>NC_043705.1:67284914-67390426 GCF_006229205.1 Suricata suricatta
ATGACATATGGCCCTTTGTAGGAAAGTGGATGGACCTTGAGGGTGTCATGCTGAGTGAAGTAAGCCAGGCAGAGAAGGACAGATACCATATGTTTGCATTCATAGGTCTAGCAGGAAAACAAGAGAGACCTTAAATGGAGAACCAGGGGGAGCGGGGGAGGGAGAGAGAGTTGGGGAGAGAGAGGGATGCAAAACTTGAGAGACTATTGAATGCTGAGAATGAACTGAGGGTTGAGGGGGAAGGGGGAGGGGGGAAAAGAGGTGGTGGTGATGGTGGAGGGCACTTAAGGGGAAGAGCACTGGGTGTAGGCCTGCTATTTATTTTTCAGTATTTTCAAATGCTACTCATGCAGCGTGTGGAGGTTTGACAGCTGTATTCAGTGAAAGGATAAGGTTGGCATGTGTTTACTCCATTTGTACAGGAAGTGGAACCATCTTTTCTTTAGTTAATACATTTCAGGACAGTGTTAAAGTTAAACTTCAGTAATTTTTTCACATGTTATGAAGTGTATTGAGGGAATTAAGATTGACTTCATTTGGAATGGAGCAATTTAGAAGGATGAAATTTAACCTGTTGGCATACTTGAAACTCCACACCAATCTGATTACATAATGTAGAATACTTTCTATGATTGTCTCCGCAACTCCTCAACCCCCAACACTGCCTTCTTTCATACAAGCTTATTTCCCAAGTACATTCTGGAGCCTTCAAAAATGAATGCTGGAAAGAGGGAACTTCACAGGTTCTAATCTCAGAATAATTCTACTCTTTTTATTAAAGAATAAAAAGAAAATGATTTAATTTATTTTCTTCTAAAATTTACCATTATTTATTTTAAATTATTTGCCTTTGTCTCAAATTTGAAGTTGTAGAGATGTTTCTCTGGATAAAACAGACTTCAAGTAGGCACTAAACAAAATTTAAAAAGTCATTATGACCACCTCATGACATTGTTTATACTCATATCAGGAAACAAACATATTGTTAGCCTGAGAAATCCATTAGAAACTTTAATTCCAAAGATTTAATGCATCGTCATCCTTTATTATATATTTCAAGTTCATATACCAGTTTTTATTTTTGTGTGCATTTTTTTTATTCCAGAAAGTATCTTAGAGTCTATCTGATCTAATCTGAATTTTACAGAAACTACTTTTTAGAAGGGCTACGTAATGTGGCCAAGATCTAGATATCTAGATATTAACAAAAGTGAAACCAGATTTCAGATAACTTAACACCAGGGATACAAGTCTCTTCACCCAACATTGTGTTTCTTAGAA
Organism: Suricata suricatta; assembly: GCF_006229205.1. Classification (NCBI taxonomy): domain Eukaryota; kingdom Metazoa; phylum Chordata; class Mammalia; order Carnivora; family Herpestidae; genus Suricata; species Suricata suricatta. The sequence continues at coordinate 67,286,196 of NC_043705.1, forward strand.
GTTCAGGTTTAAGGAAACATAACATTAGTGTAAATTTTTTTGGCATAATTTCTTCTATGAATAAAAGTATGACTAGATATTTATCCTCACAATTATGATTATATGTTAGATTTTCTTAGGGAACTCAATATATACATACAAGAATAAATGATATGGTATGCCTGAGTCAGGGAAATGCTAATAACTCAGGTTTAATCAATAAATACATTAAAGCATCTACTGATCCTGCAACAGATTCCATACATAAAGTTGCCGGACAAATTCATTAGATGAGTTAAATGAGAGCATACTTTCTAATTTGTTTTCATATTTAATTATCCATTTATTCTTTTGATTCATAGGCAGTAATTTTATACTGTTGATTCCCTCTTGACCTTGTGCTTGTAACTGAATCCGGAGATCTGGCTTGTGGCCCAGGAATATGTAGAAAATTGTTTATATTAGCAGCAAGCAGCCTTGAGCTGCGCTGCTTTGATTTAATGTTACAACTGTACTAAAAGTAGCATAGCTTTCCCATGTACTCTCTATTCTGTTCAAATCCCTTGTCATTATAACAGATGTTTGGATTATTGTTCTGTAAACTATGTCAGAATTTCAATCTCTAGTATCTGTTTATTATTCTCCAAGGGCGATATTACAAATGTTCCCATGCACAGTTAATACTTATAAAACAGTCTGTCTTATTTCTCATAAAAAAAAAATCTTACCAGAAAGTTTTTGTTAATCAGAGGAAATACACCTAATTGGGGGAGGAGTGTCCTAAGTGTGTATGAGTAAATAATTTCAGCTAAAATAGGGCAACATTTCAAAAAGTATTCCAGTCATTAAAAAAAAAAACAAAATACTACAGCCTCTGTTTTAAGTCTTATGAGATACAGATTTTTTAAAATTTATTTAAGTTTATGTATAGCTAAAGTTTAAATATCATAATTAAATAATTTTATTCTGATATTGAGATATAATTTCTATTATTGACTTTGAAAGTTATATCTGCTGATGAAACTTCATGGTTTTGAACTGTACAGTGTTAACAAAAATTTAAAAAATTATTGGAATAAAAGAAATTGAAGCCTAGATATTCAAAAAGTTATCAGAAATGTACAGGGAGAACACCATTGATTAAAATTTGTATTTGAGTAGAAAACCTTATTACCTTAAAGAAAAGACAAAAAGAGGGCTACTGACAACTTTTTAAAATACATTTGTGAAGGCTGAACTATTAGTTTCCTCCTGTTGTTTGAATGAGTTATGGCAGCTTTTACAAGGACATGAAATAAGATTTCCTATGGTAACAGTCCAACTGGAGATTGACGAACACGATCTTTGATATATCTTTTGTTTCTCCTTTAAATTTTTATGTTTTAATTCTTGTTCAGAAGAGAATTGGCATGTTCTAAATAGAGCCTATGTCAGATACAGGAGCATTACGCCCACTTATAACAAGAGACGTAAGCACCCTAATACTCTGAGGAATAATCTGGCTGTGTTTCTAGAAAACAAGGTTTGTAGCCAAGTAAGAAATGTTTATATGAAAATAATTTGCTTCTCTTATTTACCTCACATACATTTTTGTCTTTCATATTGGATCCAATTTGTAGCCTTCTTTCTTTTGAATACAAAAAAATGGCATATAAAACAGGAGAGGAGAGAGGAGCCTCCTCTTTGGAAATGATTTAGAAGGTGAGTGACAGAAATCTTCTGGGAAATAAAAGGAGAAGGGAAGGGAGAGTTTAAGGAAAAGGGTCAATTAACTACTCCATCAGCCCCATCGAAAATGGTGCTTGGCTTTTACTTCATTCATTTTGCGTTAAAGACTGGACAGGGCTAAAATAGGGTTCAGAGTCTGCAGGAATACCAATGTACATTACGTTTGCATTTAGGATTTTAAAAAACGAAGAGAAAAAAAACACACACATACACAAGGTCAGCTTCGGAAATGATGAATGCCTTTTTGCTGAAAGCTGTACTGAACGTCCTTGAGTTTAATCAAAACTATTTGTTTTTAGTCAGCTTTGCTGTTGTCTCTTTTACTCTTGTCCACTGATAGCTTGACATTAATGACATCATAAATCATGTGAAGTGGCGGCTTGGGTTTGGTAGCATTTCAAGTGTTTGTTGAGATGTCCTGGACTATCTGAGGAGCTGGTGCAAGGTTGGCTATCATCCTGCACTGTATCTTTCGTTTATGGCGTGATTTGGCCAGTAAAAGCACAGAGTGCATTATTACTGTGATGGGATTTCATTAAAGAATGTCTAGCTCTTCATTAAATGCAGACTTCAGAAAGAGGTTATTGAATAGGTGGATTTATCTTTAATTCTGTTTTTTTAAATTTCCTAAGGCCTGATTTAAAAATCCCATATTAAAATAAGGACCTTGTCCTCTGTACCTGTCAATTCCTATGGTCATTCAATGTTCTTAAAGCAAAGCCTAGGAGTCCACTTATTCGCATTGTTCACATTTGCACACTTAATTGAGTGCACACTCAAGAACACACTTAATTGAGACTTGAACAATGTGTGCGGTTAAGCAACTCTATTGGTTACATTTTTAAAAGGCTCTTGTTAAGCAGAAAGCATCATCTAGAAATGTGTTCTTTGAAAAATGTCTAGCTTTTATCAGTTTTCTGTTTCAGAATGATTTCACTGGATTATTCTGTTTTATAGCTTGTTATCTCTGTGACTGTTCTTAAAACATGTTTTTCATTATCATTGTACTCAACTGTTAAGAAAGAAAAGATTATTCTTTATTATTTATTTAATGGTATTGTGTTAGAGTACAAATATATATATTTATAATATGTATATCATATATATATGATAAGAATAATATGTAAACCATTTACTTCCTTATCAGGCCAATACATTAACAAGGTAAAAGGATTTCCTTTTTTTCTAAGGCAGCTGGAAAAAGCGATGCCTTTTCTTTAGTCATGGAGGACATCATCTTAAAATGTGCATTGCTTATTACAAAAGTGCACTTTTCGTAGTGTGGAGATAGTTCAGCCAAAATATACACATACTTGTCCATATTTTAACAGAAAAGGCAGTTTTTCACCTACATTCAAAGTGGATCAAAATCACATCATTGCTACATAATCCCAGGACAAGAAACTGATTAGAACAACATCAAATAAAATCAATCATTTGATGACTTGGATAATTTAATCCTTTTATTTCAAACTGAAATTACAGGGGGAAAAACATGTTATGTATAAAGTACAGATTCCTGAAACTATCTCCCTAGATACTTACTATCTATTTTATATGAATGCTAAGAATTTATTGCCTCAAATATGCACAAAGTTTTAAAAAATACCTATGTGGAAATTATATAATTTGATATAGTATGAAAAGATTTTTCTTTTCTTAAGCAAGATATATTTAAAAGATAAAGGAGTTTGAACAACATTTGATTCTTCTTCAAATAAGATTGGTCCCTGTTGTAAAGAAGGATTTCTTTCTCCTTGACTCAAATGGTACAAAAATTTATAAGAATAAAGCAAATCACAGGTGAACTCAATGTAATTAGGGCAATACGGTTCAATTCATTGTCACATATACCTCGGCTTTATGAGTTTCTTGTCAAACCTAAAAGAATATTAATGTGAATTTTTAAACTACTGTACAATTACAAAAAATGTTCAAAATATTGTTATGTGGTTTCATGGTGTCTATCACTGTTCTGTATGGAAAATGCTCCTGTGGAGGAACATTATATATATAATTTATATACTCTTTGCCACCAAAACTTATCCTACTTCCTTTCTGCATATCTGTCTCCCCAAAAAAATGACAAGACTTTTTTATTCTCTTGAGTACTTAATATTCTTCACTTTCCTCAAATCTATAACACAATAGAATCAGGCAGTCATTAATTTTCTGGAGACTCTATGTGCTATAGTGAAAAGAACTAGATTTTCCTTGATCTGTTCTACTCCTAATTTAGATACACCAAATAATTATGGTTAGTTTAGGAACAGACATCACAAATATTAGCTTGCTTCAAAAAAGAGAGTGCACATCTTCAGTCAGACATGCGACATTTGGATTTCCTGGCAAGCAGAGAGAATCACTCACATGATTGGCCCCCCAAAAAGTGACCTTAGACATCTGAGTGTACAATTTTCGGTTTTCTGCATTGATCTATCTTTAAAACATTTCTAATACATCAAATATATACTTAGCAGATTTCCTTTTCCCTATTAACAAAAATAGCATTATTCATTCATGAGCAAGTAATGCTTTCTTAGTAAAACAAGGAAAATGTTTGCATGAAGAGCAACATCAAATTGATTTATTGCTTTTGTTTACTTAGGGGTTGATTCTAAAGAATTCTGCTTTCTGAAACTTGTGAGAAAAACTGACAGAACTACTTGGGCAATCTACCTCACACACAACCACAACCACCGCCCCTCTGGAATGGAAACTCATGCTTGTATACACACCCACTTACATATGCTTGGACAATGCCTGTTTTTCTTCATACACACAGTTATGCCAAGATCAAGCAATATGGCTCTGCTGGATTAAAAGTTTCATTCACCCTAAAGATTTTCATTTTAATTCAAGCTCCTTTGGAAGCCCGATGAAAAATTATAAACTCTGAGTCTACTCCGCGATGAACCAAACTCCAGGTCATGTATAAATAGTGGATGATGGTAATTACAGTGAAGGATCCGAGGTACTATTTATTTCTAACTAATAGCCAGCACCTGACAGTATTTGTACATCAACGTGTTATTAAGGCCCTCTGTATGGATGCTGAGCTGACTTATTTTACAACGAATTGTCTTTAACAAGGAATCATGAAGTATATATAAAGTTTGGTAAGTAAAATCATCTAATTTGGCAAGGGACAAATTAAAATGAAAGCATTAGTGTCATAAAATATACTACAGCAGCTTGGTTTCACAATCGTCAAATGCAGTTTCATAAATACACTGCCATAAACATCTTCTGATTAACTTTTTTCTTATGTTAAGATGAGATTTATAGAGCATCATCAAAATTTTCAAAAAGTGTTTAAGGAAGGGGAAAGACCCTTATTCTTTGAGTTACTATTCCAAAATAACAGTGCAGATTAAAGGGGACTGCCATAGCAGAGGTCATTCAAAGGCATTTTTCATGTATAGCTACTCAAGTAAATCAAGTATAGAAAACTCACTTCCATTCTCTAAGAGAAACAAAGTTGAATGGCGCAGATAATTAGCATTTAAATGTACTCAATAAAAATATTCTCCTTCATCAGAATTTTCTCCCTATTGTATTTCTACCTTAATTTTATTTGAATTCAAATTTATTCTTCAAAATGAAATACTAAATGCTAAATCTGGTCTATTAGCAACTGATGGAAAGCAAGCAAGGATTGCTATATTGCTTTGGATATTCCTAGAAAATAGATCTGCCTCATACAGTAGAACAGGTTGTTTACTGTACAAAACCATCTAACAATAACTGTCAGAAGGCATGAAATCTAGCTCCCATGTAGCCTAAGAAGATGTTTCTTTATTTTAGATAAAGGCAAAAGTTCACCAAGCTGGACATCCAGGAGACTGTATTTGTCTACAGGGGTGATTTTACCTACTTTGACATATGGCATATATGGATTATCAGAGTCCTTTGTGGAAAGTTCTTTGTTTCATTAGTTTAAGAAAATAAAAATTAAAAGGAGATATATCCAATCTCAACAGTGAGTTTAAACTTGTTAAGGTCAGGGAAAGCCTGACCTTCAAATGACATAGAACTAGGAAATTTTGGAAGGAATGTCTTTCATAATTGCCTGACTTACAATGGTGAATCAATGCCATTTCCCCTTACCAAACCTTCTTAACCAAAATATTTTTACTATTTTGCAACTATTTACTTTCTTATGATAATAGAATTTCTGTTATATTTAAATTCCTTCCAAATGTTTATGTATAATTAAGTGAATAGCTTGTCCACATCCATGCTTGGGCTATTGATACAAAGGCACTTACTTCTCTCATATGCACACAGATTAAAAATAAAACTGAACTAAGAAAACCTTTATTGGAGAAGAGAGTTTCTAGAATTTGCCAAATTTTTCGAAGTGTAGCATTGAAGAACATCCTTTGCCTACTTCCTTAGGTTATTGATATATTAGTGCTAATCTCGCACTAGGTCAGGGTTAACCCCAAAGAATAAGCTATTGAGCTTTGTAATATCGTTGTGGTACTTGTCAATAAGAGTGTGGCTGTGATTCCAGTTTCCCACTCTCAATCCCCAATACTGTTTTTGTAATAAATACAGTAAAATAAACATGGCTAGTTTTCAGGCCCTTTATAAAGTACCTTTTGAAAGTTAATTAAATTTTTATTGACCACCTACTATGTAAAGACATTTGGACTAAAAAATAAAAAAGGTTTTTTTAAGAGTTGATTTTATAGATTTACCTATCCTTCCCTATCACATGAAGAGATGTCTAACACCAATATACTTAGTTTCAGCTCTATTTTCTTATGATAATCTCTTACACTCAATGAGATGTATATAGGAAATTATTTTTTCTATGGGAAACATATTGGATATTTGAAAATCATCTCTAAAAATATGGAAACCTTTTATGTATTTGCTTATCTTGAGAGTGCTAGTGAATAACAGAACATCACAAGAGGTATATGACGTGTGGACTCCAAGGCAGTATTTTACTATAAAAGCATGGAACCCTGCTGGCATATGTAATTTAACGTGCACCATGCCTCCCCTAATTCAATCAGGTCTCTACAGCCCTTCTTTTATATTCCAATTGGATTTCATGTGCTAAAGCCATCAAGATTTTCAGGATGAAATGAATGCTTGTATTAATCCTGCAATTTCCATTTAAAACACAGCATCGATTTGATTAATAAGGTTTGATGCTGAATAATTATATGGCAAATATGTAGGCTATAGGAAAACCACAGATGTGACCACCAGCAAAAGCCTTGTGGGAGAAGGAGGTCAAAGGGAAGCAATGGCCATGACTGAGGTGATGAATTCTTTGGCTTTTCTTTTATGCAATTAACAAGCAGGGCTTCTATTAATTTGCCACCTCCAGAGCCTTGACTGGTCAGATGTGTCTGGGTCAAGGGTCATAGGGGCAGAGTAGGGGTCAGCATCACAGCAGCCCTGAAACAAAATGGGAAAACTAAAGAAACCTAAATGATGTGACTGAGTATACATTCTGTAGTATGGAAGGGAAAGGACGAAGTGCATCTCCCTAACGTTGAGACTATTGTTTTAGAATAATAAAAATGTTCTCTGCACATTTAATTCAAAGTAATCAATCTAAGGTGCAGTGGTTGAGCATCCAATAAAAGAAAATCAATGTGGTCTCTACAAGGAAAGACAAACAATGCTTGCTTTTACTAAAGGGATTATAGGTTAACATTTATTCAGTGTATTGTAATCTGATGTCAAGTGGTATAAAATCAAGCCAACAATCCATTACCACCCGTTATAGGCTAGGTGCTGATCTCATGCAAATTGACTTTTCATAGAACTTATTAAATCATTTCTGTGTTCTAGCTATGAAACATTTTTCCATAGTGGCTGAATTCAGTAAATTTAATTTCACATCTCAGATGAAAGTATATAAAAAAGACAAATATCTGTCACTTCAAAACAAAGATTTTTCACAACATTTTTATGCCCTGGTCATTAATTATATACATTGCATATTATTTTCCATTTCTGCAAAAACAATGTAAAGGATTTGGTCATGATACCAGACCTGAATTAATTTTCTCCCCCATCCTCTTTATTTCACTACTGCAAATGTCAATGTACAAACTCCTCTATTTTATAATACTTTGACATAAATTGTACTGCATTTCCAAATTTCATCACAAGAATGGCTTCCATTATTATCCTTCTTAAATATTGTGATTTTCCCCCTGATATTTAATCAAAATATTTGGTCAAATTTATCATATTTACATGAAGCACTCTGAACTGACCAAAATGAAATCTTATTTAGATTTCTCTAGAATTTAAGAGAATAATTCATGTTATTGGTATTATACTGGTTCTTAATTTTGAGTAATTTTCTGTGAAATAAAAGTCTGTATTTTATCTTGTTGACATGGTGAGAACAGGATGTTTTTTAATAATATGCCTTATAAAGTAGATTATATACTTTCACAATCTTTGAATTAATCATTATAGAAATTATAATCTTAAATATAGGTAACCTAACTCAATAGTGTATTCGTCTAGTGTATACATGGTTTGTATACATTGTAGGCATTAAGGATTTATGGTGATTACTACACCTTTCCTCTCAAAAATGTGGTGATCTTTTGAAGTATTAGAAGAAGTTAGTGATCTTTCATTAAACATAATAAAAAAATGGCTAGCAAACCTGTCAAAGTGAGCATTTATTCTAAAGCAACTGTGCTTATTGTTAGAATTGGGGCCACTTTTAAGTGTGAGGAAAATCACTACCATATGTTTGAAAATATTGGTGATATTTTGCAGATTGCATTACTCTGTAGCCTGGTGCTACTTCAAAACATTTCAGAATTACTTGGTAGTAGAAAGGGAAATTGAATTTGACACTATTTTTATTATAAAAGCTAAGTTTAGTTTTACCACCCTTGCTTTGATGAAACCTTTTAGCTTTTCATTTTGGGGGAAGTAGAAGTTTGCCTATTCTGTATAGAAGACATAAAGAAATGTAAAACTTATTATTTTAAGTCTTATCCACAAAATATAATACACATATCAGTAAGTATGCATATGTAAAATACACTGTTATATTAAGCTATTTGGATATTAGTATTTTTAAGATTAAGATTTAAGAAATGTATAAGTTTCATCACAAGAATGGCTTCATTATTTTTCTTAAATATTGTGATTTTTTCCTCGATATTTAGATCAAAATATTTGGTCAAATGTACCACATTTACATGAAGCATTCTGAAGTGATAAAAATAAAATCTTAAAATCTAACATTGACCTTGTAACATAGTTCAAATTGACTAGATATTTTTGTTCAAATGTTGAATTAACCTTAAAACAGTAAACTCTTGGTATTTAAATTTTTAATTTAAAATTAAATTGAAAACAACATTAAAGTTGAGTAAAATATGTTGAGATACAGTTACTTATATTCAGACTATGCAGTCTAAACCTGAATTCTCTCCAGGATGTGGGTTTCACCAGGATTTTTCACAAACCCTTAATTTCTTGTCACATCTGTGTTAATAAAATAAGGTAGAAGCACTTGCTCACTTCTACTGTACAAAAGCAATATTGGTGATTTTGCTTCTCATTGTAGAGGGAAAAAGAAGCTTTAACTAAATAAGAAGTAATCATGTACCAAAAAAAACCCCAAAAACAAAAACAAAAAAAATGCAAGTTAGTCTTGTGAAAAAAAATTGCTCTCTTTTCATTTTTATTTGTAAAAGATTAGCTTGCTTTAGGGGATCTAAATAACACAGAATCACTTCACCACCAGAAACAATGAAGATATGAACTCTAGGCTAACGGTAATGGCAAAAATAATTTCAAACTGAAGGCAAAACCACTTCATTTTGTGCGCAATGTCTGCATTCTTCCCTTGGACTTTAAATAAAAAATGGAAAACATTTTAGCAAATACAGGGAAGCCCTGAGTATATGGCACTAAGAGGCATTTTTTGATGGTTTTGCGTTTTTGTGCAGGGAGAGCTGTAAAAGGTTGCCAGTGGGGTATTGTAAAACCACAGTTAACAGTGAATTTTAGATAGATATAACCAGTTAAAGGTGATTGAATATCAAGGCTTGAGTAGTGCTTATTATAGCTGCTGTTGGGAGACTCAATTCATTATTGTAGCAGAATGAAAACAGCATTGCTGCTGTCCAGGACATGCTTGTAGTATTGATTGGGTTTCTCCAAAGTCTTCTCTTAGGATGCAGAGTGCAGTCAAACATGCACAAACATCACTCAGTTCCCCTGATTCTGTCATGTGCTCCTTGTACCTCACACGAAAGCAGCCTTAAGACACAGGAAGAGGCTGCTTTATTTGAAGGCAGACAGGGCTCTGAGCCTGACTCCAGGGGCTATGCAGATGCGGTGACCTTCCTTCCAGAAACCAGATTTCACACTCAAATTGTCATTAAAGCTTGATTTTCCCTGGAGGTTCCCAGTCAACTTGTGTGCTGTCTCCATTAGGGTTAAAAGTCAGAGTGGCACCATGCCCACTCTGCATACTAAATAAAATGGGACATAAATAAAAGCAGGGAATGACCCTCCCTCCAGAAGAATGGCATCATCCACAATCTAACGAGAGGTAGTCAGGCTCGGTCAAAACTGCACAAATCATGAATAGACACTTTGGCCAGAATTTCATAGGATCCTATGTCTCTAGCAACGTATCTCTGAACTAGGTTATTATTCCGTCCTTTTAATTTTTGAAAACAGTAATGATTACTGACTCAGCCTATGTGGATCTAGAAACTGTCCATCTTTCTCATACCCTCTGGCTGTCTGCATAAGCTTAATAGCATTAGTCTGGTCATTCAGGAACAAAAAGGTAAAAATGAAAGAAAGAACATTTTTTAAACTCTATAGCCTATAAAAAAAATGAACTGATTTGGGGCCTTTAATTAGAATAGCAAAGTGTCTACATCAATAGCATCCGTTTATAAAACAGTTTGGTTTCCTTTGCGTATGTAGGTTGCCTGAGGACAAAATGACCTTCAAAAATGCCATGATCTCTCCATTTTGTAATGCAGCTCATTTTAAGTTTGTCTCATAAATGAAATTTGCAAAAAGGAAATTTCTTTAATGTCCCAAATGATTCAGCATAACATTGCAGGGATGGGAGGTAGTGTTGACCTATTGATATTCTGTGTTTGCCCCCACAGATTTATGCCAAGAATATGCTTTACCAAAGTAGAGCTTCTCTGCTTAAGTAAGTACCTCTTGATTTGAAATGCCAATGCAAACAACTCCACTTTCTCTTTAAAAGAGGGAGAGGTGGTGAGAACTGAGATTGTTCACAGAAATAGTTCTTAGGACTTCAGGAAATCCCAGGATCGGGAATGTGAGAACCAGGCAGGGGAAACCTCCATCCTATCAGACTTGGAGATTAAAATACCAGCAACAGATCTGAAACCGGGATAGACTCCAACATCCAAACAGGAGATCTAGTCATAGTATCTGGATTTGGCATGATGTTTTTAGTTTTTATCTACAGATTTGGGGTGATTCTCTCATTTAAAATGAAGATTTGGATCTGAGTAAAGATGCAATATACCACAGTGATGTTGTACAAAGACTGGCATCAGAAGACGTGAGTTCTATTCCTGCTCCGAAATGTATGGTATAACCTTGAGCACTTGCTCTCTTTGAACTTTTAATTTCTAATAAGGAAATTAAGGCTGACAGGTACTTTGCCTATTTTGCAGGATTGTTCTTAGATTAAATGACCTATTTCATGTAAGAGTAAATTGGAAAATTATGAAGAAAGATGATAGATAGATAGACACACCGTATTATTTATTTTCAGTTTGCCAACTAAAAGTTAATCTCACTAAAATGAACAAAACTCCTCTTGCTAACCTTTGGACCAACTATGGCTTCCTAGATCCCTTTTGCCTTTCCTACTGCTCCAAGTTTCCCAGAAAACACATTTTCTATCAAGGTGCCAAAACTATCTTTAATTAGGTGATTCCTAAAGTCAAAGTCACCCTCCCTGGTCTTTTGCTCCAAGCCTTACTCTCCACAGGCTTCCTCTTCACATTCCTAGCCTGGCATCCGTCACAACAGCCTAAGTGAAAAGGGAGATCCTGTATTCTTCCCTGTCAGTAAACACTCTGTTTATTGCTTTAAAACAAAACAAAATTATGATCTCCACTCTGTCCCAGACTATGTTTTTAGCTTGCCTTCAGTCTGAACCCTGCCTTTTATTTCATATTAATAAATCAAATGTTTTTCTAATAATGTTCAGAATCACTATAGTATTTTAAAGGTCTTTTTTCCTTTTTTCAGCCTGTCCCACTAGATTCTAAGCATAAAAGAAGCAGTGTGTCCTGTTCAGATACTGGGGTTAGTGCCGCAAATGCCACAATGAACCAATCACAGCTGTATCACCGTGGGATATATACAGTCTCTGTATTTACAGTGAATTTAAAGATCACTCCAAACTTCCCACATGCTTTCCCAGGACGCATGGAGGGGAGCTAATTCCCCCTCACCCTTCTCCAGAATGATGCTTGAGACTCCCCTGTCCTCCAAAGACAACTGCATACATTATACAGTGTTTAATCAATGGAAAATTATAGTCTTATGTAGGACTTACTTCTGGTTATGCTCGCGATTCCTCCTGCCTTCTCATCTACGCGCACCTCCTCGCCGCGTCTTGTTAATGTCAACTGGTCACACCCTCGGAGAACAACTAATTCTCCTTTATGGGTGAAGGCCTGCTAAGACCAACGCCCCTAACACAGATGATTTCTATCCCTCACCACAAACTCATTTTGCATATGACGAAGTTGAGACTCAAAAAGGTAAACTAACTTTATTTATTCCATAAAGATAGTAAATGCCTGAGCTATGAATTCTTGAATTCTTTATCAGGTCATTCTGACTTTGAAGACCGTAATAGAGTCCCTCATAACTCCAATAGATTGGCTTTCTTCACTGTGTATTGACTTCCATAACCTCATTTTGGGGAGCTCATTTTGACATAAATCTGCATTCTATGATGCCTCCAAAACTCATCATTGCTCATGTTCTAATTCATAATAATTTCCTGTGATCACATTATGCATTATAGTTTCTCAGAAAACTTTTACATAAATGATCCCATTTGATGCTCATGGGAAACCTGAGGAATGCTGGACAGGTGTTATACATTTACCATAATAAAACCCAAGTCCTTAGGTTAAAGGATTGCTCACGTTAACACAATTATAAGCAACAAAATCATGACTAGACTTTATGTCTTCTTCTCCACTTCCAGAGCTCCAAACTTAAAGTGTCACATATAATCAGGTAGATGCCTGATTGTAGTTTAAAAGTTATTAGTACAAATTTCATAGTCAAAAAGTTCAAGGGCTCAAAACTCTTTCTTTTTCTTATAATTGGACTTAATTTCTTCCTTAAAACCTTATTTCTGCCTGAGAGTAAAACAACACAGTCACACAGGGAAATGTAGTTAAAGCACTGATTACTGAAAAAACATCTTAGGAGTAAACACCTCTGGCTGTTTCTCTTTATACTCTGGGTCCCCTCCTTCTTTTACTTTTCTTCCTTGGCCTGGTGACCTACGTCCCTTCCTGACATACGGTACAGACAGTTAGCCCAGGCTTTTTGTTTGTTTGTCATCAGGGAAAGATGACTTAGCCAGCCTGGGATCTGGACACTGGCCTTGGTCTACACGGCATCCATTGCTTACTCATGTACCTCTTCTGTGGCCACATAGTTCATCTTTTGTGTCCCTTTGGTCCCAACCCAACTTTTAGCCATTTCTCTAGACCTTTCAGGAACAACATAATTATGAGACGTCCTCTTGTGCTCTCCAGGGCTACAGGAGGCTTGAAAGCTGTTGCAGGCCCTCTTATTGTCTCGGACCTTCTTTCTTCAGAAGCGATGTCTCATTGCTGCCTTGCACTGGTTGAGAGGACCTCTACGCCAGGCTTGTTGCCACCTCGGCCTTCTTATTAGAAGAAAACTGTAAGTTCCCTCTGCTACTGAAGACCACCAAACTGTCCAAGTGCTATTATTATCCAATGCCTCTCTTCCAGCAAGCCTCATTCAGGATCAACTGCATTAACTATATATTTTAACAAAAGTTTATATAACCCTTATTATTTGTTCTAAATGCTACTATCTTAAACTCTATTTTATAGATGAGTAAATAAGCCAAAGAGAAGATAAGTTCCCTGCCCAGAATCACACAACTAGTAAACAGCAGAGTTGGAATTTAAACCTTGTCAGTTAATAACAATGGATACTAAGTGATTCACATGAGTATATTAACCACACTGGAGTAATGAGGACCTTAACAAGATGCCATTTATAAAATTTACTCCAATGGTCTCAGAGACATAAAGTGCCTTATGTAGATGAACTAGCACATTATGTCTGTCTGGACTACTTGATGTCCCTAAGAACCTGTCCTCACAGGCATGGTTCTATTTACATGTGAAGAAATACAGATGGCTCTTTCAGAGTGGGAAAGGGTGATTCTGTCATGTCATATTCTAAAATATAACAGTATCAATGCCAGGTGTGTATTTCAATAATAAATGTTTTATATTTAAAATTCAACATGGTCATGCAGCTCTTACATATCTCTTACTCATATTACTGACAGTCTTTGAAAAGAAGGAATAAAAAGAGTATTTTGGAGAATATATCTGAAGTTTTATTCAGTATCTTAGATAAATCAGTATTTCATCATCTCTAATGTTTGTGAAATTAAGCTTGGAGTCATAGATATGCTTCACAACAAAATTCCTTTCCTGACACATGAAGCAATTTTTCTAGAAAACCAAAATGCTTTCAATATACTTAAAATAAAAAAAATCATCCATTGTAATAGATAACTTTATCTTCTGGGCAGGATTAAGTTACTGGGTCACAATTACCCTTCAATATGAGATAAACAAAGAAATGGGCAGTTGTTTTCAAGACACGGGATATCAGACAAAAAAGGACAGTGATCCCTGTGACAGGAAGAAATGAGACAAAACATCGCCCTAGTCATAGCTGTGAGGGAGTTTCTGGGCTTGGGTGCAGATCGGGGAGCCCAGAGGAAGGCAGCAAATTCCTTGAGTGAAGAGGATGCAGTGGAGACACCAGGAGATGAGGGCAGCTAGCGTTCCCAAGGCAGAGCATCAGAGAGCCAGTTCTCTTCAGAAGGGAACTGAGTAGAGAGCGAGCCCTGGAGATCTGCCGAAAGTAGCGTCTTGGGTGCTGAGCAGTTCATGCCCTGAGGAAACCATACAAGGCTGGGGAAAGAGGCATCTGAGAGGAATAGAGGCAAGAATGCCCAGCATGCCCATAGGACCAGGCTGGAAAAAACAAGATTCACATTGAGTAGAATAATTAGAAGGATCTTACCTCACAAGTGGAGCTTCATTTACTGAGAATTATCTGGACTAATAAGTCTTAAATGAAAAGGACCAAACTGTTTCTAAGTAACTTAGTTGCATTACAGAACCAGACACAAGAATATTTATAGGAATTCAAAAATATCCAGCACACAGCAAAGTTAAATTATGTCTGGCATCTAATGAAAAATACCAGTTATGCAAAAAAGGAAGAAAATAAAACCCATAAAAAGGAAAATAAACAATTGAAATCAACCCTGAGCTGAAACAGATGCTAAAATTAACACAGTTTATCATAATATATGTTCAAAAAGTTAGGTAGGGATATCAAGATATCAAAATATGTGATTCAAATTTATAGAGATGAGAAAAGGTTTTAAAATGAACATTGAGTGTTGGCAATCATTAGTAGGATCTAGAATTCTCATGCACTGCTGGTGGGAATTTAAATGGCACAATCATGGGGCGACTGGGTGGCTCAGTCGGTTGAGCATCTGACTTTGGCTCAGGTCATGATCTTCTGTTCTTTGAGTTCAAGCCCCATGTTGGGCTCTGTGCTGACAGCTGGAGCCTGGAGCCTGCTTCAGATTCTGGGTCTTCTTCTTTCTCTTCCCCTTCCCTGCTTGAGATCTGTCTCTCTCTCTCAAAAAAATAAATAAACATTTTTGAAGAATCTTAATGGTACAATCACTTTGGAAGACAATTTGATAATGCGATAAAAAGTTAAAAATACCTTCCATGTGATCCAACCATTCCATTCCAAGGTTCATCTGAGAAAGTAAAGGATATGTCCATGCAAAGACTTGTACACAATAATTTATGGAAGTTTTATTTATAATAACTCCAAAATGGAAGCAATCCAAATTTTCATCAATATGTGAAAGGATAAAGAAACCCTAGTATATCAATATGGAATACTACTCATTGATAAAAAGGCATGAAATATTCCTTTCCTCAACAACATGGGTGAATTTCAAAATAATTGTGCAAATGAGAGAAGCTAGACCAAAAAGTACGGTATGATGCTAGTTATATTAAATTCTAGGAAATACAAACTAATCTCTAGTAACCAAACACAGATTTGGCTTCCTGGGGTCAGTGGTTGGGAAGAAGAGATTACCAAGAGCCAAGAGAAAACCCTTAGGACTGATCGATATGCTCATCATCTTGATTATGATTGTAGTTTCATGAGTATATACATATTTGGTAACTCTGCAAGTTGTTTACCTAAATATATTCACCTTAGTGTATGTCAATTGTATATTAACAAAGCTGCTTTTAAAAACTACATACACATAAAAAGAAAGAGTTTCACATGAGAAAATTTTCTAGCACACAGTGGGAGTAGTTAAATTTGTTTCATGATGGGGTGCCTAAGTGGATGAGTCAGTTAAGTGTTCAACTTTGTCTCATGATTCATGAGTTTGAGTCCCATGTTGAGCTCTGTACTGACAGCTCATAGCCTGGAACCAGCTTCAGATTCTGTGTCTCTTTCTCTCTCTGCCACTCCCCTGCTCATGATCTGTCTCTGTCTCAAAAATAAGTAAACATTAAAAAAACTTTTTAAAATTTGTTTTACCCTTCACTTCTTCCTATAATTTGCATTTGAGTTGTTAATCATATAAAATCAGATTTATTTAAGGAAATTTGACAGTGAATGTGATATTATTTTCTACTATGTTGAAAGTAAATTTATAGGAACATTCTCCCTATTCATTTCTAAGTAAATAATCAGATTTGTTCAAAAAAAAATCATGCTTAATATTTTACATTCAGACCTTTCCATCAGGAAATAATGACCTAAATTCCCATGATCACAATATATATTCAATATCTATGCCAGAATTTATTGGAATAATATAAAATGTAATTTAACAATGCACATTTGAAGAAAAAGTAAAAGAAAATGTTTTTAAAAAGTAGATTTAAGGTATAATTATCAGATTGCCGAGAAAATTTTGAGGTTTGAATATTCTTTTATGACAATTTTTTCTCTATAATAGAGCATTAAAGCAATTTAGAATTTTACATTATCTTGGGACAATAGGCCTAGGCAATTGTGAAATCTTAGGTATGAATTGTCACTAGAGATTTTCATACTCTATACTGGAAGATAATGTTGTGGAAAATGATCAGTTTTAGAGAATATTTCCAATGGATAACAGAATCATTTCTACAAGATCAGTGAGTATCCTATCATGTGAGAAGATGCTCCTGATAAATTTTTCCTTCCTCTAGCCTTTTCATCCTATAGTTCATTTTTCATATTGTTTCCAGATTTCTAAAAGTAAAGATTTGATCATGTCACTCCTCTATGTTAAAGCTTTCGATGACTGTGCAGTATTTAAGGCCTTGTGCATCATTATTGCCCACAACTGCCTCTGTACCTCCTATCCATTCAACGTTTTAGCCACACAGAACTTAGAAACATTCTTCTTTCATTTATGAACACATGTGTATTAGCATTATTCTCATTATGTTTTACAAAGATCGTTTCTCTGCTATATGGGGGAATGAATTGAAGGGGAGTAAGATAGAATAAAAGAAAACCATGGCATTAACCCATGTGAGAGATGATAGTAACCTCAGGTAGTATCAGTACACAGGCTGCTCTACCCTTTCCTTTTTCCACTTAAGGACTTCCTAAATAATATTCAGAACCTACTGCAGTGTCATTTCATTTATAAGGTGTTTTTTCCCAATTGCCAAGACGGAATCCTTTTTCTTTCCACTTTCCACTATGGTCCCTCATCACTCTATATATACGTCTATATAGTACCTACCTCAGCTCAGAATAATCTCTATTATAATGCTCTATTTTCCATGACCTTCTCAGAAACTGGTATAAAGCTACTTAATAAAGCTACTTAATACGTTAGTCAGGGTCCCCTTGGGAAAAGCATGTCACACTCAGAAGGAGTAATTGAAGAGGGTTTAACCACAGGACTCTTACAAGGCATGAAGAGTTATATAAAACCAAGGGCTAGGGTAGCACCATTAGACAATCTTAAGAAACTATACGTCTTCTAGGCCTGAAGGGTCAAGAGAAGTGAGCAGTTACCAGAATCCAGCATGAGCTATAGCTACAATGTCTCCTAGTCAATACTTTAGTAGAAGAATTCAGCCAATGACAATCTTTTGAGGCTGGCCTCGAGGACACAAGGAGGGTTGGACAGGTGGACAGTGGACCTGGAGAGTGAAAGCAGAGCCACCAGCAGTTCAGTACATGGGAAGTGAATGAGTGATTGAATTGACAAGTGGAAACATGAATCCATTCATGGACAGATAAGAGAAACTTAGGGTTTTCATGTGGATTTTATTGTCTGACTACCACAGAGCTAAAACAGGCAGCTAAAGATTAAATTCCAAATCTCTGTAAAGTCTGTGTCAGTTACTTATGAAGTGTTTTCTTAAGACCACCGGCATCAGATGGGAGCCTGGGTGACTCAGCCAGTCAAGCCTCCAACCCTTGATTTTCTCTCAGGTCATGATCTTGTGGCTTATGAGTTCAAGTCCAGAGTCAGGCTTCAGGCTGACAGCGTGGAGCCTGCTTGGGATTCTCCCTCCCCCCTCTCCCTGTCCCTTCCCTGCTTATGCTCTCTTTCTCTCTCAAAATAAACAAACATTAAAAAATACCGTCTGCATCAGAATTGACTGTTAATTACTGTTTAAAACAGTCACGATATCAGGCCTACTGAATCAGAATCTCTAGGGGTAAGACCTAAAATTTGAGTTATTAACAACCTCCCCAAGTAGCTCTGATGAATTCCCTCTATTGTTTTTATTTTGAGTAGCACTGACTTCTAGATTTTTAGAGTTACAAACTTCAGAAAATTGTAGGAAACTTTCTCCAGTTTATACACTGGTTTTAACCTTCTTCATAAACTCTACCCCTTAGGTAAAGTGTTAACTTTGATCTAGAGATAATGGGAGACAAGCAAAATGCTCAATGCAAAAAACTTTCAGGCGCTAAACCCTTGAGGTAAACTGTCACTGAAATCAGAAAGAAATCTGCGCTGGAGAGGTGTGTTTGTTTGTTTCTTCTCTTCCCGTCCAAAGTATCTCAGGATGTCTCAACTCCCCAGCCCTTTGTCACAAACAGGTGGTCTGGAACCAAACTTAGTCATTACTATGCACCCTAATCCCAGAGGCTCCACAGCCCTTAGATGAGTGGAGTAGGCACATTTGCAAGAAGCTTAATGTTGGTGCTACTTCATCAGGTATTGGCAAGTGGCCTTCCGAACAAACACATCATCAGAAACAATACTGCCGAAAGCATCAAGTGCCAACTTGGGAATGACAGCCTGGCCCTTAACAGAGCACCCCTGGGGACTCGTTAGGAGGTGGTGGGAGAGGAGGAGGAAAGCTCTTAGGGTGGGCCACATGTGTGAGAACTGAGGCAGCCAGCTCCCAACTGTGGCTGTACACGGTTCACTGATGAGAATTAGAGCTGTGTGATGTCAACATGGGAACATCAGAGTCTTTCTCCTTTCTGTCATCTAGACAGAAGAACATTATGTGTGGAATTTTTTTTAATAGCAGGAAAATAGAATCTATACTATCAAAGAATTAGCTTTTCCTAGTGATAATGGAGGCACCAATAAAAGATATCTTATTAAACATATTTAGTCAGGATGTCCTTATATGTCAGCTCACAGGAACATTCTGAAGGTCTGTGAAATTAACTAGTGCTTAGGAATATTTTTAAAAAATATTAGTGGAACGTAATAGCAATTATAATAGTAAAAATATTATTACCTGTTACATATGGAATAGTCACTATGTTCCATGTATGTATTACTCCATTTAATTGTTTTACCAACAACCTTGAGTTTATGTGTGGGATTTTTTCCCCCTATTCTATAAATGAAGAAACTGAGACTTAGAAAAACTTTGACTTAAATTGTCAAGATCCTATACTTTTTAAGTGGTAGAGTTGGAATTTTAACTGAACAACTATAGATCTGTTGTTTTCATAAAAATCATTCTACAGCATTTGATATATATCAGTTTTAAGTTTTCAAAGGTCACATTCTAGAAATGTGTATACTCTTAAATATACTTTCAAAGCAATATGTGGAATGTTACATATGTAAGAACTGTGGAATAAAATCATGGGTTTGGAGTCAGATAATAATTATGGTAAAAATTAGCTAGACAACTTTCATATTTCTCAAATACTGGTATCAGTTGACAGAATGTGAATTGACTATGTGTCTCTGTGTAGATATTCACTAAATGGTGACCATCATTTTATGGATTGTGTAATCTTCATATTAAAACTCAAGGGGCCATTTAAAAAAGTGGATGCATTCACTTATATTCATTAGTCAGCATACTTACATATTGTCCTACAGAGAAAAAGAATGTTTTAGAATTCTGAATGTAGGAGGGTCAGTCTTGCAGAATAATTTTATTTATCTTAAAATAGGTATCAATTTACCCTCAAACTAGACTATATTTTTACTCCCTAGTTGAGATTCTTGAATCTGAAGCCACAGCTCAAGACTGTGGTTGGAGAAGCAGCTATGAACAATGACTATGGTATGGTATGGAATTAGGGGAGTGCTCCTGGGACGCTAAGGTAGAATGAGATTCAGTTAAAGAGAGCTGAGGAAGTCAGGAGGGGACTTTGACACAATGACGTTATTAACGTGGATCATGAAACAATGAGGGGATGATGTCAAATGTAAGGAGAAAAAGATTATGACCCATGTATTGAAGTCACCGAAGCAGATAAGGGTCTTTGGAGTTGGTAGAGAAGAGCAATAAAGATTTAAAAAAACAAAAACAAAAACAAAACAGTTTGATGAGGCTTTGAAGGTGCTGAAAAGAAGTCTGTAAGCAGCAACGGGAAGCAAGGAGCATTCTAATTACCCAGCCCAGGTAAACCTCCAAGGCCAGTCTTTCTGCTCTCAGATTTCAAGTCATGCTCGAGAGAATTCTATAACCAAACAGCCGGTTCCATCACACGCTGCTGAAACCAGCCACTCACAGTCACTCTTCAGTGCTCCAATTTGTATCTAAATTGTCTGAATTTGCATAAGGGCGTTTCATTCCCTTAAGAACAGAGCTCCAACCCACAGTTATTTTCTGCAAATAATCCCACATTCTACTTAAGCAACAACAGAACGAGTGGCAATGAGCTTCCTCAGTTCCTCCTGTTTCTCGCCAAAAACCTCAGCTTCTTCCTCCATCTTCTCCTCTCTCCCAACCAACTCAAGTGAAGCAGTAATGTCAGGGCTCTTTCAACTGTAACCTCATTCCATCTCTTCCACCTCCTCTGAGAGCTTGTCACATACCTTTTCTGTTCTCTCGCTTGCTCTCCCTCTCTCCCCCGCTGCCCTAGATCCTCAGGCTGTTAAGACTGCAGACATGCTATGTGCTCCCATCAGACTACCGCCCTGCCTGTGCGCTCATCCACTGATAGATTTCTCAGAAGCTCATTCGTGGAAGAGGAGCCTCCATTTCCTCACTTTTCCTTTTTCCATTTGCTCCACTGATCGACTGAATTGCTCTCTCATAGGTATAATAATAATCTGCCGAATCGAAGACATTTCTCTTCCTTCCTCACCTTTAACGGCTCTGTGGAATCTTTTTTATCATAGTTCTCCGCCAGGGCCTTCCATGATGCTGTTCTCAAATTGTTCCTTCCTTACAGGACTGCTTTCCAGATTGCTATTTCTCATCCTGCTCCCTAAATAGAAGTTGTTCCCAAAGTTTCTGCCCTTGGTCCCTTGACCTATGCTATGTTCTTTCCCTCAAAAGCCACCTGTAGAAGCCTGGCTTTTGCTCTAATTTCTAAGCACACCTTTATCTTGACCATAACCTACATCACAAGCTTTCTGTCACTTAAAAACTCCCTTCTGATCATCTCCACCAAGACACCGTAGAAGCACCACACGCGACCACACGCCCTTTGGCCTCACCGAACTCCACACCCTGCACCCCTTGGATGCGTACTCCCTCTTCCTCACACTGGAGTAGATATTAAATCCTACAAATTCCAACTCCCTAATATCTCAGACAATCACCTCTGTTCCTCTTAGCACTCTTCTCACTATCTTTCATCTGATAGCAGACGATGCTTTTTAAATAATACCTTTAGAAGTTGGAATGCAAATTGAAAAGTTTGGAATCCTATGAATGGAGGTTGGGTGAACAAATCTTCCAAATGGGGGTTTCCTCACTCCAACATCTGTTGGAACTCCCATCTAGTCTCTGACTCCAGCCAACTTTCAGAAGTATTGCAAAATGGATAACATACTTGAGATTCCTAGGATCATTGTGTTACCTTTTCATCAACATTCAGAGACTCTCTTAGGTTTTATGTTACCCTTTGGCTTCCTAAAAATCTTCCAGCAAAGACTGCTCTCTCCACACACTGTTCCAGGCTGCTTCTCTAGGCCCTTTCTAATTAAATTAAAAGTTGTTTTATTTTCTTTTTTCATTTTCCATCATGGTATTATATAAGGAGTTTGAGATTTGGAGCCAGAATGAACTAATATAAAATTCCACTTTTGCAGCCTACTGACTCTAAGACTTCGGAGAAATATGTAATATTTCTGTTTGGGTGTTTGTTCGCTAGCTTTTATTTTGCAATCTGTGAAAAAGGTTGATGACACCTAACTGAGGTAGGTAAATAACAGCAGCCTCACCTATTACTGAGGATCAAATGAAGTAATATGTGTAAGGCACCTACCACGTAAACCCTCCAGCTGATATATTCATATAATATAATGTCTGGTACTATTTGATGGTAACCCTTCTGAAGCAACAATATGGTTTTTCAGACAATACCTGAGTGAAGGTGCATTTCTAGTGAACACAGTTGTCAGGCGAGAAGGTTATTCCTTCTGACCACCCTTTTTATTATTTTAAATGCTTATTTATTTTTAGGAGAGAGACAGAGACAGAGAGAGCCAGAGACAGAGCATGAGTGGGAGAGGGGCAGAGAAAGAGAGAGGGAGAACCAGAATCTGAAGCAGGCTCTGTGCTCTGAGCTGTCAGCACAGAGTCCAACTTCAGGCTTGAACTCACAAATCACAAGATCATGACCTGAGCTGAAGCTGGATGCTTAATGTACTGAGCCACCCAGGCAACCCCCCCCCTTACCAACCTTTAATAAAACTCCTATTTTGCCTCTATCTTTATCATTCTTATGACAAAATAGATAACATGTTTTCAAATTTATTTACAAAAAAGTTTCAGAATGTCATTTTTTTCTAACCTCGTGAAATCAGGAGTGGAAGCGACTTTGAAAGAATGGCTATGGCAGTGAGGTTGCCTGAAAGCTAGAGGGGTGTGCTTTGGGTGAGAGGTGGCAATGCTGTCAGACAGATGGCAGGGGACAAACTGAGAGGCACAAACGGTGGGCTGGCAGCCTCAGGTACTCCTTTCTCTTAGCCAAGATTCAGGGAGATTTGGGGGGTGTGAAGAGGAGTGAAAACCCAGGTGGACAGTCTTTCTTAACTAGCACTAATTAATTAGTCTTGGCTGAAAAATTCCCACTTTGACATAAAGGAACACTGCAAATCATGCAGTGTTGTTTGTTCAAAGACCTGGGATTAGATTTGGCCATTACATTGCAGTGGGCACTGTGTGTGCCACTTTTTCATCTCAGCATTTTTGTTCAGAATGGGAGCATATGATCCGGATTCTGGGAGCTTTTTGCCATCAGTAAAATTCTCTAAGACTAATGTCGATGTTCTTGAATTCCAGGTAAGTTACATTTCTGTAATTCTGCCTTTATCACTTCCTAGTTTTTCTTCTTCAGGATCATGTTCGAATTGTGATAAAAAAAAAAATAGCAAGGCCTCTGGCACAGTGGTCGGGACATAGCTATGAAGCCAGACGGCTGTCTAATACTCTACCACTTCCCAGCCACATAATCTTGGACACGCCATTTAACTTCTCCCTGCTCTAGTTTTCTCGTATGAAATGAGAATAATAAACACCAACTTCACAGAACTATGAATAAGATTAAACAAATTAATACATCTAGAGTCCCTAAATCATGTCTGGTGAATAGTTTTGAGTTCCCTCCTAGGCTGGCACATAGTAACTGCTATACGTCTAAGTGTTAGTTGCTGCTGCTGCTAGAAGCTGTCAGAGCGAATTCCACGCGCCGTGTCATTACTTTAACAACAGTACCCTGATCTATCGTCCTGGACGAGTTCATTCAAGTGTGCCAGATAAATGTCTAAATACACTTACTCATCAATCCAAACATAAATTTACTCTGTAAGTTGAAGAGAAGCACAACGAAAACATTCTATTTTTTAACAGAAAATTGTTTAAGTTTTAGTAACGTGCCATAGGATTAAAATAGCTTATAAAAGCCTTTGGCAGACTCTAATGTTGATCAAGTTCAGAAGGAATGTGGTAACAAAATAAAATGACTATTCAATGGATTATTGATTCATTCATCAAGTAATTACTATATGCCTTACACTGTAGCCGGGTTTGGAGAAGGCACACACACAAATAAAACCAATTTCCTACTGTTTTGGAGTTATAATCCTGTAAAAAAAAAAAAGTTAGATAGATAAGTGTTATATGGAAACCAATTTGACAATAAACTATTAAAAAAATAAAAATAAACAAATAAATAAATAAATAAATAAAATCACCATACTGAGCACAATGATAGTCAAGGATGCAATGTTATGGAAACATACAGAAAGGAGTATTTTGTATATGAGGGGTGCTTGGTAATGGTTTGAGGCTGACTGCTAGAAGACAAACATTTATCCCTACCCTTAAGCTGGATCTCTGTGCACAGAGAAATTAGAAACTCATGGCTTCAATACTCTTTCGTTCTCATACTTAAATATTTTTCAGTCAAGCCTGAGAAACAAATATAATAGCAAGCATATAGGCTTGATCCTAAGACACCAAGCTTTCAAAGTTTTCAAATTTAGTAGGAAAAATTTAGTTATATGCAGGAATATTAGTATATTATATTAATGCAACATTGTAGTTAATATTTTGAATGTCTGGGGGGGGAAAAAAGTTCTAAAACTTTACCAGCACACCATAGGCAGACATTTGGGACAATGATATGAGAATGTTTTCCTTGATTCTTATGTTCTCCGTGGACTAATGTGATTTGTCAGGGCCCCATGTATTAATTAGTGCCATAGAGATACACAAGTGTTTCAGCAAGATAGGAAGATAGCTCATTCCTGGGAACCATTCCCACAGGAACAAGTCACTCAAACCCCTTCATACGGTCATTTATATCCTTCCTGGTCAAGTGAGAAATGAGAAAGCAGAGATGGCTTTGTGGTCTCATTCGACATTGTCCAGTCTTGATGAATCAACTCTCTTCTTTTTCAAATGAAAATCTGTAAGAAAGTAAGTTCAAAACCTGTAATACAACTTAAGTAGTGCTAAGTGGATTTTTAGAATGTTTAAATATTCTTTAAAATGGTTTCTTAAACTTGACAAAATGCAAAACTCAAAATGTTTGTTAAAACAGCAGGTTTCATAATACAACTTCAAGACATAAACTACCAGAAGACATAAATACTTTCATTGAAGCTAAGCTCTTTGGTTATCATCAGGTTCTCAAACTCTGACACTTCTACACTAAGTGTGAGCTTGAGAACTTAGGGAGGGAGACAATCCTAGGGGCTCAATCACAGGAAATTTTGTATAGCACCTTGTGGTAATTGGCTAACCCTTATCCTAACTTTGGCACCATAGCTCAAATTATAGTATGGTCATTAAAACAGTCAGAGACCTTCCATAACCAGTTAGGAAACATAATGCAAAGAGAAATCCCATCCATAATAACAAAAGCATAAAATATGAAGGAAGAAATTTGACAAGTGGGTAAGACCTAAATAAGAAGAACTATAAAATGGCATACATATATTTTAAATAAAGATTTGAGGGGCACCTGGGTGGTTTAGTTGGTTGAGTGTCCAACTTCGGCTCAGGTCATGATCTCACGGTTCATGGGTTCGAGCCCCACATTGGGTTCTGGGCTGACAGCTCAGAGCCTGGAGCCTGTTTCAGGTTCTGTGTCTCCCTCTCTCTCTGCTCCTCCTTCATTCATGCTCTGTCTCTCTCTGTCTCAAAAATAAACTATAAAACAAAAATAAAGATTAGAGAACCTTATCATCCTTGGGCACATTAATCAAGGCATCATCCTTCTCTAACCTACTACCCATATTTCTATCTAAAAGATCAAATGCAAGGAAATATCTTTGTCTGAAACAATCAACTGTCTTATCTCTTTGTTTGCTTATTTATTGTATGTATTGGATAGTAAAATAAGCTTGTGAAAGCAAGTACTTTATCTCTCATGTGTACTCATGTTTGGCACACTCATAAGAATCTTTCACATGTAAAGAGTTCTTCTAACCCAATACATAAGATGAACTCTTGTGCAGAAAAATAATTAAAAGCATTAAGATATAAATAATAAACAAAATGACTAATAAGTGAAAAACAGTTAACATTCAATAAATAGCCAAAGTATGAATTAAAAACACATGGAATAAAATTTTGACCTTCAGTTTTTATGAATAATTTGTTAACGCATATCAAAAGAATTTTAATTTTTTATTCCCTTTGAGCCAGTAAGTCTACTCCTTAGGAAAGAAAAGGAGAGTCACCAAAAAAAGAGTATGTGCATCTTTCTGATGCAAAAATGGAAAAACCACCAACATAACCTCAAATGTCCTAATGGGTAAATTAAGTCATGCTATGGCCATATGAAGTAATAATGTGAAGCATTTAAACATTGTTTTCAAAGAATATGAAAAGCTTTGGAAAATATACAGAAAATTAATGACAGCAAAATTACCCAAACAGAATGCAATGCTGTCTAAATAGTATTATCTTAATTTGGAAGTATTTATCTGTGTAAAAAAATATATAGAAAATTTGGGGACACAAAGACATAAATTAGCAATGACTTTTAAGAGTGCTGCAAATTTTGTTTCTCTTCATATGCTTTTCTTTATAGTTCTTAAGGTCTACAGTAAAAATGACATTAATTTTAAAAGTCAAGTAAAGTTATTTTTTAGTTGCCAATTGGTTTATTCAACAATATAACCCAGAACGTTGGCTGTTAAGGCTACAGAAGACATATTATAAAATGGAATGTTACCTGATAAGTGTAGTATAATTGTTGGAGAATTGGAGAAAATTCACTCTCATGTTCTACTTACTTTTAGGCTGAACTATGTAATTTTTTATATTGTTTTCTTTCTTTTCCTTTTTTTTAGGTACATTATGGTAGTCAATTTAATTTTGCCATTAATTAAAATGCAAGTACTTTATTCGTATGCTTTGTTACTATGGGCCCAAATTTTTGCTTTAGAAAAAACCAGTAACCTATGATCCATGAACATGGATGATAACTGAATTCTTGATCAGTCACATCAGAGATGTTACATTTTCTCATCACAGAATCCAGATATCATAGTTGTTTTAGATCTTTCTGGATGTAAAATATATTTACTCTCGGGTTCTTAATGATAACAAAAGGTAATCCTTGCACAATTAGAACACAACAAAACCTCAGAAGAATTTATTTTGCGTGCCTTTTTTAATCACTGTGACTAGATGAACCTACATATTGTTTTAAATGTGGATTCCATTAGACAAGTCACACATCAATAGGTAATTTACTTATCCTATATTAACACCACTCAGGCACTTTCAACCACGAAATTATAGACTTCCTTCCAAATGTCATTGTCAATGCTGATTCTCATTTCCGAATTCAGTATAAGAGGCACAGTTCTTACCACATTCACTTCACTCTACGTAGCCATGCTTGAATCACCATGGTCTTCTTGAATCCACCTGTGGTAGCTGCTGGGATAAACCAACATTTTTAAAGATAAAACAATGCCATCTAGTAGAATACAGATTAAACCCACTTCTAACCATTCAGGGCTTATGATGTTCACCAAGTCTCAGATAACATATGTAAGATCAGCCACTAGTTGGGAAGCCACAATTCTGATATAATCTGAATATTGCTATACAAATTTAAACATACTGAGTCTGAAGGCAGTGATCTTTCTCTGGATTATATTGAGTAACTCTCTTTCTCTCTTCCTGCTAGAATCCTAGGAATACCACCAACAACCTTAAAATCGGTTTCAGCAGAGTCATCTTTTCAGTCACAGTGGCTGGTGTTTGAAGAAATAAATGCCTATTCCATACATATGTATATATATTTTTTCTTTTCAGTTCATCAAAATGAGAATGAAAGTAGGTTCATTAGCAAAACTTTTCTCCAGAATGCTAGTGGCCCAAGCTATACCAAGCCTACTCATGGTAAAAGAAGTCATACCAAGTGTAAAGTGTCATAAACTGGTCTATCTAGAAAGTGAAGCGTAAGGCAAGGATTAAGATGCTAACACATTTTGGAAGGCACTTACCCTGGTGGTGAAGGTAACAGGAGAAGTGAAGCAAAGCAAAGCAAGATGTTCCCACACTGGTTTCTGCTAAACAATGAGTCACAAAGATGGCAGGTTGACTTATCTTTGTGTTATTTGGCACTCAAAAGTTGTTTGTAAGGTTTGCAAAAAAAAAAGCAAACCTATGAGGAGTCAGTGAAGAAGAGAAAGAAAGGGAAAGGAATTTATGTGCTCAAGACCTTCCAGTCTCCCCTTCCCTTCAGTCAAAGGTCACATCATAAAGAGTCAAATCCTACATCATACAAACTTTTGGTGACCACACGGGAAACCATGGGGTGAAGATCTTTATCTAAGTCAGAAAACATAGAAGAAAACAACATGGGGAAAACTGATTAAGAAACAAAAAGAAGGAACATGTACCAATCTGAAAAGTGATCTAAGATTTATGTCTTCAAACAAAGACAACGTCATCTGTAATTTTCTGACATACACAAACTATAAGATTTCATGTTGAAGTATTTGCTTTCCAAAACGGAATTATTCTTTGTGTTAAGCATATTAGAAATAAAGGAATTTAAGGCTAATAGGAAATAGAATATGAATCAAATTCTTAGTGGCATATCAATTAATATCTTAGTTAAATTCCATATGTAAAACATATAAACCATATCAGTAAACAATGATATTTTCTGTTTTGAATAGAAAAATACAAAGTGTTCAAAAATACTTCTTAGAGAAACTATAGTAAATCCATAAATTTCTATGAAATCTTTTATCTAAAATTATATTGTTCATGTCAAAATATAATTTTAAAGTAAGACTTGAAATTTACAAAATAAAATATGTTGAATTTTTAATTTTTGATGTGCTCTGTTATGCCAACTTTATTAATACCATAAGTAGTAATCAGGAAAAAACATTGTATCGCATCAATAAAATAAACCACTTTCTATTTTGTGTCTTCCAATTATAATAGCAATACAATGTTAGTTTAATAGAATTTTAACATTTTAGAAGGTATAAATAAAGTAATATAGTCATTAATCCATACTCTAACCAATTAAAATTTGTTAATATTTCATTTCAAACTTTTTATATAGGCATACATATTTTATGTAGTCACAAATATTTAAGTTGGTATTAAAATCCATGTATAATTTTGCATCTTTCTTTTCCACTTATCATGATATATTATATATTATAATATTATATGCTAAGCATTTGCCCATATATTAATCTCTGAAAATAACAACTTAAAGACTATGTAATCTCTCTCCGTTATACCGATATTCCATAATGAACCATTCTCTTATTAGATACAAATTGTTTCTGTTTTTATTGTTAGAAGTAATATTATAATGCCCACTACTGTCTAATTTTGATTATTTTTCTAGAGATCAATACATAGAAAAATAAAAAGCCAAAGGTTATTCATTTCTGAGAGATTTATTTATGTATGTTGCCATATTTTTTCCCCAGAAACATTTTTTTTGTATTTAAACTCCTAGCAGAACTGTATGAAAATGCCTCAATGGAAAGGCAGGTCCCACAGATTTTCATGTTACACTTTTAGAATAAAAGTCCAATTAATGAAATATCATCTAACTCTTTAAGTTTCTCCCCAATCCACTAAAATCCTGGAAAGGGAAGTAAGAGTGAACTGAAAGATTTCTTGCTCTCCGTTTTATGGGGAGTGTTGTGGCTTTCTAAAGGCCTCTCCCATAGGCTGCCATACAACCCTCTGTTAGTGGTAGTTGGTCTCTGCAGTGGCCCTGTGCCCTGTATGTGGTTCTGTGAAATGGCAGAGTCCCTTGTGAGAAGACTCAGGGAAGGCACCCTTTCTCAAGGCTCACACTGGCCCTTTGCACCACAGGCAGCTACAGCTGACTCCGCTGGGCCCCTCTCCAGTCGCTGTGCTGCTTGCAGAAAGTTCCCTAAGGAGGGCAGTGGCCAGGCCTCATGGCCCTCAGATTCCAGGCAACTGTAAAACTCTTCAAACACTTTTCTGGAGGGTAAACCTCACTGGAAAGGAGGTAAGAGAAAATACCATAAAGCAGTGGGGTCAGTGGGGGGTGGATTATAGGAGCAAATAGTCCTTTTTATTTTTTCTCTTTCATGTCCTAGAGATGTGCAATGGGCTAAAGTTTGCAGAACCAGTTTCGTAATCTTTTGAAATGTGCTGCAGATATAGTATAGCAACTTTGGGTGGGTTACGGCAGGTTTTGGTGCATATGGAGTTGAGACTTCTGCTTGGATTCTGAGACAACAGAAAGCATTATATTTAACATTATCCTAGATACATGAATAGTATTTATTTATATATACATGATACTCCTGTACGTCTACATTTACATACTCAGAGTTTGGTGTATCCAAATATCATATACAGGGACAGCTACATTTGGAGGAAGTGACAGATGAAAAGGACAGAGAAAAGTTGCCTAAACCCATACAGTATTTAAAGCTAGGATATAACTTGGGATGGAACTAAATCCTCAAGTTTAACTTTTGCATGTATTAACTATAATGTTTTGAAAGTTTATTTCTTGTATCTCTATCTGTAGCTTCAGCTCCCAGTAATCATCTAGGACCTATCTGAAGATGTTAACATCGCCTTGAATCTGTTCCTCTGGTCTCAGTTCTGATGACGTACAAAACCACTTGCTAAGGATACATCTTTAGATATTGATTGAAGTTATGAAACTGGTATGAGAAATCGTAAGGAGGTATCATCTACTATAATTTCTCTCAGGCTATGGATGAATCCAGTTCAAGTATCTAATTTTTTTAAAGTCAAGAGAAGTATTTCCATGAGGGTCTAGTGCCTATAAGAAAATATCAGAGCAGGGACATTCTGAAGGTTTGTATCTGACCTTTCTTTGGTTTTAATCACTGAAGTTCTCGACAGCTTAATAAGTTGAAGGTGCTGGGTCACCGTCTAACTTAATAAGGCCCGCCACTGAGACTTGGTCACCTCTGATTGCTCCCATAAGTCTTAACACATCTGGTACACTGTCCTTGGGTGAGAAATGTTTTCCATAAGTTTCCTCTTGTTCACTACCCTGCATATAAATGGTTTTTATTAACCTGAGAATGATACAGCACTGTATATTTGTGTGAGCTTTTGCCATTTTCAGCTTTATCCTACAGAAAGAGAGTTGATTGTTTTCTCCAAAATGGAATTAAACACTGTTTATCACCAATGTCTTCTTTTCTATTTTTCTACCCTAATTTAATATGGGTCAAACTAACCTTCAGTTTGACATGAGATTAAAGAATTAAACATTGTAACTAGACTCTTAGAGACAATTTACAATATGCCATAGTTGTGGGAAGAAAGAGCCAGATAAAAACAATAGACTACTTCTAAAGATTACTTCATAGGACAACATACCCAGATGTATATATCTAGGACTAATCAATTGTATATGGAAATATATATAGTTGCAAGATTGGCACATTCCTTTGTCCAGAATGACAAATAAATTGATAGACAATCTATTCTGTTTTATTTCAGTCTATTTTACAAATCTAATGAAAATCATATTTCTGTTCTTTTTACAATTTCCCATATGGATAATAGTAACATGAAAGTTGATCCAGATGCATAAAACTACAGTTTTAGAGTATGGCATTCTGTCTGTATCCTCCACCTTTAACCTTAGTCATGGAGAATGCTTCTTTGGGCCATTATAGTGAAGTGAAGAAAATTGAGTGTCTTTATAAAGAAAGTGGACCAAAGACCACATGACTATATTAAGAAAATTCTGCAGGTGGAAGTAGTTTGTGCTGGCATCCATTCTATCTCCATGAAAACCAAAATATTTGCATACTGAAGTCATCTGCCATCCAATCATTGACACTTATCATTGGATTTAATATGATTTAATCCTGTCTAACCTGAAGTCATACACAAATACCATATTTTTCACATAGTATTGCATCAAAATGTGAAAATGAAGATGAAGTAGCTAGATAGTGTCAGACAATAAATAGCCACCTAGTCATTCTATTACACACAAGGTAAAGACCAGTCTGGTTGCAATTCAGTCCATTCCATGATACAAAAGTTAAAATTTCTTCTGAATCAAGCTAATAACAGTTTTGGAAGGAGTAAAAGCAGAGTCCTGGTTGTGTTATTTTTAATTTGCATATTGAAATGTTGAATTAAAAGCTAAGTGCTCTCCTCTGTCATATCTCACTAACGTAAATCTCTACACTAAACCATGGTTTTGGCATGTCCCTTCAGCATTAGGAAGATGAAACTATCACTCTTTTATAGTCGTTCTTCAATTACCTACTATAATTCCCTCATTCATTCAAAGGCTGGAGGTGGAGGCTGTTGGTTGTGGTTGTTTGCCTTTTATTACTAAGCCACTCTTCCAGAATTTTCTTCAACTTCACATCATACAACTCATTGGTAACTTCATGTGATTTCAATGTAAGATGCTTAAATTAAGATTTTATTTTATATTTTTTTATTTTTTAATGTTTTCTATTTATTTCTGAGAGGGAGCAGGGGAGCAGGGGAGGGTCAGAGAGAGAGGGAGACACAGAATCCAAAGACAGGCTCCAGGTTCTGAGCTAGCTGTCAGCACCAAGCCTCACACAGGGCTCAAACCCATGAACTGTGAGATCAGAACCTGAGTTGAAGTTGGATACTTAACCAACTGAGCCATCCAGGCACCCCTTAAATTAAAATTCTAAACAGCTTTAATCGCTCACCTGAATTTATCTATCAGATACATGTACATGAAGAGACAACAAAATCTACCTGCTGTTCCTCACTTTCTCTCTCATTCGTGTCTAGTAGAATGCCTCACTAATATTTCTATTAAAAGGCAACTTCTTGTAGTTCTTCCCTATGCCCTATAAGATCATCTTCTCCATCACATTTCTGTGAGCAGATCACTTAGCTATCTAATCACTTGCATATCTAATCATTTTATTTTATGTTTTATATAGCACTTCCCATATCTGCATACCTTGTGAATATACCTGTGGTCAAGTTTTAAGGATGCCTCACTAGGATATTCACAGAATCCTAGGGCTCTAATTTGCAATCATACTTGGGTAATGATCAAGCCTGAAAGAGGCTCAAAGACCTTCCATTCCATGTCTCACATTTGCAGCTAAGGAAAAATACTCTAGGTGGCAAAGACAGGATTAAAACATCAATGACTAGATTTCAAGTTCACAGCTCTTACTGCAGCAGCTTGCATTTACAACCTGTAAGAACTGCTGCAATTTAGTCCTCGGTAAATTAGCAGTCTTTTTTTTTTATTTTAAACTTTTTAAAACATTTATTTATTTAGTTTTGAGAGACACACAGAGAGAGCATGAGCAGGAGAGAGGCAGAGAAAGAGGAAGACACAGAGTCTGAAGCAGGCTCCAGGATCTCAGCTGTCAGCACAGAGACAAACGTGGAGTTTGAACTCATGAACTGTAAGATCATGATCTGAACCAAAGTTGGACGCTTAACCAACTGAGCCACCAAGGTGTCCCATGTCCCAGTCTTAAAAGTGTCAGTACTCTCTATACTACTGAATTAGTCAAGGTTCTCCAGAGAAACAGAATCAATAGGATATATACAGAGAGAAGTAACAGGAGATGTATTATATGAATTAGCTCACATGATTACGGGAGCCGAGAAGTCCCATGATCTGCTGTCCATTAACTGAAGAACCAGGAAAGCCAGTGGAATATTTCAGTTTGAGTCATAAGTTCTGAGAGTTAGGGGAGCTGATGATATAACTCTCACTCTGAAGAGGGTGCATGGCTATAAGTCCCAGAGTCAGAAAGCCCAAGACACAAAAGTTCCAATGTCCAAGGGAAAAGACGGACATTCTAGTCTCAAATAGAGATTATTTGCCCTCCCTGTGCCTTTTTATCCCTCTTAGTCCTTGAACCAATTGGATAATGACTGCCAACATTGGTGAGGGGTTCTTCTTTACTCAGTCTGCTGATTCGAATGCACACTTGATGGACATACCCAGAAACAGTGTTTTATTAGGCTCTCCCTTAGCCTAGTCAAGTCGACATAAAATTGACTATCACAACTGCTCAGGTCTTTCAGCAGATCTCAAGCCATGTAGATATTTACACTGTGCTGCACAACTTTTTAGAATTCCCTGCCTCATTCTTTACCTCTTTATCCCTTCTATTTTCTCAGGCATACTTGATCACTTTTACAACTCTTGAATCTGCATTTGCCTCTTAAGCATTTTCTTCCAGTCTACTACTACCAATTTAATTTAATCTTCCTCCATTTAAAAAGTTTCGAAGATTCACTTCCCTTAACTTTCAGAATAGTTACCTTTCTCCATTGCTGTTGATAGTATCATACTTCTGATGATAAAAACCACAAATACTGTTAGTGCCTGCTATGAGTCAGCCACTGTAGAGACATAGAGGCTATGTATCAGGTCCCTCAAATGCACATCTCAGGTTCTCTCTGCTTCACCTGACTCTTGTCCCAGTGCTCACTACATGACTAGCTTTGAATAGACTCTGACCCAGTTTATGCCTGACAGCATTTTATTTCATCTCATACATCACTTCTCCTTCAACTAAGTATGGCTTCTTGGAGGTAGGAATTTTTTACAAACACACAATGAAAAAGACACTTGGACCTTTATGTTGGTGGTAGTTAAAACTAGATTAACATCCATTCCCTCAAATCCCCCACTTAAACTTGTCTAAAGTACTGAGTTAAAGGAAATCTTACGAACAGGCAGCGATAAGAGCAGTATCCTGGGTTATTCACCTAAAGTTGAAGAAGAAGTGATCTGAAATATGGTTATACATGAACTTGTGAACAGTGGGGAAAGCCTCAGCTGCTCAGTTATGGGCCAAAGGATGTCCACCACAGGGTAAGAGTTAAATAAGAATATGGATAAGATGACTTGTCATATAGATATCAGCCAGTTTATTTCCTCTGCTACCACAGTGCCTAAATGTCTTCATGCAATGGGACTATGAAAAGAGCGGCCAGGATGAGTGGAA
Source organism: Suricata suricatta (assembly GCF_006229205.1). NCBI lineage: Eukaryota > Metazoa > Chordata > Mammalia > Carnivora > Herpestidae > Suricata > Suricata suricatta. The sequence continues at coordinate 67,321,633 of NC_043705.1, forward strand.
GCTATGCATGGGCTCCTTTTCACCAAGGCTAGTCTAGTTGCTGCCACATCTTAAGGTTGACCAGTAGCTAACACTGAACCTAAGTCTGTGGTAAAATGCCATTTCTAGAAGGAAGCAACCAGCCCCTTGGTAGCAGGTGTGCATTACATCAGAACTCTTTTCCTCTTAGAGATATACAATGATTTCTACCAGAACCTAAGAGGAGAATTACCCAAGAGAAGAAGGTGTGAGAAATATTCCAGGCAGTTGTGCCAATATGAGAGAAGTCTTTAAGGTGTGTTCCAGTAATTGAATACATTTAGGTGAAAGTTCAGAAGGTGGTAAAAGATGAGGCTGAAGAGAAATAATGCCAGATGAAGAAGTCTTAAGCACCTCGCACACTACAAAGGAATTTTTTACTTTATTGTCACATTGATAATCTGAAAGAGGTAAATCTGTTTTCAGTGTGCCTTTTTCTTAAAATAAAAGTATGTTTTAAGACACCTAGTGATTCCTGCATTTGAAGCCTGATCTGTTTTCAGCCCACAAGTCTCTTCTTTTGCTTGTATTTTCTGCATATCTCTCTACATACAGGCAATATTAGAGACCGAAGAATATACTAAACACTTGAGATTTTTATCATAAGAGGCCTTCATAAAACCCTTCTATGAAGTTCAAAGTTAGGAGGTATTTTAAAAGACATCTAGTTCAAATTTCTTCTTGGTCTTCCTAATTTTTATATAAAAAATGCACTCCTTTTCTTATAAGAAATGTTAAAATAAAATAAAGGTAAGTACGAAACTGAAGCTTTCATATACATTGAGAAACTACCAAAATTGAGTTAAAAGCATCCTTCATTCACGGATTGGAAACCTGATGCCTTCGGTTGCCAGACAGGTAAGGAAATTAGTAAAATGGTATTAGCATACAACAGTAGAGAGTGGCATAAAAATCTGAGTTAACCAGATTGAGTGTGCCTCTTTTAGAGACATTCAATTTTGTTTTTATTTTTGTAAGTCTATTTATTTTGAGAGAAAGAACACACCAGCAGGCGAGGGGCAGAGAGAGAGGAAAGGAGAGAGAATCCCAGGCAGGGTACATGCTGTCAACACAGAGCCCAATAAGGGACTTGAACCCACAAAAAGTGAGATCATGACCTGAACTGAAACCAAGAATCAGACGCTTAACTAGGTAAGTCACCCACATGCTTCCAATTTTATTTTTAATTGAGTCCCATGTCTATGCACTCATTTGTGATTTCTGATACCTGTTACCAAGCTGTAAATAGATGGTTGTAACTAAAATTAGGTTATCATCAAAATCATTGGGCAAGCTATTAAAGTATTCAAATTTCTGGGATCTACCTAAGTTTCTTATTTTAACATGATTTGTCTTAATTTGCCTTGGCTTTGTAGTTTATCTCTTTTTGGTCAGGGAGATCACACATTTAGGTGAATATTTTCAGCAAATAGTTTATCTGAGGTTTAATTTTGTCAGGGGCTGTTCCAGATGGTAGGAACATAGTAGTGAATAAGTCTGTTTTCCTAATCTTATGAAGCTTACATTCTATGTAACACAGTAAAAATGGATATGTCTCTTCTCCTAATGACAACGTGATAAACCCAATTCTGTTGACTGTATTAGTCAAGGGTAAATTAAGGTTTAAATTAATCATTTAATCATAAAAGCTACAGATTCATCCATGAACAAAATAAAACTGTAAAATCATGATATTCTTTCATTTTCTTATAACTTCCAATATTTAGAGAGAGTAACTACTTGATAGTTCATTTATACAAGTCAGTTCTATAAATCCAGTTTTATAAAGTTATGCAGATAGAATAGCTTACATAAGTTTTACTAAATTAATGTTAAATTATCCAGTGAATTTTCAATACCATTTAAAACAGGATGAAGACAAAACAAATTAAAAATATCTAAGAGATTAGATTCCTCCATTGTCTTTATTCTATGGACTTGACATAACCTTACTACAAGCCTTCCCTTTCTTAAAGAACATTCAGTGCTGTCTTCCATGTTGTCTTGAGTTTTAAGGCTGCTCCTAGGAGTAGGTTTATCATCTAGAGTACAAAATAAGATATTTAAGACAAATATTTTGTGGCCTTCTGCCATGAAAGAATCTTCCCCAGGAATCTAACATTTTTCTCTTTTGAGTCACGTCAAATAGTTTCTTCCAGTTCCACCCCGGTCTCTTCCACTGGGTGGTCAGTGTACTGCCTGCTTAAAGCAGCTGGGGAGACAAACCACCCTAAATAACCTCCATTTTGCTATAAAGATTACAACTCTCAAAAGACTTAAAGCATTCTAGACCTGACTTGCTGACCTCAGCCAACTGTTGTGGCTGCTCACAAACAAACCCACCAATGAGAAAATTAGAAAAACTCTGGAATGTGTTTTTTTGGCCAGAATAAACTCATTCTAAGAGGGAGGGAAAGACACTGTCCATTTTATTTTCCAGGATAATATCTATCACATGGAAGTCCTCATGAGCACTCAGATATTTTTCTTTCTACATTTTTGGCTGCACACTGATTCAGGTGGACACTCCTTTATTCAATGTTCTTTGTTGGCCAGCAGCTGCATTGTGGAATTATTCTGGTAGTTAAGCAAAAATAAGATTTTTTTCTTTTGAAGTGATTAAAATAAGGGTCTTTAGATATCAAAGTTGGAACCATGTATCATTGGCTAGAAATACTCTCTTATTAGACCTAGTTCTTTCTTCTCATCTATTTTGTTTATTCAAACATTTTATTCAATACCTACCCTTTGAAAGGTACTAGGTAAAGTGCTTCATCTGTTTGTTTGATATTGGAAAATGAAATCCTTTGCTAGCTGAGTAATTCACAGAGATTGCATTATCATCAAGCTTCTTCCAGGAGATTACTGAATTTTTATTTAGGGAAAATAATTTGTTGGATAAATGCAAATGCATAATATACTTAAAAACTGGGTACTCCATAATCACATATGGAAGGAAAAAAGCTCAAGTGTTGCCAGAGTTAATAACTCATACGTTTCACAGGAACAAGTTTGTTTTTAGGTAGCTAAAGTACAATAATTCCTAATGATTTTTCTTTCAAATCTTTCCTGTAAGCATACATCTGCTGCTTTTGAGATTTAATTGTAGATACTGCCTACATCGGCCAAAAAGAAAAAGATCTGTGCTTTCTTCAAAACACCTCTCATTTCACATTTAATCAAAGCCCTGACTTTATTTGATCTCAGTCCCACACAGCTATTCTTCACACTTCAACTTAAAGGCAGTGAGTGGGCTTACAAAGTACAAGCACTAGCGTTTGGGGGTGCTGGTGAGGAGCAAATTTCCTTGCAGTGTGGAGCATGGTGTGAGACTGGTGTGCTCGTCTTCCTTATTGAATTGTTTGCCAGGGAAATCCAGTCCATGGTAAACAGACAAATGACTGAGATCGCTGCGGCCCAGTCTCTGATGAGACGCTGGTCGCATGCTGTGTCTGCTGTTCCAGGATATGGTAAACACCGATATTTTATAAGCTCTGGCACAGTTTAGAGATGAATCTCATAAACATAATTCACTAACACCAAGTTTTCCAAAACACACAGCCTGGAACAATCTTACTCGTGGTCAGCCTGAGGACTGGGCTCTGAGTTCCCAGCAGTTGTGATGGGCAGAAGACATTTGGGATGTGCAAAATCTCAACTGGTCGGTCTTCCAGAAAGAGCAGGTTTGTAGTTACATACCCATTACAATTCCTAGTTACTTAACAGCACAGAGGGGAGTACCTACATTTAAAATGTAGAAAAGGTGTTATAACATTAAGTAATAGGACCAGTTTGCAGGACTGTTTAAGCGGGGGGCGGGGGGGAGTTCATTATGAAAGTAACCATGATTACTTGGTTTCTTCTCTAGCATGAACAAAGGCTGAGATCCCATCTTGCATACAAAACATCAACTGAGGGTATTCTGCTAAACACTAAACAAATTGTCACATTCTTTTTGACTTCTGATCCTCTTTGTCACGTTTTGGGATCTGACCTATATCAGCAGTCTCTTTCTCTTACTTATTTCTGTGTTCTCAGAACCAAGCCTCTCCTGTTCTTTCCGAATGCTTTCCTTCCTCTCATCACTAACTCAAGTACCCTTCAAAGGTGCTGGCTGAGGCTTCTGCCCACTAACCACTCATGCTTGCTCTGTAAAGAGGTACCTATCTGTGTGGAAGCACCTACCTATGTTTAACAGTGTGCCTGTTTCCTAGAAATGCAACAAAAAATAAAGATGCCAACCGCCTTGTATATACTGGAGAGTGGCTTGGTTAATTTTATTAAATAGCTTAGTGGCTACACAAATGTGCTAAGGACTCAAATAAAATCCCACATCTTAAATCATGGCAACCAATACAAACATATTGATGAATACATGGCTAAAGCAGATACTATGTGAGAGTAATAAAGTAGATGGAAATATTTTGTAAATTCTTTAGCACTGTACACACATTACTGTGATTGTTTTTCCTTTAAGACATCGCAATGAGAGTGAATTAAATAAGATGCCAACTGCCTATTAAAAACGTAGCCTTAATTAGTAGTTGGGAACCCTCCTCTTTGTATTAAAGGGCAATAATGATGGAAAGACCTGCTACCTGTGGGATCTTTCTTTTCTTTATCCTAAGTTGGTGATGCTATTTGGGTAATAACTGATGAAAGGACTAGGGTGCCAACCAATCTGCAGTTAAGTGGCTAATTAAGACCCAAAGCAAAGCTGCCAGGAGGTTGGTTCTCCTACTTAAAAGTGACACATAAAAGCAATTAGAATGGGACCGGCTTTGCTAGGACATATTTAAATTTGGACCAAAGTTTGGGCCGGTTATTATTTTATGTTAATATATTCCTCTGTAAGACAAAAATCAGAGAGGAAATGGAATCATTTAGGACATAGAAATAAATTAGAATATTACTTGGATTCGCTGAACTTCAGAACTGAAAAAACGCAAAACTATCAAATCTCTTCTATGTTTGCAGTCCTAACAGGGGCACTGTAAGTCATTAGATTCCCTCCTCTCAGAGGAAATGAGAATAGGTGCATGGAGCACAGTCATCCAAGAAAAGTAAAATCTCTTCATTCTTGGGTCTATTGTCACCTGTCTGTCATACTGCATGAGTGTGACACCTAGCCCACAATGGCAAGGTTTTTAGAATTCTGATATTTCAACTTGGGACAATCCAGTGTTAACATTTAAGTATAGATGTTCTGATAGCACAGGGCAGAAAACAGATTCTCTCTCTCTGGGGTTAGAAAAAAGATTTGAAGTGGCTGAAGAAAAGTCGAGAGAACTGGAGAAGATGGAAATTACAACACAAATTACCCACATGTAAGGGAAGGATGGTTGGGGAGAGGAGACAACCTTTAAAATCATAGCTCCAGTGGCACCTTCGAGTTGTGGGGAAGCACAGTCCATTTATACCTTGCCCTTGTGATTTATGATGTCACCATTAAATCCCCTGATGGCATTATATTCTTGTAATTTGCGGTTGCCTAGCATTTTTTCTACATACAACTCAATAATTCATTGTGTAGCTATTTCACACACACATAAACACACACATTAGTGTGAATATGGGTGTGCTGAATCTGTTGTCGATGGAAACCATGATTTTTGATATAATAATGAGTTGGGTTAACAAAAGGCAAGAAATCACAGGCTGGATGCATAGCTACTGTATCACCAGTTTTCCCACGAGGCATCGGAAAGAGACACAGCACTGCACGTTACCACAAACAGATTTCATTCTGTCTGTCTAGTCTTCTGAAGAATTAAAGAAGCAAAAGTGTTTGGAAGGAGCAGCCAAGAGTCATTATTGAAGAACATCTGTGAGATTGCACAGAGATAAAGGAGGAAATATATTCAATTCACCTCAACATTATAGTATTAGGATTGGAAAATAACAGGATTAGAAAAATTAGGGCTTCAGGGCTACATTCGACTCCCCCAGGAGATCTCTGGTTGGATCTCTTCACTGCGCAGGGAATCTCTGTTTCCTTCCAGAGAGTCTGGTCATGGCAAGTAATTGTGACACCATAAATCTGAGAAAGAGAAGGTTCTGGAACCTTTGCTTTAAGTCTATAATACAACTAGTCATTAGCATTTCTGTGGGGGTGAGAGGTGGTTTTCAACATCTCTTATGCTAGCTTTTAAACTGACTTCTGTAATTATTCTCCAACGGAAACATGAATGCCAGCAACTTTCTGGGGAGTTATTTTTATTTCTATTTGAATATTTTAGCTACAATGCTGGATATGCACTGCTGGATCTCTGAGAATGCTGCTCTAAAATGCTATATTTATCAAATGACCAAAGAGCACATGCTGCCTGGATTAAATTTATCCCAAGATGAGAGGTTTTATCTCTAATCATCTGCTTGTTGACTAATCTGGATGCATCTTGTGCAGGTTTGATGGCTAAGACGTAACAGGCTAAAGAGAGATCCAGATCTCTGTCTTTGCGTTCGCTTCCTGAAACATGGCGATAATGAAGGTGGCTACCCTGCACTCATCACGCCTTATGGTAACATCCTTGTTGAATGAGACTGCTGGTTGACATGGGAAAAAGTGGGGTGCTCTTTTTAAAGCAGCATGATACATAACATCTCAAACACCTCTTAAGAACTGTAGGGTAGCTTTGCTGCAACGCATTTTAAGCCCGCATCAAGTGTGATTTTGAAGAGTATTTGTTTCTCTGGAATTCTAATCCATCTATTCTGTGCCCCGTGACACATTATAAAGTTGTTCTTTTCACCCGAGTCTCATAGGCTAGACTGGTGATCATTGAAAGAAGAACTATTTACTTGCCACATTTATATGCCTGCCGGCATCCCACACAAATTCAGGCACACTGTGAGCATTCACGAAACACACCTTAAGAAAGGGTAACAGCTTCTCTGTGTTTAAGACACTTAATGTTGAGCAAAATACCCGTTCGAGTCAGTAACTTCTTCCATGGGGCTGCCTTTTTTTTTTTTTTTTTTTTTTGCATCAGGGTTTACAAAATTCTAAATTGAGATTAGATCTTATGTCTTGCAGACCTGCCTTCCACGAAATGAAAAAAATCAATACGAAGTATGTCCATAACAAGCTCAATAACCCAGCCTTTCTCTTTAGAAGCTTTTAATACCAGCAAAGAAAAAATTAATGAATGAGAAACTTTTAAGATATAGAGTTTTGGAGTGAGCACGGAATCATCTTCTTTTCTACTATCCAATACTAGGGCCTATCAAAAATTATAAGCAGCTTTTCTGCTGGCTACATTTTCCCCCATGGGTTATTTTCTTTTCTATTAAGCAATTCCTTAATGCCCAGGGAGTTAAACTCCTGCTGAAAAGAGAGTTCTTAGCATCGTCTAAGATTCAAAGCCTTCCTGCACTGTTTTTCTTGATCTTGTCATTTTTAAAGTGCCACCTTCATAATTAAATGTGTCTTTCATGATGTATTTATTTTACAGTATTTCTAAGGTTAAATATATTTGTGTAGACTTTGTGTAATCATAATCTTACTCTCAAGTACTTTCCACCTCGTTTTGTTGTATGATCTAATACTTTGAGAAGCTATGCAAACTTTTGGCCTTTTATAATTCTCATCTCAATATGATATCACAGTAGTAGCCAAAGAGAAGGGGAAAAGTAAAAATATGTCAATGGCTGTTTTATTTTGTTCTTCCCTGGGGCTGATATAAGCATCATCTTTCCAATTTCCAGCCAACATTTTAGAGGTGCATGAGAATGTCCACCAAAAAATGAGGTATTTCAAACACATTTTGTGAACATTTTAATGTTTCTTCACCAATAATTTTCTTGATTTTTAAAGTCTACTTATTTATTTTGAGAGAGGCAGAGTGCACAAGGGGTGGGGGGTGGTAGAAAGAATCCCAAGCCCATATTGGGCTCAAACTCACAAACTGTGAGATCATGACCTGAGCTGAAACCGGACACTTAACTGACTGAGCCACCCAGGTTCCCCTGTATTCTTGATTTTTAAGTTAAGATATAATCCAATTATAAAGTATTCTTCTCTTTAAATTAGTATATAATGACAGGGAACTGGTTTACCAATTTCCCCCTTTCTCACTTTTGATAAAAGTCATAGATGATGGTCTTTGAACCTTTGTTAATTTGCTAATTATCCAATGTCTTACTGGCCTTGCTCAGGATGGGAGTGGCTTTTGAAAATTATATGCTGCTCTTCAATCATAGTGATGTACTATATGAAAACTGACATGGTTTCAGCAGTTTGGCATCATAAGGAGAGTTGCCAGAATAGATACAGCATACAGAGGTGTGTGTGTGTATGCACATGTGCATGCATCTGTTTATAATCCTAAAATGAAGAGACATCTATTCTGCTAATAGCCATGTACCTGGTCTCATCTACACTTTGATTGTACATCAGTTATGATGTGTCTCTTTCTAACAGGAAGGATACTGATTTTGATGAATAGCTAAAAGGTAAGATCATTCTTAAAGGTGTGAGTGATTAATAATGGCCATGCATAGATTTTTTTCTAAGAGTGTAAATAAAATATATCATTCACATGAAGGGCAAGAGTTTGGCAGAATGATTCATAGTGCATTTGAAAGCATGAAAAGTCAAACCTAGGATCTCTTCTAAGTGTGTCAGAGGAAGCTGGTTTAACCATTTAAAATAATTGAGTAGATGATAAAATATTTGAGTGGGTATATGGAAATTATACCCCTATATATATATATATATATATATATATATATATATATATAATATCCCATAAGGATACTGAAGACAGAACTAATATTTTTAATTACCACCAATTAGACAAAATCAAACATTTCTTTTTAAGTAGTGAACAAGAAATAGTATGACAGGGATAAATGGATTAAAGATGAAGGTGGCATGTCTATACCATGGCACTTGGACCATTGACTTCAATTCAACCAAAGATTTACTATAGAACTTTTGGATTGGAGGTTCCTGTGGGAAGCTGTTGTATTAACAAAGCTTGTCTCTAACATGGTCAGCATTCATACAGAAGTACATGGGCCCTATTAAATTGCTAACTAATCCAAAAAAACTGACAAAACTCTTATTTGAAGATAGAAGAATTATTCCAGTAGTGATATCAAAGTACAATAACAAATAACCTATATGGTTGGTCTTTGTTTATTCTCAGCCAATGGTGTAGAGCTCATGATATTTTCACCAGGCACAAGAAACCAAGTTTTTGACAATTTAATGCTATATGGCATACTCTCCCATGGTCCAGTACCATAGAGACTGTACATGTCACAGAAAGAAAAAGTCTCAGGCACAAGGTCAAGGTGAAATTCAACTTTTGTTCTATAAGTTATAGGTGAATGGAGGATCATGAGTTGTGCCTTTCTAGCATGAATTGAAGTTGAAAAAGTAGATAACTGTCAAAATAAACTGCATAAAAAGGAACTTTGAGGACTGTCTAGGATCAAATGCCCCTACTCCCTAGAGATAAAAACAAGAATCATCATTTGTACTCTTTTAAGAATAAAGACATACCACTGAAATTTTTAAAGAATTTATCGATTTCATGCCTATAAAAGATTTTATGAATATAATTATCCTCATTTGATGCCTCTCCCTGTGAGGACAGAGGGCATGCGTCCTGGGCATGATACAAGGCATAGTGACATTCTCTCTCTGCAGTTATCATGGCCTTCCTCCTGTGTTCTTTGGCTGCCAATGTTACCTGAAAGTCAGAACTTGTGTAAACAAGCCAAGCATGAGGCCTATTGATGGACAGAGATCTGACAAACACCTAACACCGTCAGGAGCACAACTTTCAAATCAGAAAGGTAAAAACATAGGACATACCAAAGGATCATGTCATAGGTGAGACTTCACTACATCAAGGTCTTTATAGTATTTTTGGACATGAAACTCTCTTTCAGAAAATCTAAGATATAATACACTTTCCTGACTCGAATGTCACAGAATCTGTAATCCCCACTCTTTAATTCTCTCTCATTCTCTCTCATTCTCTCTTTCTCTCTCTCTCTCTCTCTCTCTCTCTCTCTCTGTCTCTGTCTCTGTCTGTCTCTCAATACACATGTTGAGCATCATTCTGCCTCTGGGTGTGGGGGTGCAGATATGTGTATACATTATAGGCATAGATATGAAATCTTGGCTTCCTGGGGTAGTAAGATTTAAAATTGGTTCAGTTCTACTATTTAATACATTTCAGGATTTGGGAATTCTTGGATAAATGTTGAACATGTTGCATATAACACATATCCAAATACAGAATTCTACTTTGAATTCTGTATTTGGATATGTATTATCCCGAATAGAAATATTTGTATCTGGTAGCAACCTAGTGAGATACTATCATGTGTTGAACTCTAAGTTCCAACTCCAAAGTGTCATGTCTCAGAGTAAATAAAAATTAAAGCACCAAATATCTCCGAGAAAGCAGGATTGAGAAGGTGATGGTTAGGGAGGTAAACAATGGTGGATGTACTAAAAAGGCTACAATATATTTCTCTAGTTCAAAATTCCTTTCTAGGAGATGATTTGGAGATTTATTACAAACACATTTATACTTTCATTTACCTATATTATTAAGAACACACTGATCTGAAAGACAAATACTATTTCAATACAATGTGGGTCACACATAAATAAACACATTATGGTCAATGGGAAAATGAAATATACTAACCAGACAATGAAACAACTACTTTGAAACTCTGCTAACAAATTTTGCTTTTTTTCGCTTGACATTGCCTCCCAAAGGTGAGGCTAAGCAGGTCATTTATTCCTTTGTTTTCCCCTTTTTGTCAGCTATGCTGCAACAAAGTAAATGGATATATGTGGTTGTCTTCCTCATCTTGTGTGGCCTGGATAATTAAAGATTCTGCTAATCCTCTAGATGCTCACCTAAAGGGATCTTTCCCAGGCTTCCCTTTTCCCTGTCCTTTAAAGGAAGCTTCAGGAAGCAAGGGGATGCCAGTAACCACACAATGAGTTCAGAGACAATTGTGTCTTCTTCCTTTAAGCTGGTTGTTGTGGCCAAGTGACAAAATGAGACACATGGAAAAAGAACGAGTTGACCAGAAAACATGCATATATTTGCAACATGAGGGAGATTCAAATAATTGAAGTGATAAGACACATAGCCAGATTTACTTTGGTTCCTCGAAGAGTACATTCTCTAAGATCTATCTTGGATTTCATGCCTTCTGTGGTGACACAGAGGTTCTTTCATGTGCTTTTATTTTCCCTTTTCATCTTGTTCTGACCTTCACCACCTTTGTTCTATTCAATTCCTCAACTCTTCCAGATCTGGAAAGACTCCATGTTTTCTGGGGTAAAAGACTGTCTATGCTGGGATCCTTGACTGTGGAGCCATTAATGGTTTCCATATTTAGAACATAATTATTATTCTTTTACTTTCTCATTCTTCTTTCATTGTCTAGTGCCATTTGAAGATTAGCTCGAGCCAACTAGCTCCATATCTTAACAAATCAGTAAGCTGTTCACTAAATGACCAACAAAGAGACAGTCTGGAGAGTAGAACAGTACTATGAAGTACTAGTCTCTTTCCACTAACATCTTACCTGGTTCTAGTCACCAATACAATATATTGTACAAAAAGGGAGACTATCTTTCGTTAGACTTGCAATTAGCACCTCATTCAGATTGTAGTCATACGTTAGTTTTAATTGCTTGTTTTAAATGCATTTCATTTGATTCCTTTGACTCAAAATATACACAATCAGACTAAACAGGTGTTTTAGTGAGAAGAGTATTTACAAAACAATTCAGGCGAGGTATTTCCCCGATTGACTGGATGCAATTTTAATGGCACAATCGTCTTCAAGTGTGTGCTAACTCCTACTACATTCCAGTGACTTCTTTACCAACATCACAGAGTATGGGAGGATTCTTTTCTCCTCACTTTAAATATTTTATATTGACTATTTGAAATCACTAAAAAAGAAGAAGGAAGAGAAGGAGAAAGAGAAAGAAGGGGAGGCAGAGGAGGAAGGTGAAATATTCCAGTGAAAAATAATGAAATCACAGGAATCATTCCAATGATGCTAAACTTTGCTTCAATTAAATTTAGTCCCTTCTACTTCCGACTCACAAGCCTTCTTTAGCGTCATCAGCCTCTGATATACTTTTCAGGAAGTTCCAAAGAATCCATAAGGTATAAAAACTCCAGAAAAATTATTTGTTGGAGACCAAATGTAAATAGATATATGTTCAGCATCTGAATGTTACAGAAAACTTGTCCAAAATGGCCCATATGTTCTTCTAGAAAAAGCAACAGTCCTGACAGTGAACCATGAAATATTCTGGAGGCAAATGGCAGAGTGCCAGTGTCTTAAGGGACAGCATTTTCCACTTTAAATAACAGAGAAAATAAAGCTTTAAAATGTTCTTGGTGATATATGATTCAGTAAACCCTTCAAGGCGATAGAAGGAAAACCTTTTCTTCTTAAGAATGGTGTTGGAAAGAAACAGACAAAAATTAAGAATTGCTCTGCCAGGCAGCATAAAGAATCTATTGGTGACTTTCTGAAATTCAGGAAATTGAATGAATTGGTAGACTGTTAGGAACCAGGCCACACACACTGGAAGTGATTCTTTTTAAGTACAAGATACCAGAGATAACAGAAAGCTCCTCTGAAAGCACGGAGCACAAGCATGCCTTTAAAAGAAACTAAATTGTGTACTAGCAGGAAATGAAAACGGCTTATTTTTTAATAGGCGTCTGCAAATAGGGACATTTGGCAAGGGTAAACCAATGCTTAATTGTAAGATAAGCAATTTACAGGTAAATATCAAACTTTATTTTTTTCATTTCTCATTAGATTTTTGTCATTTCTAGTTCACTTACCCTGTCTCTAAAAATGGCAAAATCTCTATCATAAAATAATTTGGATTTAATTGACATTCCCCAAGGCAAACAAGCTGGAAGTAGAATTCTTTTGAAAGCAAATACCTTTTGATGACTGCAAGAATCGAGTATAATCAGAGGATTTTTCTTGGTCATATTATAATAGTTTACCCATCTTTATGTAGCTTATGACACAAAAATTAAAATATATAAAGTGGTCCTCTAAAAATTTTAAATAATCAGTGGGGCAGCTAGGTGCCTATAAACTTCTTTACATTATAATGGAAGATACATTAGACTGAAACATTTATTTTCTCCATGGTTTTATTTTAAATTATTTAAATTACCATTAAGACATGTGAAATGTACTTAACTAAAATCATCACGGATAATTTATAGTTTTATTTTTCAAATAAGGAGAATAACAAATAGGATGAAAGGAAAGCAAGGAAACTTTAGAAGATTTCCTGAGCAAATTGAAAAATTATTATCATAAGAAATTAATCTTAAATTTAGAGTTATTACTAGGAAGGTTTTGGTTTCTTTATTATGGCGTTCACTGTTGACTATTAAGCCAGGATCACAAAACATACAGAAAACGTATGATTTTAAATGTGTTGGTCAATAATATCCTAAATTAGGATCCTTCTTATGGCAAGGTTTTAATTATGTCTAAGTAACTTGGAGGAAAAGATTCTTTTAAGTATTTAGGACAAATAAAATTTTAAATCTGGGCAAAGCAGGAAGATGATGTTGTGGGAATATCCAGAGCCCATCTTGCCCCCCTGGACACAGAGAAACAATGACATCTATAAAACTAACTCTGAAAACAGCCTGAAGACTGACAGAACAGGTCCTTCACAGTCAGTAGTAGAGAGAAGGCCCACTGAAAAGGAAGAGAAGTGTAGAAACACCACTGGGAACCAAACCCAGCATGATTAGCTACAAATGGGAGGGATATCACAAGCATGAAGAAGTGAGAGGATCAGACCTGACAGAAGGCAACTCTGGCACTAGAGACCCACCTGAGGAAAATAATTTCCCATAACATCTGGCAATGAAAGTCATTTAGGGGTGTCTGGGTGACTCAGTCAATTAAACCTTTGACTTCAGCTCAGGTCATGATCTCACAGTTCATGGGTTTGAGCACCACTTCAAACTCTGTGCTGATAGCTCAGGGCATGGAGCCTGCTTCAGATTCTGTGTTTCCTTCTCTCTCTCTCTCTGCCCTCCCCACTTGTACTCTCTCTCTCTCTCTCTCTCTCAAAAATAAAGATTAAAAAAACAAGAAGAAAATCATTTAAAAAGCAGGAATCTAAACTCAGAGAGCCAGAGGGTGATAGGAAACCAAGTTCCTGCCCTTAAAGAGCCAGAATACTAAATAATGCCTGAGACATAGCACAGAAGCAACAGTGTGGAAAGCATCTGGGGTATACCTGAAGATTTATTAACTGATATTAGAAAATGTGCCAAAGGGGCAGAGAAATGCAGGTGATTCCTCCAGGAATGAGAGCGGTGGTGGACACCGTTTCTCTTCTCTTCCCCCAGCCTAGATGGCCAGACCCTGCAGGAGCTAACACTAATACTCATCTACCTTTCTGGTACTATGTGCCCACACCAGCATTCCCCTGTGGACCCAACTCATTCAAACTGCCCATGTCAGCAGGTAGCTCTCTAAAGTGGCTCCTGCCCTAACACACCTGATAGGCACCCCAGACAAGGTTGGGAGCCACTTCAAAGAGACTCCTGCCCTGCAGATACAGGGAGATAACCCCACACACCAGTGTGTTTGGTGTTCTCAAAGTCAGGCCTTTTAGTTGGCTGCATGAGAAGCAAGCCCTGCTGTCTGGTACACTTGCAGCTATGGCAGAGAGACTAATTGCAGACAGTGAGGCTGACTGCCACACATGCCTACCAAAGAGCTCACAGGGGCTGCAGCGTGCCTGTCAACAGTGTGGGGAGAAAACCCTTCCCAATATCCCTGTATACAGGTTATTGCAGCCAGCTGGGCCAAAAGCAATTGCAGCTCAGCCATAATAGGAGGGCAGACACAGCTCACACAGGACACCCCTGGAGCACCTGATTTGGTGACTAGAGAGAATTGCATTTTAGGGAACCCCCAGACCTCTTTTAAACAAGGTCACTGCTTTCAGGATCGGAAGACATAAGTAACCTACTTAATACAAACAAACTTGTTTGTCCTAAGTGAACTCAGAGTTAGACAAAATGAGGAGCTGGAGGAATATGTCACAAATGAAAGAACGAGATAAAATCATAGTAAAAGAGTTAAATGAAACAGACACAAGCAATATGTCTGATTAAAAAGTCCAAAGTAATGGTCATAAAGATACTCACTTTACTTAAGAAAAGAGTAGATGAACTCAGTAAGAACTTCAACAAAGAGATAGTAAATATAAAAAAAGAACAAATCAGGGGTGCCTGGGTGGCTTTGTCAGTTAAGCATCTGACTCTTGATCTCAGTTCAGGTCTTGATCTCAGGGTTTTGAGTTCAGGCCCCACACTGGGCTGTGGACTGGGCATGGAGCCTACTTTAAAAAAAAAAAGCTGAAGAAGTCAACTGAAATGAAAAACACACCAAGGGAATAAACAACATATTTTAGGGGGCAGAAGAGATCAGCAAAATGAAAAGAAAAATGAAGAGGAAAAGCTGAACAGCACAAAGGAAAAAGAATAAAAATCAGTAACAGGTTAAGGGAACTCTGTGATATTATCAACCATAACAACATTCACATTTTAGGGATCCTGAACAGAGAAAAGAGAGATAAGGGGAAGAAAATGTATTTGAAGACATAGTAACTGAAAACTTCCCTAATCTTTGGAAAGAAACACACATCCATGTCCAGGAAGTACAAAGAGTCCCTAACAACAAGAATTCAAGAAGGTCCACATCAAGAAACATAGTGATTAAAATGGCTAAATTCAATGATAAGAAGAGAATTTTAAAAGCCGCAAAGGAAAATAAAATAGTTACAGAAAGGGAAACCTCATGAGGCTACCAACTGATTTTTCAGCAGAAACTTGGCAGGCCAGAAGGGAGTGGCATGATATGTTCAAAGCATTAAAAAGATAAAAAAGCCCTACAACAAAGAATACTTTACCTGACAAGGTTATTATTCAGAATTGAAGCAAAGATAAAATTTTCCTAACAGACAAAAGTTAAAGGAATTTATCACCACAAAACTGACAAAGAATGTTAAAAAGAATTTTTAAGGTGGAAAGGAAACACCAAAACCAAACGTAAGAAAATTATGAAAGAAAACATTTCACAGGTAAAAGAAATATATAGTAAAAGTAGTAGATGAACCACTTACAAAGCTAGCATTCATGTTAAAACACAAAAGTAATAAAATTAACTATATTTGCAAAAATTAATCAAAGAATATACAAAATAGAAAGATGTAAAATATAACAACATATACAAAAAAAGCAGAAGTTTAGTGCTTTTAGATTATGTTTGAAGTTAAGTGTACATCAACTTAATATAAACTGCTATACTCACAGGATGTTATATATGAACACAGTGGTAACCACAAATAAACAGAGAGACTACTAAAACAACAAGAAAATATTTATCAAAATGTCAGTCGGTACATAGCTATCAAAAATTACTTTACATTTTATGTGCTAAATACCCCAAAAGACATAAAGTGACAAAATGAATTTAAAAAATAAGATCTATTTATATCTTGCCTAAAAGAGTCCCACCTCATAACTAAAGACACATATAGACTGAAAGTGAAGGATGGAAAATGATAATCCATACAAATGGAAGTAGGGGGGAAGCCAGGATTAAAATACATATACAGACAAAACAGAAGTCAAAACATATTGTAGCAAGACAAAAAATAAGATTGTTACATAATAATAAAGAAACTAATCCAACAGGATCATATAAAAATTGTAAATATCTATGCACCCAACATAGAAGCACCTAAATACATAAAGCAAATATGAACAGAGATAAAGGGAGAAATTGACAGTAATATAATAATAGTAGGGGATGTTAACACCTCACATCAACGGATCCAGCAGAAAATGAACAAACAGTGGCTTTGAATGGCATATTATACTAGATGGACTTAGCAAATATATATAGTTGGGGTGCCTGGGCGGTTCAGTTGGTTGGTGTCCAACTTTGTCTCAGGTCATGACCTTGCCGTTTGTGGGTTCAAGCGCCAAGTTGGGCTCTGTGCTGAGAACTCAGAGCCTGTAGCTGGCTTTTGATTAGGTGTCTCCCTCTCTTTCTGCCCCTTCTCCATTCATGCTCTCTCTTTCTCTCTCTCAAAATAAATAAATGTTAAAATTTTTTAAAAAATATATATAGGATGCTCCATCCCAAAACAACAGAATGCACTTTCTCTTTAAGGGCACACAGAACATTCCCAAGGGTAGAACCATGTAATGCCACAAAACAAGTCTCTGTAATTTTAAGAGGATTGAAATCATACTAAACATCTTTTCCAACCACAATAGTATGAAACTCGATGTCAATTAAAAGAAAAAATTCTGGAAAAAAACACAAACATATAGAGGCTATACAACATGCGACTAAACAACAAATGGATCAATCAAGAAATCAAAAAGGAAATAAAAAAAGTATATATGGAAACATATAAAAATGAAAAAATTATGATCCAAGATATTTTGGGTACAGTAAAAGCAGTTCTAAGAGGGAAGTTTATAATTATATAGGCCTATCTCAAGAAACAAGAAAAACTGCAAAAAAAAAAAAAAAACAAACCCAACCTAACTTTACATCTGAAGGAAATAAAAAGAATAAAGAGCTTAAAGTTAGTACAAGGAAGGAAACAATAAAGATCAGGGCAGAAATAAATGAAATAGAGACTAAAAAAAATTATAGAAAAGATCAATGAAACCAAGAGCTGCTTCTTAGGAAAGATAAAAAAAAAATGATAATCCTTTAGCTAGACTTGTCAAGGAAAAAAAAAGACTCAAATAAAATCAGAAGTGAGGGAGGAGAAATAACAACAAAAAACACAGAAATATAAAGAATTATAAGAATATATTATAAAAATCATATGCCAATAAATTCAACAATATACAAGAAATGAATATAGTCCTAGAATATACAATCTTCCAAAATGCAATCAAGAGGGAAACATAAAATTAGAACAGATTACTAGCAATGAAATTGAATTAATAATACAAAACGTCCAATAAACAAAAGTCCAGGACCAGATAGCTTCACAGGTGAATTCACCCAAATATTTAAAGAAGATTTAATACCTGTATACCTATTCTTCTCAAATGATTCAAAAAAGAGAGAAAGAGAGGAAGGAAGGAAGGAAGGATGGGTGGAAGGAAGGATGGAAGGAAGAGAAAGAAAAGGAAAACTTTCAAATTCATTCACAAGTCCAACATTACTTTGGCACCAAAACAAGACCACACACACACACACACACACACACACACACACACACACACAAATAGATGCAAAACTCAACAAAAATCATCAACACAATACTAGCAAACCACATTCAACAATATACTAAAAGCATTAAAAGAAAACCAAAATGGGAGGCATCACAATCCCAGACTTTAGCCTCTACTACAAAGCTGTCATCATCAAGAAAGTATGGTATTGATACAAAAACAGACACATAGACCAATGGAATCGAATAGAGAACCCAGAACTGGGCCCACAAATGTATGTCCAATTAACCTTTGGCAAAGTAGGAAAGAGTATGCGATGGAAAAAAGACAGCCTCTTTAGCAGGTGGTGCTGGGAGAACTGGACAACAACATGCAGAAGAATGAAACTAGACCACTTTCTTACACCACAAAAATAAACTCAAAATGGCTGAAGGACCTGAATGTGAGACAGAAACCATCAAAACCCTTGAGAAGAAAGTAGGAAAAAACCTCCTAGACCTCCACCGCAGTAATCTCCTACTCGACACATCCCCAAAGGCAAGGGAAATGAAAGCAAAACTGAACTCCTGGGACTTCATCAAGATAAAAAGCTTCTGCACTGCAAAGGAAACAATCAAGAAAATTAATAGGCAACCGACAGAATGGGAAAAGATAGTTGCAAATGACATATCAGATAAAGGGCTAGTATCTAAAACTATAAGGAACTCACCAAACTTCATACCCACAAAACAACACAGTGAAGAAATGGGCAGAAGACATGAACAGACACTTCTCCAAAGAAAACATCCAGGTGGCCTACAGACACATAGAACGATGCTCAACATCACTCATCATCAGGGAAACACAAATCAAAACCACACTGAGATACCACCTCACGCCAGTCAGAGTGGCTAAAATGAACAAATCAAGAGACTATAGATGCTGGCGAGGGTGTGGAAAGACGGGCACTCTCCTACACTGTTCGTGGCAATGTAAACCGGTGCAGCAGCTGTGGAAAACAGGGTGGAGGTTCCTCAAAAAGCTATCCATAGAACTCTCTTATGACGCAGCAATAGCACTGCTAGGGATTTATCCAAGAGATACAGAAATGCTGATGCATAGGAGCACACGTACCCCAATGTTCATAGCAGCACTGTCAACAATAGCCAAAACATGGAAAAAGCCTAAATGTCCATCACCTGATGAGTGGATCAAGAAGATGTGGTATATATATACAATGGAGTATTACATGGCAATGAGAAAGAATGACAAATGGCCTTTTGTAGGAAAGTGGATGGACCTTGAGGGTGTCATGCTAAGCGAAATAAGTCAGGCAGGGAAGGACAGAAACCATATGTTCACACTCATAGGTCTAAGAGGAAAACAGGAGAAACCTAATGGAGGACCAGGCGGAGGGGAAGAGGGAAAGAGAGTTGGGGAGAAAGAGGGATGCAAAACTTGAGAGACTATTGAATACTGAAAATGAACTGAGAGTTGAAGGGGAAAGGGGAGGGGGCAAAAGAGGTGGTGGTGATGGTGGAGGGCACTTGTGGGGAAGAGCACTGGGTGTTGTATGGAAACCAATTTGACAATAAACTATTTAAAAAAAATAAAAATTTTTTATAAAACTAAAAAAAAATAACTAAATAAAAATAAAAGCATTAAAATGATCATTTATGACCATCAATGGTCAAATGATTCCAAGGATGCAAGGGAATTGATGGGAATTGATTCCAAGGATGCAAGGGTAGTTCACTCTTACAAATTAATCCATCAGATGCATCACATTGACAAGTGAAAGACTAAAAACCATACTATCGTCTCAACATATGCACAAAAAGTATTTGACAAAACGTAATATCCATTCATGATAAAAACTCTCAACAAATAAGTGAGAACATCTCTCAACATAACAAAGGCCACATATGAAATACCGCAATTAGTATTATACACAATGGTGAAAAACTTAAAGCTTTTCCTCTAAGATTAGGAAAAGGGATGAAGATTCTTTTTCAATATAGTATTATAAGTCCTAGCCTCAGTAATCATCAAGAAAAAGAAATAAAAGGCATCGAAATTGGTAAGGAAGTAGTAAAACTGTCAGTATTTTCAGATGACCTGACACTATATATGGAAAATCCAAAAGACTCCACCAAAACCTACTAGAACTAATAAAGAAACTCAGTGAAGTTACAGAATACAAAATTAATATACATAAATTTATTGTTTCAAATATTAAAGCCAAAATAGCAGAAAGGGAAATTAAGAAAATTCTATTTACAGTTATTCCAAAAAGAATAAAATACTAGGAATAAATTTAACCAAGGAGGTGAAAGAACCTATATTCTAAATTTTAAGATATAGATAGAAAAAAATGGGCAGAAGACATGAATAGACATTATCCCAAAGATAACATACAGATAGCCAACAGATACATGAAAAGATTCTGAACATCACTCATCATCAGGCAAATCCAAATCAAAAGCACGGTAAATAAGATACCACCTCACAACAGTTAGAATGGCTAATATCCAAAAGACAAGAAATAATGAGTGTTGATGAGGAGACAGAGAAAAGGGAACTCTTGCTCACTGTTGGTGAGAATGTAAACTTGTGCAATCACAGTGGAAAACACTATGGAAGTTGCTCAAGAAATTAAAAGCAGAAATACCATCCAGTAATTCCTCTCCTGGTTATTTACTCAATGAAAATTAAAACAGTACGTTGAAAAGATATATGCACTCCTATGTCTACTGCAGCATTATTGATAGAAAGTAACCTAAATGTCTATAGATAGATGAATGGATAAAGAAGATGCATATATATGTACGTATGTATACATATGTATGTATGTATATGTATACACACAGTGGAATACTACTCAGCCATAAATGGAATGAGATTTTGCCATTTGCAACAACGTGAGTGGATCTAGAGGGTATTATGTTAGGTGAAATAAGTAAGACAGAGAAAGACCAATAACATATGATTTCAGTAAATGGGGAATCTTAAAAAGCAAACAAAAAAACATATTCTTAAATACAGAGAAGAAACTGGTGGTGGCCAGATGGGAGGTGGAGGGGGGTTGACAGAATAGATGAAGGAGAATTAAGAGGTACAAACTTCCAATTATAAAGCAAATAAGTCAGGGAGATGAAAAGTAAAACATAGAGAATATAGTCAGTAACATTTAACATACTGTTTGCTATCAGTGACTACACTTATAATGGTGAGCACTAAGTAACATATAGAACTGTCACATCAGTCTGTCGAGCACCTAAAACTAATATAACAGTGTATGCCAATTATATTTCCATAATAAAAAATTAAAATCTAACATCTGTAAAACATAAAACATTAACTAAAGCAATAAATGTGACAGTTGTACTTTCTACAGTAAATTCTGTCACAGGAACAAGATCAATGTGTACACTCCACAAATATCAGCAATAAAAGTATGTCTAAATTAGCATAGATCACCCAGTGAGTTATCAAGGACTGGTCTGAATTTCCAAAATATGTCTTCTACCTTGAGGTTCTATGGATATGTTTGCGGGTTACTCTATGTTGGCAATAGCAGCTCCTTACCTAAGGACAACTTTGATTAGCCAAACAACGGTATAGGTATTCAAGTTTTGAATGACTCCCTGGAAGCTTAAATTTCTTTCTAAATATTTCAAAGCTATTCACATGATCTCTTATATTAATGCATAATGTAAACAATATCATGATTCCTTGATGTTTCATGGCTCAACAGTCCAGAGCACCATTAACATTTACCACTGACAATGCTGCAGATGGAATTGTGCAATAAATACTCCTGAATCAAAATCATACTGAGAATTTAAGGTACATTGCATCTATTTTCCAATTTCTTTTTTTACTCATAAACTTGGGAAAATTATACAAAATATGTTTACTGGAAAGCTCTAGTTCACCCAGATTTTTCTTTGCAAGGTGTGGAATTTATGAGATCATCAATATGAAATAAATAAGGGAGACTGAACCAGAACAGGCCTCACTAACCGCCATAAATTTGAGTTGCCTAACTGGGATGACTTTGTATTCATTGTAGATGGCATGGTAAAACACTGGCTTCTGTTTGTTTGTTGTATTTTAAAAGGAGACATTTCACAATTCTTAGTATGGGTGTTCATCTGGCAGAAAATGCCATTCTGAGCCAAGAGTCAGTTGGTGTAAGAAACAAAAGTCCAGTGTTAGAAAAACAGTGACTGTCCCCTGAGGAAACCAAGAATGACAAAATTGAGAACTTCTTCAAAACTATTCTTGGGGCACCTGTGTGCAATTAGGCATTTGACTCTTGATTTACGCTCAGAGCCTGATCTCACAGTTTGCGAGTTTCAGATCTGCATAGGGCTCTGTGCTGTCAGCGCTGTCCTGCTTAGGATTCTCTCTCTCCTTCTCTCTCTACCCCTATGTTTCTCTCTTTCTCTCTCTCTCTCTCTCTGTCTCAAAATAAATAAATAAATACACTTAAAAAAACACTATTCTTGATATAGTGTATGCTTTCCTTTGATATGTTTATCCAAGTCAATTCCGAGTTGTGAGGTACTTTGGACAAATATTTTTGTAGCATCTCTGTCCATATAAACAATTAGATTTAAAATGTGTTACCAAAAGTATGAGTCCATATGAGGTAG
Organism: Suricata suricatta; assembly: GCF_006229205.1. Lineage (NCBI taxonomy): Eukaryota > Metazoa > Chordata > Mammalia > Carnivora > Herpestidae > Suricata > Suricata suricatta. The sequence goes on from NC_043705.1 coordinate 67,344,563, forward strand.
AAATAAAGACTTAGAATAATGGTAAAGAAGAAATGATTATACATTTGTTGTCAAATCAATATATATAAAGATTCATCCTAGTTTCCAGGTATCATTTCTTCCTGTGCAGGTTCAGGAATGATCTCTTCATGTTATTTATTGTCTAACAGGTCATTTTTGAAATAATTTCATTCCTCACACTACATGAAAAAGGTAGTAATGCCATTAGTATACATGAAGTCATAGTTCTTCAGAATGTACTTACGTTGAAACAAGATAGATCTTTCTGCTACTGCAGTTCCCCAACTGCATTTATTTGGTTATACCATTACTCAGGATGCTACATCACCTAATGGCTTTGCTGTGCTATCAAAGGATTTAGCTGCACCTCATTAATGATGACCACAAATAAATGCAAGTCTTATCCCGAGCATGCAGCAAAGTATGAGTTATCATTCACCTGTTATTTTAATCTTAACAGAATTTTGTAGTTTAAACATAGGATAACACATCTGCCAAATATGTCTTCTCTCAAAATCTTTAACCAAAATCATTGCATTTGGAGAATGTAACATCCTCCAGTGTTGTCCTCCACATGCTGCCACCAGTGGAGAGAATTAGTATGAGCTCCGTGAGCTGAACAAGAAGAACGGTCCTATTCTTCTAAGGAATGCCCACCCCATTTCCAACAAGGCTTAAGGCTAACCCAGGAAAGTATGTCACCACATCAATCACAGGCAAGAGAGAACTTCGATCAGAAGGGTTGATTTCTAGAACAATGTTCTAGAAAACCCTCTGAGGAGATAAGCATAGCCAGTCCCAGAGGTGTGCTGACATCCAGTGCAAAGCCAGAGGTAGGAGGAATAGGGGAACTGTCCTAGACTACAACAAAGTAAAGAGTGCCTGCTGTCTTCCTGTCACTGTCTGGTGCTATATAGATCAGAGGAGACGTGTTCTGATGTAGACAGGTAAGAACTGACTCTGACCCATATATACAGCTCAAATCTAAGGGTCACAGATGGACTCACAGGAGTCTAGAACCCTGAACTCATTCATCCTGTGTCCAAAGTGAGTAAAATTCACCCCAGATCTATAGGTCAGCACTGTTCTGTTCCTCAATCTCATGTGAGCCCATGAAAGAAACACTGTGGTCTGAACACAGGGTGCCTGGCCTAGATGGCACTCCTGGATCCTGTAGGTCCTCGTCTCCATTCTACCTTATTTGTTAAATGCCTATTTATTTTTAAGAGAGAGAGAGAGAGATTTCAAGCAGAGGAGGGGCAGAGGGAGAAGGGGATAGAGAATCCAAAGCGGACCCTACACTGACAGCAATGAACCCAGTGGGGAGCTCAAACTCACAAACCATGAGATCATGACCTCAGCCAAAGTTGGACACTTGACCAACTGAGCCACCCAGGTGTTGCCTTAAAGATGATCTTAAAAATTTGGGTGGAAGTGCAGAGCAACCTAAGACACAGGTTAGAAGCAAGGGTTCATGTTTGCTCGTACTATATTTTCCTCCAGTTTTTAAAAAGCCCTCGATACAAGCTGGATCTTCCCAGAACATATACCTTTCCATATGCTAGTCATTATATTTTCAAATATATTGCCAGAGAGTAGGCTATCCGATAATATTAGAGCAGCCTTCTAGGAAAGAATCATGTCAAATTTCTGCTTTACTCTGTAAAACCTGGCCCAGGGCTAGTCACATAAAAGTCAAAAAATACTTCTTGGTACATAACAGCTATTTCCCAAATACAACAAATAACGTTAACAGGAAAACTGCAGAATTGATAAACAAGAAGTCAAGAGTCACCGATACTATAAAGGTAATTGTTACTGGAAAATAAATTCATAGTCAGAGCAGTCATCCTTCATCATAAAGATTTCAGCCTAAAGAAAATAGTGCATACACCAATTCTCTGGCTGACATGAAAGTACTGGGTTGCTATTATATTTTCTAAAATTATTCACCAAATGAGGTCCTCTATTAGTTATCTTACCTTTATCTATTTTCATTATTGAGAGCATGTACATCTTCTGCCTGGTTTTACTAAAACAGGTACAATACTTCATTTTATGTTGAATTTAATAATGACCTTTATGACTAACCCTACCCCACAGTGACCTTTTAGAATTGAAGTATCATGTGTTATGTATGGTCTACACCACACTGATTCACATCAATGTGTCTAGGAATATGCAAGAGCATTGCGGATATATATGTATATTGCATATTATTTGAATACATACATATATATATATATATATATATACATGCATGTCCATCCCCACAAGAAAAATTTTTGCTTTATACTAATGAGTTTATTACTATAAAGCATGAAGCACTTTCCCAGAAAGAGTAGGAGCTGAGAGAAGTTTTCTACATTTGATTAAACTTTGGGTCCACCATTCTATGTCTGGCCTTTGAAATCTTTTAAGAATTTTGATGCTGATTAAAATACACACAAAATTTAAGAGTGATAGGAATCAATAATTATCAATATCATATTTAAGCAAATCTGTGGTAGTAAATGAAGTGTAGATTCTCCAGGTAGTATATGTATAGGTCCCATGTGATATATTTTCTTCCCAATAACTCTTCCCCAGCACAAACCAAATGACCACCCATCATAACCCCCACCCACCACTACTATAACCAGCACAACCAAAGATGCTCAATTATTAAGTCTTTGGGAACTGAAGCCACATATTAATCATATTTCTATCCTTGAGCAAGTAGCAAATAGTAGTGTTCAAGAAACATTAATTGGGGAATAAATGAAAATCTACATTTTTTGCCTTCTTAAACTAATCTGGCCAGATCTGAGTCAGCAAATAAAAGCTAACATTGTAATTTCCATTTTGCCAGAAATTTTATCAGACGTTGTGGGGTCAGGGTGCCTGAGTGGCTCAGTTTGTTGAGCGTCCAACTTTGGCTCAGGTCATGATCTCACAGTGCGTGGGTTCGAGCCCTGTGTCGGGCTCTGTGCTGACAGCTCAGAGCCTGGAACCTGCTTCCGATTCTGTGTCTCCCTCTCTCTCTCTGTCCCTCCCCTGCTCATGATCTGTCTCTCTCTGCCTCTCAAAACTAAATAAATATTAAAAAAAAGAAGTCGTGGGGTCATAATAATTACCTTGCCAAAGTTGTGAACATTATACAGAAAATCTCTTCCATGGTTACCAGGCTACACAGCTCACATTACTCATTCTTCCCAAGGGAAATTTAGCAAGAGGATATAGGTGGCTTTTCTTTTCAATCATTGCTTTGAATAAAACCCAAAAAACAATACGATCATGAGTCACCTTCATTTATGAAAATATTACATCAAGCCAAACTGGAACAAATGACCTTATAATTTACAAAAAGAAGAGATGACTATACCATGACACACTAGAGAATGTAAGGGTGAAAAGAAAGTGAACAGGCAAAATTTATAGTTTGTAGTAAAACATTAAGTCATTACAAAAATTCTCAGTATTATCAATTGTAAGTGGTTAGAAAATGGCCATAGGTAGTTCAGAGAGTAAGACACTGTCATATGCTTTCTAAAATTTAGAACTTCTTCTGAAATGTAGTAGTATATATCTTTGCGTTTAAGCTATATAAACATGTGAAATACAGACGACTGTAGCTTGTGAGGCATGCTCTGATTATACAAAAATAAAGGACCATTGAAATATAAAAGGATATTTTTCATCCCCATTTCCAGTTCAAAACAAGGTAATCTTCCACACCATCAGGTGGGTTCTGGAAGATAATTATTTTGCATGTTCAGTTCAGGTTCTTAATTCCAACACAGGAGGTTACTACAGGTTTTAGAGGAGAAAAGAGCCAAGATACATAAACTTTATTGTTATTGTTGCCCATTTGACAAGATACTGTCCCAAATGGATGGACATTGGCCATTCAGATGGAAAACAAAAGCCTGTTTATCAGCTGGTTAATTGCTCTCAGCTATGAAATAAGATTCCCAGCAGTAAAGCTCCCTCACACATCCATTCCTCAGCTGAATTATAAACTATCTGCGAACAGAACCATTTCCAGCAACCAAGTGTTTATCAGGATGAAGCACATCTACCACAGATGACTGCTGACCTTTCAACTTTGGCCAGCATTTTGGCACCCGGCCTAGTCACAGGAAAGGGAGATGGATGCAAGTTTCCTGGCACTCTCATATTCCCTCCATCTTCCCTTGTGTGGCTGAACTCTGAAATGAGGAAGTAACTGAGTAAAGTCAGAACACTGAAAATATTCCTGACACAAAGTAAGTCTGGTGAATTCATTTGTTTCCCATCACATTTTCTAGATGGCAGGGGGGCTGGGGGGGGGGGGGAACTAGGGTTTTTTGTTATTATTAACTCTTTATTAGTTTTTTCCCCAACTTATCAGCTAGAAAGAGTATTCGTTGTATAATTGTTAAAAGAGAATGGTTACTAATGCCTTAGGCTGTCTGATATCTGCTAAATCATCCAAAAATCACCGGAGTCTCACCATATCAATGGAAAGAAATTTAAATATAGGGCTTTGTCTTTCCTCTGTGGAATTTTTGGACAAGCTGGATAATCAGTAAAGGGTAAATTTTAAAAAGATAAGTATAGGAACGCTTGCACTGGTGGAGAAGCCTTAACTGATAATAAGCCACTATTAAAAATAACAATTTACTAAACACCTTTAATATAGTGCACTGATAGCATTATTACATCAATTCTCTGTTAACATGTAGGCTTTTCTGCTTTTGCACAAACTTGGTGCACAAGGAACACAGGTCCTACAGGTAGCCTTCTGGATGGGTCTGCTTACCTGGCTTGACTTGTTTCAGCAAAAAAGCAATGACTGCATTCATGCATACATGTAACCCGGCCATACAATTTTACTAAACATTACATGATCTCTTCCTCCATCCCTCTCTTCCTTCCTATCGGCAAACATCTGGCAGTCTACTGACCAAGGCTTTGGTGGCTCTTTTAACAGATGTAGCAGTATACAGGATATTCCCTGTGCTTCCAAAACTAATCATTGAATCAGAGTTTAGTAAAGAGATGGCTGCTCCCAGGAGACCCCTCAGTTTCCTTTTTGGAAATCCCCTCCCTTTCTTTGTGTGTGAATTCCATGCCACTCCCTCTCTTCCACAAAGGTGAGGAGATTCAAACCATTCTTTTTCCTGGAAAAAGAGCAGAAAGGTTCTATCTATAGCCTAATTCCACCATTTGAATCTTCACTGCTAAGACATTGGGAGGGACTTGCATGACTCAAGAACAACTGTCCCCATGATGATATTATGCCCACTCTATTTCAGCTGTCCGGAAAGCTACTGTGGTAACCTTGTCCTTCCCTAGGACTCTGGGATCGTGGTCTGAAGCCAGGTCTACAAGCTTCCTGTTATTGTGTGAGTCTCCATCCTCACCTTGATATTCTTCCAATTAGTTACCTTTCATTTTTGTTAACCAGAGTTGGTATTTGTTACTTACAAGAACGAAACATTACTGACATATAATGCATGTAATCATGAAAGATAGTTTATAAAGTAAGATAATATATGTGATAGTGTGGAATGGCATAGACAAAAATCCCAATATGTTTTAAGAAAGGAAAGTGACAGTGGCATCAGCTAATCAGGAACGGATAGTAGAGATAGTGACACAAGGTTTTCAGCAGATGTGGTTGTGAATGATGACCTGCGGACAGGGAAAAGAGGCAAAATGTGCCCATGGCACAATGAATAGATCAACCTAGGCAAAATGGGGAGTATTATTCCTGCTATGAACATTTCATTAGTATTTCCTACTGCCAGATGCTGCTGGAACACAGTGTTAAGGTCAGGTACCCATCCCTGGGGAAGCACAAAGTCCAGTCTCTCTTCAAGTAGAGAGGGATACTGTGGGAGTGGGTTAATAAAAGATTTTTGACTGCTGTCCCAAAGCTGTTCTCTGAGGAAATAGTGTCTTCTCCAAAGTAAATCTTTGATGTTACCAAAGCATTATTTACAGGTAGATAAAGGGAAATAAATGCTAGATTTAAATAAATGCATTTAAAACTGTAATGAGCAGACGTTTGAAACCTTCAAGGGTAGCACTCCATGAAAATAGTGAGAATTTCTAGCTTCAATTGGTTTTCACTTTAACACTTGAAGTAAGTGTAAAAGCATTCATAAAAAAGATATATAACCTATATGTGAAGAAAAATTTAATTTTACCATTGTGATAGCTCTGTATAGTTTTCTGAAAAATCCTTACTCATACATCTGCTTCTTTCTGACAGATATTAGCTAGTTTTTATTATTTTTTCCCTTGAGGGCCCAGGTAAAGCAAAAGGGATTTCTGTGGACCATCGTATTATGAACACAGTTTATATCTTCTTTCTATATCTTGCTATAATGATTAGTATTTAAAATTCTGTTCAGTGTAAAGGGCAACTTCCTACTTGGTAACCAAACCAAACTTTCCCACTGGAGGAACATGGGTGGCAAACAGCCATATGTACCATAATGGAATAGCTTCCCTATAGGACATAGTTGAGGAGATACGTATGTTTAAGCATTTCATCAAGTATGAAGTATAAATATACACATAGACTACCTGTGCATAATTCTAAGGGCTGCTAATGAAGAATAACTGCTCCATTTCACCATAACTGGGAACAATCATCAAGAGTGATGTTTTTTCATGGCTGGAATTACAGAATGATGGCCATCTGGATATAATACTATTTATTGAATCAGCCTTGTATAGTTCACATTTAGGTTGATTCTATTTTAATTACCTGGATTATCTGATCATTTATTTTGGATAAATTCCAAGCAGTAGAATCATTCGTATATATACATTTTCCAGGTTTTTGACCTATAGGGCATTTAATTTTTTCCTTCAGAGAAATTATACCAATTTATCCTCAAACAGCACTGTGTGAGTCACTGCTACATTGTCTTTTGAACTGCAGTCCTGGAACGCAGGTGGAAAAGGAACATGGTTGGGTCATTCCAATTGTTGAATGAATATCCAATCTCAGTTTCCATCTCCAGTCAGAAAAGTGATAAAATAAAGTTTAAATCGCTAGGTTTTCAAATCCCTCTTCCTCTATGTTTCAATCTTTGTTATACTAAGATAAAACATCTCCTTCATAAGTTTTAAATGATATAAATGTTCTATTTCTATTTTACTTTATTTTTCTATTTAATAAGCTTCAGTAAAATATCACCTCAGAATTTCACTTCCCAGTATGAGGTTCTCCAGCACCTACCTATTCAACTATCTATCTATCTATCTATCTATCTATCTATCATTTTTCTATCTATGCAAAGGGAAATTCAGACTTTGGATATTTTCCACCTATACTCATCCTCACATCTGTGTCTGCGCTCCTTTGATTCCTTTTCCAGCAAGGTTCTTTCTCTTCTCCCAGACCTATTCTAAACTTTCAATGTAGGGTACAAGCCCCGCTCTCTGCCGTGCCACCTCCCTGGCACCTGGCTCTCAGTAATTATTTGCTCACCTTCTCAGCTCTGACATGCATTACTGTAACCTACAGAATGAATATTGGCTAAAATACAGTGAGCAATGCATTTAGGCTGAATAGATTTCAGAAGAAGAGCATTCATCACCTACTCTTGAAGAGTGACTGTCAGCTGGGTATTTTATCACTTGAACACCTTTCTCTTTGTCGTCAGAGAAAGAAACTAACAGTTTTCATAAGAATAAATAGCTCAGAAAATAATCATCACATTCGTAAAATATGTGAACCTTTCTATTATTTCACGATGATGATGATGTAGATAGATTTTTATATTTTTAAGACCCTGGGGTTTTCCTTGAACTCTTACCAGGAATTGTCAAGATAGGGTTGACCCATACGTCATTATTTTTCAAAATAATTGGAATTCCTCAACTGTATAGTGGGTATCTTATTAAATATAAATGAAATGAAGAATTAAATATCTTCATTTTGAAAAGGCTCTAGTATGAAGTAGTTATGATTCACAACATAATTCTTTCTACTTTCTGGCTGTCATTAAGAAAAACTCTTCACACAGCTACTGAATAGTATCTTTAATTGTGGGTCGTTTGAGCTCTCCCCCACCAAAAAAAGAAAAATAAGTAAATAAATAAGTAAAATAGAGATTTGTTTTTTAACACGCACATATTATGTGTTAAAACTTAAAAGTTGGCCTCCTGTTTATTCTCACATTAAATCTCTGGCTCATATCACTGTTCTACATAACTTCCATGCCCAGGAATTTCCTAATAACCAAAAGCAGAATTAGACTAATCTTGTATTCTAATGCAATTTTATCTGTGACTTTCAATTTTAATAGCTATGAACCTGCCAATATCAATTATGACAGAAAGATTTTTAAATGTATTGTTTACTTTAGGAGATTTCTCTTGAAGGCCATTATTAAAGGGAATAGAAATATAATCACTACAAATAAAGACTATACAAAAATACTTTTCAGGTATTGGATATAAGCATTTCTGCTCGACCTTCTGAAATAAATATGCAAATATTGCAGTTTAAGTTGTACCCACTGTAAGTAAAAAATGAAAACAGAATTCAAAGGCTTTGTTCAGCTATTTGTGCGAACATGTATTTCAAATGTAATTGAGAAAAACTCATATGATCAGTTTGTTAAATAGTCTACACATAGATTTCTTGAAGACTGACTTGAAGTCTATATAAAACAAGTGTTTCCTGTCAAGTACTTTGCATTTCCGAACTTAAAACAAAAGATAGTTCATATTTCATCATGAAATATACAGCATTCTTTCATGTTCATCCTTTTAAGGGGTTTTTTTCCCCCTTCATAGCAGGCAAAGGAAAAAAGATATAACCAGGAAATTAACTTTCTCCTGTTTTTCTTGTTTTATTTCACTTGTACTCTCTCCCTTCTCTCTTCATCTCTCTCAAAAGATTGGAAATCTGTAGTAACACCTGCTGGGGCGGTAACGGCAGTTGAGCTTTGCCTGAATAATGCCCTGTGAGTGCTTAGAGGGACACAGACCACTGTCTCCATACTCCTTCTGATCATCGCATGGTGACACCTGGCATCAGAAGTTTGGCCACAATGAACTGTCTTTATGCCCACATGGCAAGACCTCGAAACTTGGGGCTCTGGGCAGTTGTGTCCCTTCCGTAGCCGAGCGGAACTGAGAATAGAATCTTTGTCCTTCCACTACAGATGGTCAACCGACTGAAGTGTGCCAGCAATCTGAGAAGGAGGCCAAGCTTATTTTAATTACAAATTATTCCGTCATTTTACGTTTGTTATCTCTCTGTACCTGTGGTTCATGCAGCAGACAACTTAATACACATTATTTAAATAATCATCAAAACCTTTTCTGTTTCAGCACTTTCCACCTTTCTCTGGAAAGCCTGCACGTTTGTAGGGATTTATAACCGCAAGTGCCTGGAGTCAAGTTTCAGTTCTAGCAAATGTGGGGTAGATGCGACTTTAAAACAAACTGATCAGACATTGGAACAACAAAGACCAGAGGATTAAGGCAGTCTCTGAAGATGAAAGTGTAAAGAGATCTTGGGGGAAAATCGCTTGAGAGGAGCCTTTTAAAAATCAAACAGAAAAACTTTCATCAGTGGGCTCCTACTCCTTTTTTTAAAATTTTAGCAACATGTGCAAGACGTTTTATTTATCAAGTCAGATCTCTCATTCTTTAAATAATTTTTTTAAGTGAAAAGCAGGTCATAACCCTTCTGCAGTTTCCCCAAAGTTACTTACCATTATTGTCACTAGAAAAACATTTCATAATTTCAGAACATTTTCCAGCAAAAATACATAGAACTGGAGGAAAACTCATGTGCCCATGTGGAAATACTTAGCTCTTCTCCTATACTGAACTGTGTGCATTCATAGAGAATGCATGACCTATTTCCCTGTTATGTATATACTTTTTTTGTTCAACAATGCCCAAAAGTGATAACTTGGAGACTGAGAATTATACTGACAGTCACCTGTCATTCATTGTCCTTTATTCTGACAACCTCAGGCATTCAGGCATGGATTTATGGGTTTTCGCCCCTTTTGCTTTATTTTTAAAGGAGCTGGGGGATGGGGTAGAATATCAGAGGATTCCGTCCTGAATAGACTTTTGTTTTGCTCTTTCTTTTACCTCTTGACTGTGTCAAATGCAGTGTGTCTCTCATGCAGTTTCTCTCTTTAGAGAGCCTCGGCTGGGCCAGCTAGTTAGTATTCAGAGACAAGGCAAAGAGGATAAAATTCTTCTCTCTGCTTGCTGAGACTGCAAATAAGCAATTAGACTAAAAGCAATGTAGTAGGGAAAGAGGGCCATCACAGACATCCTTGTTGACTGGAACCTGCCAATATAACTTTAAAATTGTAAAAACTTCAGAGCAGGGAGAAATAGTCACTTAGAGGCACATAAGTTGGTTAAGACACTAAGTCAGTATTTGCTACAGACATTTCTGCTGTGTAATGTACTCTGTGAACTGTAAGGTTTTCCATTTAATCTTGTTTACTTATTGTAATGAGAAGCAAATGGTTGAAATTAGCAATGGTGATAGAAAATTCAACCTTTTATAGTACTGCGTGTTATGAAAACATTTTCTAGATTGGCATGTTACTCCCACTTTCATTTGAACACACTTTAAAGGATTGTAATGGAGGTCTGAAGGTTACAAACTGTTTTATGTCTAACCAAGTAATATCTTAGATCTCTGCTGAAGAATTATATGAGAGGTCTAAAACAATATATGCCAGCCTTTGGCGAGGTATCAGTGATAGCACGTGAGGTAGAGCACAAGACTCTTCTTCCTCCCTTTAATATAGAGATTGGATGCTGGGTTCTAGTGATTGATGCATTTCCTGTGCAAATGCTCCAATGCAGCTACTCTGTTAATTACATTGGGATTGCCTAATTCCATTTTGTGATAGACCAATCTCCAGTGATTGTCCAAATGATGGGAGGTAGCAAGTAGACCATCCTGATTTGGTATATTTAATCCATCCCTTTTTCCTTTTTCCTCCCCCATCCTTCCAAACCGCATTTCCCTAAAGTTGAGAAATGCTAGCCTGATGAATTTATTTTTACATTTTCTAAGCCAGGAAAAAGAAAGGAATCTGGATTATTGACATTCTTTACCGGAACTACAGTAGACTAGAGTTAGCAGAAAAAACTGCTAATCATCACAGTTTTCGTGTTGGAGCAATTTGCCTATAATTAGTAAGTTGATAAATACCAACAAAATGGGTGCTAAAACGAACAACTCTTGTGCTGAGAGACATTTGACTCTACATTACACTTTGCATTTTTATATATGCAGCATTACATTTTGTTACAAAGAGCGACAACTTTAGTGGCAGCTGAAACACTCTAATCTGTCTTCTGAAGGAAAGCAGACATACATCTTAATATAACGACTTCTTTTATAAAATGTATCTTTTTTTGAGGAGTAAGCAATGCGAGGATAAGGAAAGAAGTTGGTGTTTTATTTATTTTATATAAAATGGTAGCAAAAGACGGAAGACTTGTTTTGCTAGATAATGAAATGCCATAGCATGTAAGATTAAATGGTACCACTGATTTCGGGTGTATTCTTCATTGGTAATACCAAATGAATACTTGTTTGTAGATATTTTACTACATTTCGTGTTAAATGGTCATTGTATGAAATGTTTCAACTCCATTAGAATTAAGCTCATGGCCATTCTTGTTGGATACAAACAAGGAAAAGTGTGTGGTGTACCAATATGCGAGACAAATTTTAATTCAAATAAACAAGACATGGCATATTGTATCTTTAAAATCAAATATATTTATATGTCTGAAATGTTTTAATAAAACACTAGCTTTTCAAGGGTCTAAATCACAATAGGTATGTTATACGTAATGAATAAGAGAATATGATAGCTTTATCCGTGGTATGCTGAAATTCTGACTCTCATTGTTATCCGAAAACAGTACCACAAAACATTCAATCTGGGTGATCTGATAGAACAAAAGAGATTAACCTAAACAAATTGTGAGCGTGTAAATTTTAAAAAATTTCTTTATGTGAATGGGATTGGGAAAATACTACACCTTGTTAGTGCTGTTTAAAAGTCTAGTGTTTACAGACACAATTTTAAGAACATCTTATCTACAACTACTTAATAGGTAACTCGATTAGCACATGTGGTTCTCCGAGATCTTGCAGTGTCCTTATACTAACAGACTATGTGGTAAATGGATTGATTTCTAATTATCAAGCATCTTCTAAAATAACCTTTATATTCTTGCATTTAAGTACATTTGACTAAGTTTGCTGTCACTTTCCTTTTAAAAGTATACCTTTTATCTTCCTATAGACTGAATGAGACGGTAAGAAATGACCAACGGGAAAACAAATGCATGTTTTCCTTCCCCTCTTCAGAACATTCTGTAGTGGGTGGTAAAATATTTAAGCCATTTCAAAGTCATGTAAACTATCCCACATATGTCAAGGAAAGAAGAAGAGGCTGCAATTCATTATTTTTCTGCAATGATTCCACATAAAAGAGGACATTTTAAAGCCCTAAGTAGCTTTGTTTTCATTTACAGTTCATGTCAATTATTTCACACCAGGAGCATTTTGCTTATTTGAGGTACAGCATAGTTTTGATCAGTAGCAGATTGATCATTAGGCAATAAAAAGGCAGAGATTCTGAGGAAGTGTGTATTGAAGGTAGTTGTGAAGTACATGTTCCATCTCACGTATTATTATTACTAATATCATTATTACTTTTATTATCATTATTGTTTTCCTTCATTGCCATCTCACTTGAAGCCTGGGCTTTAATTTGTTGGGCACATATGATTTTAATGATGATTTATGATAAGATGGGCTCAAAATTAATTTTGTAAATGTAAATTTTTCATGGCATGCTATTTGACTAAAAAAGTAAATATTTTCGGGGCTCCTGGGTGGCTCAGTCGGTTAAGCCTCTGAGTTCGGCTCAGGTCAGATCTCACGTTCGTGGGTTCGAGCCCCGCGTCAGGCTCTGTGCTGACAGCCAGCTCAGAGCCTGGAGCCTGTTTCAGATTCTGTGTCTCCTTCTCTCTCTGACCCTCCCCCTCTCATGCTCTGTCTCTTCTGTATCAAAAATAAATAAAACATTAAAAAAATTTTTTAAAGTAAATATTTTCATATTTAAATTTAACTTTGTAACTCCTTTTTAAAAAGCCTTTCTCTTACTTATTTTCCAAAATCAAGAAGAATGTATTTTTAAAAAGTCAGAGATTCAAGAGTGAATCTATGCAGTTTGGATCTGCTCAATTTCGCTGCCTTCTTTTCTTCACCAATATTATTTCATTCACTGTATGTGCTCTTCTTTCCACATACAACTCCATGTAAGAGATCGCAAGTGCATTTAACCTATCTTGGTGGATTATTTATTCCCTTCTGAAACAAAGTTGCCTTGAGTGAGCTACAAGTGTCTTTCTTTGTGCTCCGTTTATTCCCAATCTTTTTTTTTTTTTTTTTGCCATTCAAAAACAATGCTGACACATGCATGAAATGACAAATAGCATTAGTGTAATAAAGGAGTTAAACCAAACCCAAAGCACAGTCATATATTAAATTGTTTTTAAAAATACTGACCTAAGCACCTCTATGAGATGTTATTAGTAAAATTTGAAGAAGAAGAAAAAAGACATTTGGAAGTGAGACGTGCTCTCCTTTGTAGCCTGTATAATTGCTGATTTGCCATCATGTTTGCTTGCAACGCCTTTGTCAGATATTATTTCATGTCTCTTTGTCAAAGGAGAGGTTTTGAAGCCTTTTTCCTGCATCTGGGCAACTGCTGTTCAGGGCTCAGGCCAAGCCTCCCAGGGTTACAGCAATGTGTCCAAAAAGCTTTGGGTAAAAAAATCTTTTAAGCAGCCCCTCATTTCCACTCACCAGGCCAATGCATATGTTTTACCAAAAGAAAAATTCTAACATTTCAACGTCGGCTTCAAACATCATACGTATAACTTAGTGACGAATTTTCTTTAAGACCTAGTGTTGAATAACATGCTCACCCCCATACTGAATGAAATCTAATGCAACTGTTATGTCATCTTCCCTGGTAAGTGGTGATTTTTGAGAATTTGATGATTTATAAGGCTTTTCTAAAAATAGTTGGCACTTCTAAGTAGATACTTCCCAGCACATAGTAAGTCCATCCAGAGTCGGATGGAGTAAAAAGAAGTTTCTTGTTCACCCATTTACTTTATCCTGGGGAGTTCAGCAAAAACACTAGGGTAAAGCTTTTCCTATCAGTAAGCAAAAACAGGAAACGAAATAATTGTAGAACATACAATAATGGGACTATTTTCTGCACAAATCCAACTACGAGGAGAACTATTCAATTAGGCCTCACGGTTACTTTTAATGAGGGTTGTTGTGGAATAAGTGGAAACATCTGTTACCCATGAACCACCACAGTGGCTACACAAGAGAAAAACAGTTCTCTCTTACATTGATTGGGACTGGTCTTCACGGAACATTCTTATTAGTATGCTTAGAACAACCATGCAAATCTCTAAACCAAATTAATTATTCTTGGCATTCCCAAGAGATAATCCCACAGTCATTTTTTACCAAAGCCAGGGAGCAGGGGAACCCTTTTTCTGTACATATTTTACTATGGTTAGTGATGCCTAATTGTCCTACTGTATGCCGCCTTATTTTACCAGCTACAGACTGAATTCATTCCCATTCTCTCCTTAAAAGTTTGAAACCCCCTAGTGACAGGAATATTAATGTGCCAACACTGTCATATCTATTTCAGCTCATACATATGCAATGTCTTTGTTTTCAAAGATTTATGTCAGACTTTGCTGAAGTGAGGTATTCTACCATTTTAGATAATAGCATGCCAAAGTGATGTTATCAGCCACATTCAGCACTCACTCAAGCAAACGGGAGGAGCTTCCTTCAAACTCCTAGAAACTGTTATTTATCCTTATTTGATGAGAAAGTCTTTCAGGGGGAAATGGTGTATTTTTAGAAGAAGATTATGGCCATCCTGTGGATTATCTTTTAATTAAGAATGGATGATTTGTGCCCACTCTGCTGTAGCAAACGTCTTGCTGCTAATGAAGTTTAAAAAGACTTACTTTATTTAATTACAGCTAATCACCAGGGTAAAATGTGGAATTTTCTTTGATCCTACATGTATTGTGGTAATCCCTTTGGCAGATAGCATCTCCTCAAAATATTTTTGAGATTTTTTTTTTTGGTCGGGCACATCTTAGCGGAAGGTGGGATCACCTTCTACTGAAGAATTTCTTTCATTCCCTCTGTAGTCGCCCACCCTGGCATGAAAATTACATGAAATCGTCTTACAAGTTGAGATGGTCCTTTAGAAAGAGAGTGGGGAAAGCTTCACGTATGTGAATCCTTTACTTTGTCTAATATCCAGAATAGGGTTCTTTCCTCTTATTCAATGATTTAATTCAACTAACATCACTGGGCAGTGTTAATGTGCCCATCACAGGGCCAACCACTGGGACTAGAAACATACAGAGAACACAGACCTACAATAAACCAACCTTTACAGATGAACTGTGTTCACTTTCTGCCACATTCATTCCATGTGGACATAAATATGTAAATGTGCTGTAAATCCAGGGGTGGTTTTGTCTTTGGTTTAAAATCAGAAATTGCTTTGTCTATGGTTTGGTTTGTTTCTAATCACCAGAAAACAATTATTTTGCTTACTTGCGCCTTCTAAGATAAAGCAGGGCTCTACTTCTTATTTTGTTTCTCTATTTCTACCTTTGGAATCAAGTATGGTATATATGTTAACCTCTTTATTCCTTCCTGAACCTCAAAGAAAATTCTTTTTTGGAATATATATGAAGGCAGTTCTGATCCTAGGTGATAGCTGTCTCTGATTTTTCATCTCTACAAACACCAGACTTAATCACTCCCACTAAAAGTAGAAAGAAAATCTCGGATATCCCTCCTACATTTGCTCTTTTGATTATAGATTAGTTTTTTTAAGTGCCAGCCCATCCCCAAAAGTTAATAAGCATGGTTTATGTTTTTAATGTCAAAGATGTCATCCTATTCTTTCAAAAAATTACCTTTTTCTTCCTTTTCTGTGTTTTTATTCTGTAATCGTCTGTTCTTTTGATCCAGACAATGTAGGCTTGTTTGGCATAAAGGCCCTGAAGGGCAAGGTTGGCTCCCTGAGGAAGAGAAGAAACACTTCCAGTGGGGGGCGGGAGGGGTACAAGCCTGCCCTACTCCACCCCACCGCCCACACTCACTTAGAGATGGGGTCAAAAACAGCATCTGAACAGAATAAATGGACAATTTCTTAACAAAACTTTCCTGGAAAATGACTATATCTAAACTAATCAAAATGAAAGAAATATAGGTCTTGGGACAACTTTTTCATCACTTTACAGTTGACTGGTTTCAAGAATATAAAGAACACCCAGCAGTCCCCCAAACAGAATCCACACCAGGGCACGGAATTTTTTTTTGAGATAGTGTAAATAATCTATTAAATCATTCCTCTATCATTTTTAACATAAGAAGAAGAGGTCATTTGGGCAGAACTACTTGCTACACATCTCCAAATATTTTCTGCTCTGGTTAACAAATGTGTTCCTATGAATTCTTTTGGTTTTCCAGGACTCCAGCAGATTTAAAGTAAGTTTGGTGTGAAATCAGGGCAAGGTCTCTATCTCACACCTAGGGTTCCGCTCTCACACAATAATGAGAACTCTCTCCCCATGCCTGCCTGTGAGGCTTACACAAATCACTCCTGGCATCCTTCACACTGCCCCGCACCCAGGGGGTAATCTCGGTGCCTCTTCACCCAGAACTCCCCTCACCCTAGCAGTCGGCATTTCGGCTTAGGAAGTAATTAAGATGAGAGGAAGTGCTTCCAAAGTGCAATTCGTGTCTTAAAAAAAATTAAACATTATAAAGTTGGAGAAGCAAAACAGAATTTGTGGTTAGTTCCTGTAATATATTAAACATCTGCAGTTTTGTCTCTTTATCAGGATGTGGGGTTGTGCTGAAGTCACATCCTGATAACATCTGCACATTACTGATAGCTTTTGCTTTATTCTTTCTGGTCCGTTGATGAGAGATTCTTTAACATCCCTTCAGTCATCAAGACCCCAGTTGAATTTCTTTGCTTGTGACAGCCTTAAAGGTGGTCTCATTTACATTTGCGAAAATGTCACAATATAGAAAAGATATTTTCAGTTTGATGTTTCATCCCTTCCTTTTTTTATCCGGATGCTAGTTTTAGCTTTTCAAATGAATGTCGATCTCAAAATAGATTTTCCATGAAATATATTTTGTCTGATTTTTGAAACACCATGTCTACAGCAGAAGATTTTTTTTTTCCCAAAAAAGTTTACAGCGATGGATGGCACCTCTGCTTCGGCTTTGCGCTGTGGGAACAGCTGCGCGCCATGGAGGGGCTAGCTGGTGTGACACCCAGTACCACAGCCTGCACCTGCTATTGGAAAAGGTCAGGTATTGACAGGATCCCTAATGACCCCAATTACATGGGAGCTGAGTAAACAGTCAATAAACAATGACATTAACATCTGTAGAAAAAGCATTTTTACTGCATTTCCAAGATGATTGGCAACACCCTCTGCAGCTCCAGGAAGTCTCTGAGACTCTGGAGGCTCTAAAAGAAGATGGGCCATGGAAAGTAACATAGAGAATCTATCTAAATAACCTTAAGGCAGCTAAAAGGCTCATTCATAATGCTGAATACATCTTTTTTGATGCAGACAGCCAACAGTTAATGGCTAACTTTACAGAGCCCTATTACTTACAGATTTTAAAAGGATTATTTGCTTTCAAGTATTCCTTTCCTTGATCAATTTAGTGGAGATTTTTCTTTACCTAACTAGAATTCAGAGTGTTGGATAAGTTATTTCCCTGGCATTCTTTTTAAGAATTGGATTCTTATTCATAAAGCATTCCTTTTATTAATTTCAAAATATTTGGGGATTTTTCTCTATATTATTGACTTCTAAGATAAATCTGTTGTGGTTAGAGAATATACTCTGTACAATTTCTTTTTTTAAAAAAATAAATCACTTATTTTTTTCATCTATGCTGTTGTCTCTTGTGGTCAACTTCCCATATGTATTTGAAAGATTGTGTATTCGGCCATGTTGGGTGGAATATTCTATAAAACCCTGTTTGGGCCCAGAGTTTTGACAGAACTGTACAAATTTTCTATATCCTTACTAATACTTTTTGTCTACATGTTCCATCAATTATTAAGAGTAGAGTATTAAAAATGTCTAACTATGACTGTGGATTAAAGTACATCTTCTTTGCTTCACAGATTTTGAGACTCTTTTATTAGATGAATACACATTTAAGATGTCTTCCTGATAAACTGACCCTTTTATCATTATGAAATGCCCTCTTTATTTCTGGCAATACTCCTTGTCTTGAAGTCACTTAGTCTGATATTAATATAACCACACAGCTAGGAACCACAGATTTTATTTTTAAGTGTCTGGTACATTTGTGGGTCAGATATTTAGAAAGACTGCATCAGCTTACCTGTCACCTTGCATTCCCATAAATATCAACCACAGGGGCGAATTTATCCTTTCTCATTGGTAAGACATAGTCTTCTGAGACAGGAGCAACTAGAGAAGGAGAAATTAAATGAAAAATTAGTGAGAATATAATACAAAATAAATCTGAATATAATCTTTATTACTTAGAAAACTTCAATCTGTATTTTTTATAATTATTTTAATATTATCTAAAATTTTGAGCTAATTATAAACTGCTGTGGTTTGACTAGTACCTCCCAAAATTGATATCCACTTGGAACCTCAGAATGTGACTTTCTTTGGAAAGGAGGCATGTATATATACCTGATTTTCCCCTACTCCCTTAGATAACATTTTTCTTCCTCTTAAGCTCATGCAGAGAAATATTTTTATAAACTAAAAAAATTACTACTATGCAGGGTGTTCATACTCTTATAGCAAATTCACTTCAAGTTTGGCCAAAGAACTATATTAAATGTCAAGCATCTTTGATATAGGTAAGAAAGAATTTATAAAACTATAATATTGACAACAATACTAATAATATGCAAGTCACTTCTAGAGATCTCCCAATTTGGTAGGGGAAATCTTTTCAAGATAGATTATCAAGATAATATGTCCAGAATATGTAGAACAGAAGTTCCCAAATCCCAGGAGGATCACCTGGCCCAGTTCTCCAGTTTCTAGAAAATTCTGGTTTTTCATAAGTAATTAAGGACATAAGAAACTTCTCAATATAACCTTGTCAAGTTTTTGTTGCACCTAGTGGGGAACCAAAAGGCCAGAGTTGCCCTATTAATGCTACTGCTGCAGTGCTGATTCTAGCTGCTCAGCACTGGATACATTTGTATCAGATACATTTGGATACACCCAGCACAACCCCCTGAATGATGAGAAAGCTGACGAAGCCTGCTGTCCAGTTTCCTTCCAAATGCATTTTGTCATGACCCTTATCAAATAAAGCACACACTTCAGTTATGAGTATGTGTCTGTGTTAGGTATGTAGTCCACATGTCTTTCACCTCGTAATCACTTGGATTAACTCTTGGATTTTGCTCTCATGTGAGTAATTTGAGATCTCCTAATACCAGAACTTGCCAACTACAATCACCATTCCTGGACTTGATTTTGAGGTAGTGGGCAAATCCTTTCAAGGACTCAGAATCCATACCCTATATTTGTGATTCTGTCCAGACAGTCTCAATGCAATCCTCTAAAGTTTAATTGGGGTTCTAAACAAGCCTACAGATCGTCTGGAAGAAAAATTACTTGCGTGTTTCTGATTCTTTTATGAGAACATTTACATCATATGCTCTTTTACTGTGATCTGTGGTGATTTGTTCTAATCTAAATACTAATTTTCCCCCTATAGGTTGCTTGTTTCAAACACAATACTCAAAGATTTTGATTGCAAATTTTCCATCTCTATTGACAATATCCTATTTGACATCTTTTCTTTCCCAGGTTCCTTTGACCTCATGTTGTGCCCAAGTTTGTAAAATCGCCCCCAAACGCCCCAAAACAAACACCAGAGACTGCTAGGGAGACCGAGTCATGCCTGCAAAAGCAAAGGGCCTTTATTAGAAACTTAAGCTCGGGCTCACAGTCTACAGCCGACCAGCTGGCCACGTGGAGAGAACCCCGAACAAAGGCAGGGTAGGGCCTTTTATGGCTTTGGGAGGGGGAGTTACAGGAAATGATGACAGGTGTACAGTGATCCAATCCCTGCCCCCCATCAATACTGGCAGTTGTGGGAGCCAATCATAATAGTTGGAGTATTGACCAATCACAGTGGGCCCAGGACGCCCCACTGGGGCATGACTAGGCCCGCCTCTAGAAAGATCAAAGGTATCAGCGGGCCTCCCCCCATTGGGTGCCGCAGGAGTTGTCCCTCCTTAAGGTGCGCCCTTTCAGGAGAAGCTGGCACCTTTCCCTTTAAGTACAGGGGAAGGCTGGATTGGACCTGCAGCCGGTGGGGGACCGCCCCCCCCTTCCCCGCAGCCAGCGCCAGGCATTTCCACTTCGGTGCTGCGCCAGGACCGGAAGGCTGGGAAGGCCCGGTGGTGTGGGCCTGATCCGACCTGCGTCCTTACACTCATCCATAGTCTCCTGATCTCTTCCCACTTCTCTGATTACTCTTGATTCTTTCTCTGCATTTCCTTTTTTTTCCCTTTCTCCTAAAATTAGGTTTCCTCTCATGGGTCTCTCTAGGCTATTTTATCGCTTTTCTAGTTTTTACAGTGACTTCGGAGAATACCTCAATGCAGATGACTCTCAAATCTATACAATGGTCAAAAACTCAACTATTCTTCCTCATAAATTTTTCTACTTGTTTTTCATATTTCTCCAAAGTATATATTTCAACAAGCTTCAAAACCTCATACATCTCTTTACCACTGCTCACTCCCTTACATACAAATTTCACATTCTGTAGCATAACCTCCAAATACTTTTTGAAAGCATTCTTTTTCTCCTCATTTTTACTACTAAGGTCATATTGCCAGCAGTGTACAATATGTCATTCACCCCCTCCAAAAAAATGTGTGTATGTATAGATAGATATAGATAGAGATAGATACGTAGATAGATGCGAGAAAAAGTACATGTATTTAGTATAAATGTATTAATATAAAAGATGTATAGCATACAACTTAAAATTATAATAAAATATATATTTATTCTTTGTTATAAATTTCACAGATTCGATTTATTCTCACACAACACATTTGTTGATTTTCACCAAACCCTTATACCCACAGCCAACCAACCTATGGTTGTAATTGATGAACAAATGAAGTTCTGATGTAAACATTCTAAAATAATAAAGGCATATATTGGAACTTTACTCATTCAATAACATGGGCAACTTCTGGATAATACTATTTTGTTAAAAAAAATTATAGGAGGGTGTCTGAGGGATTCTGTTTAGGTGTCTGACTCTTGATTTTGGCTCAGGTCATGATCTCATAGATTATGGGACTGGGCGCTGCATCAGATTCTGTGCTGACAGTGCGGAGCCTGCTTGGGGTTCTCTGTCTCCCTCTCTTTTTGCCCCTCACCAACTTGTGCTTTCTATCTCACAAAATAAATAAATAAATCTTTAAAAAAGACAAAGAAAAATATTCTATGAATTTTTTTGTATTCACAGTGGAAGTACCACAGACATGACACAATTTTAAGTTTCATCTGCATTATTATAATTTTCTTCATGATTTTCTTAAATCCACACAATAAGCACACCAAAAAGTCAAGACATGATTGCAGCATTTGCCAATCACTGTACTGTAAATAGCCTGTCATGACTAATTTCAAGCTTCTACCATAATGTCATTAAAATCGAGTTGGGAAGAGATACGCAAGAGTGTATAATTTTATCTCATGTGCCCAATGCAGATATGTGTAAACCTCAAATGCACAGATAATAGTAAAATAAATATGAAGTGAGCAATTTTGAGTATTTATTACCTTTTAATATAAATTATTCAATTATAAGTTTACATAATTTAGCCTATAATAATGATTGTATATAAAAACTGCCTCACAGAATTCCTGAAAACTTAGCAACTGGCTCTCACTACCATGTACAAGCTGGCTACAGAATAACACTGCTTATTGTTCAGCTAGCCTATGTAATGATTTCCTAACTAGTGTTCTTTTCCTCCTATGAAGCTTTTTCACATAGTTTTCAGATGACATGTAGACGTAGATGCACAATTTCTATTCAAACACTCAGAATATTTCCCATTCGTAAGAGAATAAAGTCTGAACTTAAGACTGACATTCAAGAATCTAGATCTGGACCTTGCAAATATTCCTCATTACTCAACTTCCTGTTACAATTCACTCTACCCACATTAAATTCTCACTGTGTCCAAAATTCTTTTTATATTCTTAAGCTATACTTTTTGCCTGCAATTTTTCTCTCTCCATCATTGCATGTTCAAATCCTATACATACCACAAGATTAATTAAAAATTCAGATTCTGTGTGAATTTTTCCATTTTTCTCTCTATCTGGAAATAACTTACCCTTTGCTCTCTCATTACACACTCATTTTTCTACCTTGTTTTCACTTTTGCTGCATTTTTTTAGTGATTAGGGAGTATTTTCATTACTAGGAATATTAAAAGAAATATAGTCTCTATGTTTTAATGAAACTCAGTTTACAGAGGAAGATAGAAAGTCCACAATTGCAATTGATTATGCTCACTGCTGTGGTAAAAGAATGTACCTTAGGCTAAGAGCCAAGCAGAGAAAAAGGGAAAAACATTGTAAGAGGCTCAACAAATTCTGTCTGTCTTGTGCCCTGAAGGAATACAGTGTATCTGATGCTGCACAGATACGTCTGGAGTGAAGGGCACATCAAGGTGAGGGGTGAAAAGCAAAGTGTGAAAGCTAGCCATAAACCTTCTTGACAACAAGCTTGAACTTCATTCTGTAAGAAATTGAGAACTTTCAAATTATTTTAAGTAACTATCACCTTGACCGCAGTATGGACGATGGATTGAAAAGATGAAAGACGGGGAAGGGAAGAGGAGACAGAAGTCTCTTGAAGCAATTTGGGAGAGAAATGCTAAAGCACTGAATTCAGGTAGTGATGGAGAAGTGGGAACTTATATGATTATTTAGTGAGTGGATGTTTGAGTGAGAAGGAAGTCACGTGACCTGGTTTATGTCTTTGTTCAATGAATAGGCAGTGATATCTTTTATTTAAATAGGTAGGATAATCATATAATTGATCATCCAAACCAGGATAGACTTAAGAGCTGAAGAGGATGCTAAAAATAATGGAAGTTGTAGAATTTTAAAATTGTTTTGCTTTGGCTAACTAACTGTTCTTATTTTATTGGTGGGACTATGTAGTAGATCTGCTCAAAAAAATAAATTTCCAAAATAAAAGTATTTCTAAAACAATACCATTTCTATTTTGATGCGTAGAATATATCAGTTTGTTTGGAAATAGCTATGAGTTATATGTGTGCCATGACCAAATCTGCATATATATCTGCTCTATAACTTTCTTAGTTTATTTAAAACATTGTTTTTAGTATGATGCCACACTACTCCAAAATTTCTTTTTTATGATCACTGTAAGAACAAATAATTTTATCCTCAGTGTTGCCCTTTGTAAAGAATTTACAATTCCATTTCCAGTTATCTCATGCATTTCGTCTATGACAAAATGCGCTTCCAAAAGTTTTACTTGGATTCTGTAAATTAGATGGGAAACAAAATTAAACCACTTTTGGAATTAATTTTCTACTTGAAATATCTGATGACATTGAGATAAAATTGACATTATCTAACACTTTATGGAGTCTTTTTTTTTCCTACTGATGGGTCAAACGTAAAAGCAATCAGAGTGCCTGGGTGGCTCAAGCAGTTAGGCATCCAACTTCGGCTCAGGTCATGATCTCACGGTTCATGGATTCCAGCCCCATATCGGGCTCTGTGCTGACAGCTAGCTCAGAGCCTGGAGCCTGTCATTGGATTCTGTGTCTCCCTCTCTCTCTGATCCTCCTCTGCTCATGCTGTCTCTCGCTCTCTCTCTCTCTCTCTCTCTCTCTCAAAATTAAATAATAAAAAGCATTACAAAACATAAAAAATAAAAGCAATAACCTCATTTTTTGTATGGAAAAGAAATCTTGGAATCAAAATAAGTGAAATTAACTGAGATGAGTTGTCATCTGATCTAAATGAAAACTCATGTTTCAAAGAGTGATATATAAATACACTGACTATATATGCAAGTGTTAAATAGTTTTCTTTTGACTCCGCCTCCAAAAGACATTTCTTTTGTAGTATATACTGATGGTGCTTAGGAGACTATCATCTTCTATTTACATGTACAGTTATATCCCTTGAGGATAGTGGATTGTAAATGTCACTTAACCTTTTGTGCAAGATATATAGTCAACAGGAAAATATATTTGAGATAGGGCTTTTAATTGTTCAGCAAACTGCACTTTAGTTTTTTTCAGTTTAATTTTTTGCTTAAGAGGAAATGTATTGCAAAACATAAAAGCATTACCAAAAATAAGACTGTTGAATAGTTAGAAATTTGCCCCATATAATAAATACCAAAATCATTCTAGCAAGACTGTTTAAACTATTCTTTATGTTTTCCATGGCAGGCTATGCTCAACCTTTATTACCTGCTTATGTTTCATAATTTCCCATTTTTTCATTGAATTAACTAGGTAATGACTCTGTGAGTCTCACAGACCATCATATGGACCCTGGCACAAATAGTTAGTATACCAAGTACCACCAGGGGCATCAGAGGAGAATACCGCTTTCATTACCACATGGGTACCACATGGAGTTAGCTGCTTTGGATGCAATGGGAGGTTAGTCACACTGTGTCTGGAAAAAGCTAGGAACAGTGACAGAATATAAATTCTTTTCACCTTACATACTCACACATTACTGGATGAGAACATGGCAGAAGCTAATGGAGTTTTACTAAGCTCATGTAACACTAGTTTAATTCAACTATTAATAATATTCCATCAAAAATAAAACATTGGAAACAAATATGAAACTAGACAGAATGCTGGGCAAACAGGAAAAAATGGTAGCAGCTCCAGGAAAACTGGTATATAGAGTCACCCTAATACTAAGTCTTCCTCCAATAGCCAAATAAATTGATTTGAATTCCCAAATTATAACTTGTTTTCAGACTATGTGTGGGCACACATTTTATCAAAGTGTGATATTGCTGGCAGTTTTCAGATTTTAATTTTCTATTCCAAATTCCAAGATGTCTTTTTGTATCCATGTTTTTGGACTCTAATGAAACTAATTTGCCAATATTCATCATGGCCTTTACTGTGTATTTGAAAAAAATCATTTTTACATGTTAAAGAATACTGGCAGAGGTACAAAACTTTGGAGGGAAGATGATTTCAGTTGTGAGCATATCAGAAGTGAGGTGTCTAAGAGACAACCAAGGAAAATTAAGTAAGAAGATGGATATATGGATCTGGAGCTCAGGAAAGAGCTCTATGCTAAAAATATAGATTTTGGAATCAAACTTATAAGAGGTTATTTGAAAACACAGGTGTAAGTAGCATGTTTCCAGGGAGACTGAATGCAGATGGCTCAGTGTGGAACACTGAGAAACAACATACATTTATATACATAGTGAAAGGCCCTATTGTGGCAGGATCCAGTTTTCGCTTCATTATTTACCAAATCTGCAATAAACATTATTCACAACTGTTCTCTCTAGGTGTGCCCCCTGAACGTGTTTTACCACATAATTTCACTCCTGGCCATGAGGGCAAAGCCACCTCTTGGGACAAAGCATCTATTTTGAGCCAATTAGATTCACATACAGTTAACTCATGTAATTGGAGTGTAATGTCTAGATTCCATGATGGTAGGTGAGCCATATTCTCTATCAAGTGAGGAGAGAGAACACAACTGCAAAGGCAAAGACATAACATGTGGAAATTGACCACTTTGTGGGTTTCCTGCTACAGACTTTTCTATTCTTGGTTCAGCCCTTAATTTATAACTGTCAATCAAGTCTCTTCTACAATTGTTAATTGAGCACTATTAGTTATGTGCCAGGTACTGAAATGGTAGTCATGGCCCCAATACTAAAGGAATGAGTTCCATGGCCTCTTGAAGCATACCTTCTTGAGGTTTGGTATACTCCCTTGCTTAGAATGCCATATCTCCTTATAATAAATCTCCCCTGGATTCAATGTTAACTTTAGCTGGTTTCTACTGACAGAAACCAAAAGATCAAGCCTTTATAAGGCTAATATTTGTATCTTCCTCGGAACAAATCATGGCATCTTATACTACATCTCTCATTGATACTCAATAAATGTTTCTGTAATTAGTGACTTAATTGATTAATAATTGCTATCTATTTTTAAGAATTCCCTAATGCCCACCATAACTCTAGTGTTACCTCATAGGAACAAGGGACAAGGCATCATGTGGCAAAAATATTGCTTCCCCCAGCATCCAATCATGTGCCTTGCCTTCTTCTTGTTGTTGTTGGGAGGAAAAAAAGAGAGAGTGCACTTTCATGGGGTGAAGGGACAGAGGGAGAGGGAAGGAGAAAATCCCAGGCAGGCTCCATGCTGTCAAGTGCTGTCAGAACAGATCCTGACTCAGGGCTCAGTCTCATAACCGTGAGATCATGACCTGAGCCAAAATCCAGTCAGACACTCAACAAACTGAGCTACCCAAGCATTCTTGCCTACCTCTAATCAGAGCCTTCTAGCTTCTTTACTTCAGGAAGTACTAAACCCTTTAAGCCGAGAAATCCTGAAAAGCAGACTAACATCAAACTTGTTTGCAAGTTCCAAAGTAGACATTTCAAGTGAATGGCTCTGCTTTTCCTATGGGAAAGCCATATTCTATTTCTTACTATATTAATTTATTTTTAGCTATCTTTGAGGATAGCTTTGTACAACAGTCCCAATCTCATGCTTTGATTTGTGACTTACCCTGGACTCCACACAACAGGAGAGGCTGCTTCATATCTGTGCATTGAGGTGTCAAATGTAAATTGAAGACAGCGATTATCTCTTCTCTGCAGAATCTCCAATGTAATACTTTGTTATTCAAACATAATCACATCACTGTTTAATCATTTGTAGATTATAATCTCTGAGTCCAAGTCCAGTGGAATTGAATCAAGACTGAATTCTACATTCCATCTGGCAATGAGAAGGTAATTGAATCCATGAAATTCTCAGTGTTGTCTTCTAGGTTCCCAACCTTCTGTTTATGTTCCTTTTTTCCCATCTCAATGGTAAGTCCATCCACATTGCAGAGGCACTGAGTTTACTAAGTTTCTTTCTACTACTATCTTTCCCACCACATACACTCATCAAAAAGGAAGAGATCTAATATCTGCCATTTATAGATGTTAACTGATTGATTGACTGATGACACTTGAGTGTGAATGAGTTTCTGTAAATGCCTAACCATAGTCAGGCTTGTGTATTTTAAGCCTTTTGTCTCTAATTATGGAATGAAAGACTGTATTCCTGCTGAAGCAATTTCAGGCATTTGCAAGAAGAAAGGCTAGAATGCTTTTGAAAGGTAGGGCCTACAATAAAGGTAAATCTGCTCGATTCTGTTTAGGATAATTGTACATACATTCAAAAAGGACATGAGGCTATCCTTAAAACAGTCTCTTAGACACTTAAGAAGAATGGATACAGGAGGGGCTATAAGATGTTTGTTCCTGGGTGACTGGTTGCAACTGTCTTCTGACTTCTCTCCAAGCCTACAGCCATCCTGCCCAGGACAAGTGTGTATGCTGGCATCTCTTCTGTAGAAAAAGGATCCAGAGGTAGCCTATGGTGTGAGTTAAGACCAGCAGTCAGTCCCATGATCATACTTAAAACAAACTTCCAATTATAAAATAAATAAGGAACAGGGATTAAAAGTAAAGCATAGGCAATGTGATGAGTAATATTGTAGTAACATTGTATGGTGACAGATAGGGACACTTATCATGGTGAGCATTGAGTAATGTATAGAATTGTCAAATTACTAAAGTGTATACCTAAAACTAATATAACACTGTATGTCAACCATAATACTTCAATAATACATTTTTTTAAAAAGATGGTGAATGGAGATTTCAACTGTCTGGATAAATAAGATGCTCAAGGAGCTTTGAGCAAACATCAGGCAAAAGTCCAAGTCATCAGAAGAAGAAAGTGAAGGTACCATTTTAAAGATCAGAGTCCCAGGCAAAACTGTGGTCTTTGGAAAGAACAGGGCAGAATGAAAATGCTGGTTTGGGAAACAAGACTAGATGAATCACCAACATTCTAGTTCCAAGAAGTAGTTACCACCTTCAGACCAAGACGAAAATTTCCTTTACTTTGCAGAATGCTTCTGGGGCCTTCCTCCAGCCATGCTACTTCCTAGGGAACAGGGATTGCACTATGCTAAGAAGACATGCCCATCTGAAGCCTGCACCCAACATTTTAAACTTGGTTCAAATGACCCTGAGTTTGCTTCTAGGACCTGAATAGGCCCTTTCCTTGTCCATTTTCTTAGTAACTGACAGCACGCACTGTGTGAGCACCATGAGACTACAAGGTCGCTCTGGGGAAAGAGAGAAGATGGACAGAAGTGGTATTTGTACATGTGGCTATAACACTGCACATGTGCCCACAAGACCCCCTGAAGGTACAGAATGAAGCCAGAAGTGAAAAGAGAAGGGAAATGACCAGGGGACTCCCATTTGTATAAGGAGCTTGGTGCTCCTTGAACCTCCCTGACCAAAGAAAGAACTGACCCCAAAGTATGAGGTCACCTTGAACTTCCAGGTAAGAATTAAGAGGTAATATTCACAAGGTTAATGGACTCCAAAGGTAAAGAATTACCAATTAATCAATAAGTTATTCCTATCATAGCTAAAGAATAAATCCCCTACTACATTTTTTTCTAACCATAGCCTTTTCTTAAGCAAATAACCATAATTCTCAAATGTATAGGATTTTATTTAATTAGTGCTGAATGTATTTGAAAAGTTCCAGTATGGAAATACTTAGCCCAAATACCTTAGGGCTCAGGAGTGGGAAGAGCCTGTGGTAGCTTCAGGGTACAGGAATCACTCCATGGCATTTACATTCTGAAGACAAAAATAAAAGACAATTTGAAGACAGAAAAACAAATTTTTTTCAGTGAATAGGAAGAATTTAGGCCCACTAGTTTACCACCTCTAAATAAAACTTCTCCTTCTTTATTTCCTAAAATATATCTCTCTGCTTTCTTTGGTATTTCTAGAAATACACTTTCTGTCCAAAAAAAAGCCTGTCATTAGAACATATATTTTTATTAACTAGCATAATGTATAATTTGTGTTCCTAGTTTACCATGCTTCTCATTCCTAAATCTATCAGAAAAAGAATATATGTTTAACAGAAATGTTGTTCCCAATCCTATATCTATTTTTGAGACACTATGTTCTATATGTCCTAGAATTAGTCTGGATAAAACACACACACATACACACACACACACACACACATCCTTGGTTTGATATAAATGGTTTTCCCCACAAGAAGATGGGTATTTTGAAATCATACCAGATATATGTAACATGTGAGATTGGTCATTTAGCAAGCTGGTTCTTAGAGAAAATATAATAAGTACAATTATTAAATAATAAAACCAAAATTTTAAATCCAAACAATACAATTTCAAATTAATCACTTCAGGAGGACACTTATTCTGCTGCTAAGAATATTTTTGGAAATCCTCTTTTTAGAATTTTTGGGTACTTTTAGTACAAATCCTTTGAAATATCCTTAGAAATGGTGCATCTTCACCAATTGAGGTCAGATTTTATTTTTAGAGAGAGCAAAAAGTCAATCAAAGGCAAGTCTGCTGTATGAAATAGGTGATCAAGCTGAGTAGTTCCACTTCTAATCAAAATCAAAGTATGCTTATAAATCCTTGAGTGGTGTGTTTATGTGGCTTTATAAGTGTCTAGTGTCATTGAAGATAATTTTAGGTAAAAGTTACAAATATGTTTAGAGTATCATTAAAATATGTGATTAAGATATATAGCTTTTAGTATATATATAAGTACATATATATGTATATGTGTGTGTGTGTTTAAGTAAAAAGACATTTTTTTCTCACACTAAACATAAAAGATGAATTCTAAGGGTATTAAAATGTGTTTTATAAATTAAATCATAAAAATCTAGAAGAAAATATAGATGATTAGCTGACATCATAGCAACAAAGCAAGAACCTATAAGGAATATGTTGATATAATTGATGTTCAGTTGAAAAACTAATACATTTGAAACAATGTAAAAAGACAACACACGGAATAAAGAGGTTTAGTACATTCACACTTTTAAAAAATGGATTATTTTTTCACATTAGAAAAAAACATATATTGCTATACCAAGTGAAGAGAAAGAAGCACTCTCCCAGGCTCTAGGAGCATAAAGTGGCACAACTTTGCTCTAGGGAAAATTGGTCATATGTAAGAAATGCCTGAAAAACATGTATACGCTTTGACCTAATAAGTTAACTTGTAAGAATTTATTTAAAAAAAATTATTAAACATCTGCACAAAATTTATATTCAAGTAAGTTCTCTGTACTAGTGAAAGAGAAGAAAATAATCTGATATCTAGTTATAGAGGATTAAACGAGTAAATTTGGGTATTTGTATATAATAGAATAAATAATGATGGGAAAATGTTTATAATATACAGATTGTCAAACAATAACACTTCTATAGCCATTTTACTTCTTTAGACAGACATAGACTCTATTTTACAACACTCTTAATTCAATCATCTAATGAGGAACAGACCATTGGCAGTGCATATGTGTGTGTGTGTGTGTGTGTCTGTGTGTCACAGATTTCTGCTTTTGAAACACACCTATACTCGTTATGGTGTAAGCTCTTCTTTTGGGGGGAAATGTCATCACCGTTCATGGAGTTTTTCTCCCCGGCAATGCCAAACGCTTTAGGCCATCTTGGAACAAAGATGCATAAGAATATTGTTAGCTGCTCACACACATCTACTTTCTTCCATGGGCACATTGTATTGTTTTACTTTTTCCTTTTAAGAGATGGGGTTTCTACTTTCTGAGACACTCAGAGTAGGTGATTTAAAGCTCGTGTTTATCACTTCAGGACCGAGTGTTTTTAATGAAAATTTAAATCATAGAGAACAATCTACTCATACCCTTTCTATACCAGATGATCACTTAAATCCTGTCTTTCTGCAGATCTTTGCACCTTTTCACATGTGTTTTCTTTTAGTTAAATCTAAAAATATGATTTTAGTTATTCATTTATTTTTGTATGTTAAAGCTCAAGCTCCTTCATCATACTTTAGGCTTGTTAAATAGTTTATAAAGATTAAAATATCTTCAGCGAAATAACTAATTCTAGATTCAGCTACATAACAGAGGGTATTTTCTGAGTTCTTGAGAAGAAAATCCCCCCGAGAGTAACTTTTAGACACGGTGGAATGTCTCAATTGGTAAAAAATGGATTTTTTAATCTAAAAAAAGGGTACTGAAAAAAGATGATACTGAAATATTGGATATTTTTTGAAGTTCTATTTTTAAATCATATTTTATATTATATTTCAAAAATACTTATAAACTGATTTTTTAATAGATACAATAATTTTAATCACTAGATTTGCATTGTGGACTCAAGAGGAATTAAAATACATGCATGCTTGATTTACTCACTAAAGCTCTAGAAAATTAAAGAAGTAACTTTGAATTTTGTTAATATGCTATAGGTATAATCCAGTTATATTTCCCACTTTAGTGAAAAGTGATTTCAGAAAAAGAGAAGAAAATGAGCACTGGAGCCATGGTCTTGCCACACACTGTCTGTGTTACTTTGGGCAAACTGTTCTATTTCCTCTTATATACAAAGGTATAATGACACATATCCTAAAAGTTCATTGAAAGATAAATGAAATAAAATAGAAAAGCCTCTGTAAAGTTCTTGGCTCATATGAAGCACTAAATTCATGGTGATTATTGCTTCTACAACTAATACCAGTTAGTATTAGTTTCTAATACCAGTTTTAACACTCACTAAATACCATGGTGGTCTCTTCTCCTGTGCTGCTCCCTCACTAAGCTATGTATTTTCTTTAAGATCCATTCAATTACAACTTTTCCCTAAGTCTTCCTTGACTCTTCTGGCTTTTATTGATGCGATTGTTTCATGAGTGATACTTACCCATTAGCCCAA
Source organism: Suricata suricatta (assembly GCF_006229205.1). Lineage (NCBI taxonomy): Eukaryota > Metazoa > Chordata > Mammalia > Carnivora > Herpestidae > Suricata > Suricata suricatta. Next base: position 67,376,813 of record NC_043705.1, read on the forward strand.
ATGAACTTCAAACTCATTGAGATCAGAACAATGTCTTCTATTGTTTCTGAATTACTAAAATTTTATTTATTATATCTTTGTTCTGGTTATTTATTGCTATGTAATAAATTCTAAAACTTAGTGAAATAAAACAACCATCTTATGATGTCTTGTGATTTTTCTGGGTCATGAATTTGGACAGTATTTGACCACATGTTTTTTCTAGTTTATGGGATGTTGATAGTCATTGTGTGCTATGAATCTGGTAAGGATTGGTAGGGAGGGTCAAAGATAACTTTGCCCATATTCTGGTGCTTTGGTAGGGCTAATGGGAATATTGGGCCCAGGGGGACCCTTTACAAGAATGTCAATACTGTGGAGTATTCATGTTCTCTCTTGCATGTTGGCTTCCTGGTAATTGTTGGGCTTCTTATATGTCAGTTGAGGTCACCAAGTGCATGACCGTATGGGGATGAAAAGTCTTGTGGCATCACCATCATTGGTTGAAACAGTCACAAGCTCACCCAGATTCCTTGTAAGGGATCAAGATCCCAAATTTTGATGAGAGGAGTGTCAAAGAATGTACAGCCATGGTTTAAAACTGCCACAATCCCCTTTGACACAAGTGGTCTCTGAGAATGCCGTCTATGTTCTGGTCATATTTATATCATTGGTGAGATCTCATAGGCCAGGATATATTCAATAAAGAAAATGAAGTACAGGAAATAAACTTTTAAGAAAATGATTGAAATCTTAGCCTTTGCTCAGATTTTCTATAGTTAAGAAAAATCAAACTAATTATTTTGAAGTTTTTCATACCAGAAGCTAACTTTTACTAAACTTTACTATATTTTACTACCATGAAATGATTTACAGTCAGAAGATGTGGTGTTCTCTATGAACAACTCTGTATAAATCACTTCTTTTCTTCAGAGTCAAATTTTCTCTTTTGTAAGAAAATAATGACAATGATAATATTAGACAGTATTTATGATTTTATATAGCTCTAGAACCCTGCAACTGTTGCTTTACTATTTTTATAACAATTACAGAAGAGAGGCAGAGAGTGGTAGAAAGATGCCTGGTATGGAGACAATAAGACATGGATTTTTGTTTCAGAGCTGCCATCTGCTAGTGGTGGAAACTTGGAGGATAATAATAGTTTCTCTAATAAGTTTTCCAGGTTATGGTGAATTCGGTAGGATCATGTAATGAAAAATCTTTAGGAACTATCAAGAGTTGCAGGGCTGGGAAACATTTCTTCCTAAATGGATGGAGTGAAAGTAGCAGGTCATACCAGAGTTTGGACAGGTTCCTTCCTTAAACTAAACAGGTCGGAGCTCTTCTATGAACAGTCAGTTATCCTGGAATATCTCCAGCTCCAGAATCTGTAACTAAGCACAGCCCATGTAAATATCACCCCTTTTCTTACTTGGAGGCTGCATTTCTAATCATTGAAAACATGCATATTGCCAAGGGAAAGGCACTGATATTCAGCCGCTGAGCCAGTATAGAGGAGTTATTCATTACTGGGTTCAATCCAAGGTCAAAAACATCAAACCCCAACCATTAAGCAAAATGGTGACAGGCCTGGTAGTGATGACCCAGAGTGAATATATGGCCCACAGGAAGCAAGGTCAGGAATACAGCAGGCTGAAAAGGTTGCCGAGTCAAAGTCAGGAACAACCAGCCTACAGTCCAGAGGTACATGGGACACAGCACGTTCCAGCTGGAGTAGAGGAGGGAAGAAAAGGGCCAGCCACCAACAAACAGGACAGGCTAGGAAGTCTTCAACATCTAACTACATTTACAAGTTTTGTTCTGTGCTTCAAAACTCCCTCTTCCCACCATTTAGAGCTCCTCACCTTGACAAATCTGGTGAAGACAAGGAAAGAGATGCATTCTATCTTTTCTTGTTGAAGACTGCAGTTTGTTTGGGCCTCCAAGGCTCAGAGCAGGGTCTGGACTTCTTGAAATCCATCTCCTCAATCTGTTTCAGACAGATTATACTTTAACATTCCCTTTGGAAGGATGCCGAATCTGGTAGGTTTAAGAACTATTGAATTTTTTAGAAGTTAGTGTTTGTGTTCTCAGCAATGAGCATGGTTTCCGAACTTGTTTCTTTGTCTAGGCTTAACAAAAAAGCATCACTTGTATCAGGGCTGAGTCTAAAAAGCAAAGCTCTGTGTCTAGTGCCTACTCTGAATAGAACTGAAATGGTTTGGTTGTGGGGCTACAAGTGGCCATAATGTGTGAAAATGCAGAAAGGAGTGGCTGACTTCTGCATCCTCCTCTCCATGAAGGTGGCTACAGACACCCACCCAGATATGAAAGTCAAGAAAGGGTCATGCTCTGCCTTGCCTTTGTTTAAGACACCTTCTTGAAGCCCAGTTCTTGCTGGCCACTGCAGAGAACTGCCCCACAGCTCTGGGTGTCTGGGAAATGCCTCTTTCATTAAGGCTGCTGAACCCTATCATGTTACACTTCAGAAGTAGTGACCAGCTTACTTAAAACAAAGAAGCTTTGACCTTTCTCCCCTTCTGAAACCAAAAACAGATGAAGTTAAAGTGACTCATTTCCGGCTTTAAATATGCTCTAAAAAACATTTTTTCAAGTAGTTTTTGGCCTCAGGGTTTGGGGGTTTTTTTTGGGGCGGGGAAGGGGAGGCTGGTGTTTTTGCCTTATTTTTACATAAACATATCTCATACCCTTCTTGTCAAGGTCAACATATTTATTATTTATATTCATGGTGCAGCCCACTATACTTTTTTCCCTTTTAGCTTTCTTACTTTCTTCCTTTTTCTTTTTAATCTGCGTTGTTTATAACCATGACCCTTGATCCTCCAAGTCTTAAAACAGCTTGGCTTTCAGCAGCTAAATCTGACAGGGTCAGCATTTTTCTGTTTATTCTGAGAATACTATTTACCCTCTGGGGTTTTTAAAAGCAATTCTGTAAAACATCACTTGGAAAAAGTTTGTAGCATTCATAGAGACTTCCATAAAGTCAGAGCACCATAAATGACAACTTCTTGCTCTGATTTTTGAACTCTGGGACAATCATCACTATCTATTTGGTGCCAAAGTAGCTTCACTAACCAAATTTTAAAAAATAAAATTATGGATTTAAAATCATCTCAGTATAATTTATTTCACTTGAGGCACTTGCCATCTTGAATCAAAACTACTCAAATACTTCTTGTGCTTTGCCCTTTAGAAAAATATTTTCCAATAGGAATCACATGACACATTATATTATTTATTTTAAGTTATAAATTAGGATAAAGAGAGGAAGCAGACATTTTCAGTAGTAGAGCTATAGAACAAATCTACTTGTGATCCGAAGGTAAATTGTGAAGAAGTTGGGGATCATAACTTGTGCTTAAGGAGACAAAAGCACAAAACGGAACTGGCAAAATTAAAAATGTTATTTGAAAAGAGACTAGCATATTTGTCCAAGGTACAAAGACAATCCATCAGGCCTGGACACAGTTTGTTACTCACTAGAGGTACAGCAGATCCCTCTGCTTCAGCATGAGCCCGTCAGATCCCAACAGCTCTTGGGATCATGTGGCAAACACAACTTAGCTCTGCAGTTTCAGTAAAGAACACATCTCTGCTGCACACGGACCTCCCCACCAAGAGGCTTGAGGGTAAAACCAAAGTATGTGATACATTCAGATCTCATTAAGAAGTTTATTCACTAGATTGTGAGTAGAAACATTTAACTTTATTTAGCAAATATACTGCTAGTTATAATGCACTGTGATAGCAAACGACATCTTTTTGATGGTAGATGAGGGTCGGAAGGAGGTAAGGCAGCAATCATGCCACTGGGAATGTTTCGTGGTTTCTTCAGGAAGAGTAGGGATGCTAGAGTCTCTGGCTCAGGATAATTGTGGAGCAGGTGGTGCTGGGAGGACGAACAGTGCTAAGTCTGCATTTATTCCTTTAGCCCTAACTGTACATTAATTCAATAAGATGGTCTAATAAAATAATGCATTTTTCAAAATGCTTAGCTAGCATTTTGGGCGGGGTGGGCAATTTTTATTATTTACCAAGGAATGCATCTTATAGGAACTGGTGAATAAAGTAAGTTCGCGCTGTAGGCTACTCTGGCCTCCAGGGGTCACCCTTCCCTTTAATGACTATACAACAATAGTCTGAGACCCCACCCTGAGGGACTTTGGTCTTTTAGCAATTTCTTGTGCCCTAGTAACTCTGAGAATCCCAGAGTTGCTTTAATGTTCAAGAATGTGTGCTGGTTGTCACTTTCGCCCTCAGCCAGCCATCTGTCTCTGTCTGTTGCCACACCCCTCTGCCTGCAACCTCTTCTGCCTGAATCTGACTCCTGCCATTCTGCTCCTCTCATGCCATTTTGTGCCAAGAGTAGACATGGGCTTATCTCGTTTTTCCCCAGAGCACAGTCAATTGCAAGCTGAGATACTTAGCAAAACTTTGCTGAAGGCTTAGGGATAACAGAAGGAAAGAAATTGCAAGGAAAAAATAAAAAGAAAGAGAAGAACTATAGGTACTAGGTTGTATGACTCCTTTTTCACTCACGCACACGCGCGCGCACGCACACACGCACACATGCACACACGCACACACGCACACACACCTTTCTTACTTCATAATGCTATGGCTAGCTTACTTCTCTCTCATCTGGAATTGAGACCCTCAAATCCTCTGTGATTGCCACAGAGGGGAATGTTTATTTTCCTAAAAGGAAACCTGATGTGATCTTCAAAGCTTATAATCCTTTATATTATCATATATGCCAGCTTCTCTCTGAACATTCTCATTCTTTCCAATCGCTCAAACTTTCTCAGAATAAAATCTTTGCTTTGTTTTATTTTATTTATTTTAACCAAAAAGCAGGGGCAGGGAGTTGTAAGTTTAAAGACAGGATGTTTCTGGATTCTACTCATTCATTTTCAATCAAATATTGGCACGCAGGTGGGGAGCCTGTTCCACATGTTCCACATGTAACCACCAGGGGGTTAGCAACTAAAATGAAGCATCCAATGGGATTTAAGGAGAAATCCTGGGGTCTTGAGAGCACTCAGAAAAGAAGTAAGTGAACGGCAGAGTCACAAGCATAAGGGGGTAAGGAAGAGGTGGATTCTGGAGGCTGACCCCTTAATCAGTTCAGACCTTAGACGTGTAGACTGAGGACCTGTTAGGAATTAGAAAGACGGTGACACTTTGGAGGGAAAAGCAAAGACAAGAGGGATTGGAAATGGGAAGGCCAGGGATAGGAAAGAAAACTGCAAAACTCATCTCAAACTAAGATATTGAATATACTGTATCTCCTCAGTGAAATGGGCTTTTTGTTAAATTTAGCCTTAGAAAACCCAGGATGACTAACTCTGGGCTAGCCAGGGGCAAAGACCAGAGACATGAAATAAAAATTCCTTTCAGGTCTGCCACTGTGCGCTCACCTGCCCTCTTCTCTGGGGACTGAAATCAGGCATTTGGGCAGAACAACCATTTGGTGCCCCTAAAAACCATTTATAGCTAAAATATTAGTTCACATTTTTCAAAGGAGAACCTCATGAGGGAAAGATTGAGAAGGAAGATTCCTATTGGTTGCAGCTTTCACCTCTGACCCTAATCTGAATACTTCACTCAGCACATCAAAGACATTTCTGAGAAGATATTCTGGTGGCTACCTGCAGTTATTTGGCCAGCTCATCCCCACGGCAAGTAGCCTTTCAACGTATTTCTCCCAACAGTATATAACTTTTCTTGGAAAATTTCTAATAAATTGAATTCTTCCATCTTGTCAATCTCCCAGTGTCCCTTAGAGACAGGGGCCCTGGGTACCATCTAGCTAGTCCACTTCGCATCATAAATTTACCAGTCTCCTGGCACTGCCACCTGGAGCTACTGACGTTAGCACCATTGAACACAGGACTCATTCCCTACTTATCCACATGACAGAAACAAACAGTGCATTTCAGAGCATAAAATCTTTCCTCATGAGGATTCCCACTAAATGCTCTTAAAGTGAAATGAATTGAAGTATTGGGTCTCAGAGCACAAAGAAAAGTAGGAATGGAGGCCAAAATGTTGAAAGTATAAATACAAAATGCGCAGCGTCATATCTGTGTGTGATATGTCAAATGAAGTTTGGAGCCACTTCTCTGAGCTGCTGCACCTTAAGAAAACATTTAAGAAATTTTCTTGAGATTTATGCTCCATTTTAGCTTCTTCAGTAAATAGAACTTTGGACTTCTAATCCATTTCATTAACATGTTTTGCATGTAAACTTCCAATTGGCTTCTTTATATTCACTTTTAAAATGAATATATTCTTCTGCATTAACATTTTATATGAAATCATGATCTAGACACATACATGTACCGCTAAAATTAAATCATCAATAATCACTATCTAAAATGAATTACATTCCAAAAGCTCTGGCTAATGATTTATCTCTTCTTCATGGAACCGATCTCTATCAGATTGATTTATGTAGCAGCCAATCATGTTTCAGTAAACTGCAGCATGCGCATGCATCTTTAAGTGATGATAAGCTGTGACTGTCCATTTATTTGTACAACACCAGCAGCAAAAAAAAAAAAAGAAAGAAAAGAAAAGAAAAAGAAAGAAAGAAAAGAAGGAGAAAGTCCCAGCCTCTTTCAAAAGCTTCACATGATGACCAAATCCTCTAAGTGATAATAGCTAATTCTATATAAGATTTCAGAATAACTGATAGAGTATCAAACACATATAAAAACATTCACAAAAATAGTAAACATTAAAATGGTGACATTTGATATAGAAAATTCTTAGCTTTTGCATGTTTACATTATTTGCTTTGATAGCAAGATACCTTTTTGCACATTTACATTATTTGCTTTGATAGTAGATGCTTTTGTTAGTTGTTGAAGTGATTGACAACCTCATGCTGTTCTATTTAATTGCCTTTTCTGCAATGCAAGATTCTGTGTTTAGAAGACGCTGTTTCATAAATAAATCCAAAGTGTGTGTGTGTGTGTGTGTGTGTGTGTGTGTCTATTACAGAGGTTTCATTTCTCAAGCCAATTCTGTAACTATTCAGCTACAGCTGTCGCCATATTTATCTGTATTTACATTAAAGTTCATTCTCATCCTTCATGTTTTTTGCCTTTTTTTATGGGTAAGGAGATTAATGGATCTCCTTAAGAGAATAAAAACTTTTTCATATAGTTCTTCATATTTAAGGGAAGAGTGAGGTATTAGACATAGAATGCTTTAGCAAAATATGTAAAAGGTTCAAACTTCCAAGACTTAAATAATTACTTGCCACAAGACTATTTCAAACATTTAAAACCTGTAGGAATTTTACATTATGCCTGAATTCACATTCTATCCCTTGCATTTGTTCTCTCGATTAATAAAGTCCAAGTAGCAAATTTTTTCCAGTTAACCAAATATAATATAGAAATTCTACTGATAAAGCGTTTGTCACATGATGATTTCAAAAATCTTCTCTCATTGAAAGTTTGCTTAATGTTGTTGTGGTAGGCAATATACGTAGCTCAATATTGTAAAATCTTAAACATTTTTTTGCTTAACCTAATCATTAAGTTGAAGCAATTCTTAAAAGTTATTACTATTACAATAACATATTAGTTGTATTATATCTTCAGGATATATTTCAAGATAGTCTTTTTTAAAATTCAGTTATTCTTTGTTACTTGTTATTTGTCAGAGGTCTAGATAATTTTTAACAAAGCTGATAAGTTCTGCAGGGATTCTACGGGTCAATACAGATGAGTATAAATATGATGACTTTTTCCCCAATCTTCTGTTGTGAGTGTAAGTCAAAGAGACAGTAATTTTAGAGGCAAAGAGACATAAAAACGAAGCTCAGACTAGTGCTTTCAGCTGGCCTGAGAAATAAAAGCTGGATAAAGTGATTGTTTCAATTGTTAAATGAGGCAGCATAATATAGAGAAAATGCTCCGATTTAAATCCTGACACTACCACTTGTAGCTGTGTAATTGTGTAAATCTCTTAGCCATTCTGAGTGGTTTCTTCATCTGTAAAATGGAAATATATAGTCTCCATTTTACAGGAAACAGCCAACACTAGGTGACCTGGAAGGGGGGGAGTCAGTGGAAACATCTCCCTACTACCTAAGTCTCCCCTCTCATTGGCCAAACCCAAACCAAATCCAGAAAGCAGGAAGCCCAATGATGCAGTTCACAATGCGAGTCTCCAGGGAGGAGAATCATGAACAATAGTGAAGAGTGAATTATGGGAGATAAATGGAAATATCAATATAGATATGAAAGGAAGGAATACAGTCTTAAAATAAAAGAGAATTCAGAGAGAATCATATTTTGATGATACAGTCAGAGCAAGACTATAAAGGAGGTAACACATTAGATGGAACTCTAAAGAATGAGAAGTAGCTAACCATATAAAAAAGATAGGCAGAGAGAATTCTTGGCAGAAAAAAATAGTATTGGCAATAGCCCTAAGGCAGGAAAGAGCTCAATGTATTATGTGATTTGAAAAACCCTTGTGGCTTCATAAGTCAAGGTAGGAATTTAGACCTAATTGGCTGTGCAATGGATTTTAAACAGGAGAGTGACATTTAGAAGGATCCTTCTGGATGTCATGTGAAGAATAAATTGAACAAGAAAAATGGAGGGGGGGAGTGGATATAAAGAAAAAAAGGAAAAAGAACAATTAAAAATACTAAATATACAATAGATTAGATGTCACAAGGCAAAACCAAATGATTAAAAACTAAGTAAGTCATACAGACCCCAAAGCTCATATGTGTTCAGAAAAAGGACAGTGTCTTTCAACGTGAGTTAGTAATGAAGGCTTTATGGAAGACAGGGTTTAAGCTATAAAGGCTTAATATAACTATTAACGGCTGATATAGAATTAGGACAAATAGAGAGGAAAGAAGGGCCAGGTCCAGAATAGGAAGAAATAGAGAGGAAAGAAGGGCCAGGTCCAGAATAGGAAGAAATGGAAGGAAGCACTCTGAGAGGAGCAGAGGAAGATGGGACTGGATATAGGAACGAGGAAAACATACATGTTTCTGGGCATTAGTGAACTAATTTTCACTCTTCCAAGATAAGGTTTGAATCCTTAACCAGGTACTTGGAATACTAAGATACTTTTAGATTAGCCCTCTCAAGTCATATCACATAACCAAGAAACCAGCTGCTGATCCAAATTATGCAAGGCTGGTTCTGATGACTAATTTCTCCTCAAATCAGAAATACCTGAATTAAAATATACTTAGAAGGAGGTTCGCCATGCTGGTGAGATGAGCGTTGTTTACATTACCTGCTATTTTAAAGTATCCACATCATTGCTTCCTTGATGCAGAAACTGAGAAAGAACTATATATTTATTTGATTTTACTATTTTTTTAAACTAGGAAAACTCATGATGGGAAATGAGTTGTCTTTTTTTAATTGGCTTGAAAATTACCAGGGAAAGTAGAAATGGCATTTATGTAAAATTCTAGGAATATAATTTTAGTTTTAAAAGAAGATTATTGAAAGCTATTATGGGGGACAGCAAAGCTCCCACCTCATTCTTTACTCATATTGTACTGTTTGGCTATTTTTTTTCCTAGAAAATGGCAAAGAACTCTAAAATTGTTGTGATTTTTAATTCCAGAATGCATCCATTTCTCTTAGTGTAAGGGATGTAATTGGCAATATACTTGATTTTATAAACAATTCAATATATATCAAATAGCCAATGACATAAATATGACATATTCACAGGTGGATGTGAAGAATCAGAGAACATCTAAAATATTTGCTCAAGGTCAAATAAGAAGTAAAAGGTACAACTGAAACTTGAATTGAGAAACAACTAGGGAAAATCATTTTCTCACATCTCTTCTTTGCAATACTTTGAACCTCCCTCTGAGGGCATCAGAGTCATTAATAAAACTCACAATAGTCTTAATTCCCCAATGAGGAATGTGAAAAGTTGTGCATATGTTAGTATTTCACAATAAGTCTAGTAATGACTGAATTAAATTCAAGCAGAGATAAAGTAAACTAGAAACCTTTATCAAGACTCGTGTTACAAAGTGGCTAATTCCTAGGACCCAAACATTCTTCATAGCTTGTAATGCTGTTGTCTCTGTGATTGACTATTGACTAATGACTATTATAAGAAAATGAGTGATTGGATATGAGTAATTCAAATTGATTCATTCTTGAAATGCTCTTGGCTCCCTTTATGTCCATCTGAAACCCACACTTTATTTAAGGCTATGCTAAATATCCACCTATTCCACATCAGCTTCTTCACTGTAGATATCATTATCTGTCCCCCTTTTGTTGACCACATTCCATATGACCCTTGGGCAGAAATTTTCCCCAAATGAGTGGAGTCTTAGGGGGATAAAAATCAAGTGTTTATCTTACCTCTAAGAGGTAGAAGGAGTTGTGGCTCCTTCTGCCAAAACTTTGCTCTCACCACCATACTGCAGCTTTCCTCTTAAGTTTGGCCAACTGGATTCTCTTTACCAGGACATTCAGTCTTGAGCAGAGTAACACAACAACACAAGAACAGAATATAAGAACGGAAGATTAGATTCAGTCATTTTAAAAGACTCACCTCGGAAGCATATATAGCAATATCTACTGAATTAACTATAATGAGAGGAGTACATAAGAAAATAATCACTGAATATGAAAACTATTCATTGAGCTAGGCTTTCTTAATAAAATCTGAAAATATCAAAATGTAGACTATTCATTAACTACAAAATCTTCTATAAAGTGAAGCCTCATTCATGTTAAAATTCTACCACTTTTTGTTAAATACTAGACTGAAGACTTTTATCTCATTGTTAAAGTTCATTAATAAGACCAACAGAAGAGAGAGGAATTTGGAATTAATAGTCAAAGGACAAAGTGAAATAATAAAATAGAGTTCACTATCCCCCATGGCCTTTTCTGCAATATTTTAGTGCATTCCTTTGATAAGCAAATACCAGGATCACATTGCATTCATAACACACTAGGAACTTGCACAAATAGAGATTGATTTCATTTTTTATTATTCAGAAATTCTAAATGATTCCCTTAGATTGCTTGTGAACAGCATAGTTTGCAGTATTTGGAAAGTTCATTGTACTGTCAATGATTTTCACAAATAAAAGAACACATAAAATGCAGAAAGCTGTGTATGGGGGTATAAATAAACCACAGAACTAATAATAATAATACAGCCTACTGATATAGAACTTTACTGTTTAAAAGCACTTTAATGATTGTGTTTGGAGTGATTTATATTATATGAAAGGAACTACATGGGAGAATTAAATAAATGGTCTTTAAATACTACTCACACACACAACATTCAGAGACACAACCTTTTTAGAAAAATATTCACCTTATTCCCAATATGTAGTATATAATATATGTCATATATAAACAGAATATATTACATATGTATAAAAGTTGTTTTCAATGACTTTGGCATAAGAATATAGTTCATTTTTCCCAGAGTAGTAAATAGTGGCTTTTTATACACAAAGGATGATAAGGATAGTGCTGAATTATTTCTTTTCACTGTAATGCTTAAAGCATGTGGCTTTCCTAAATAATTCGTGTAATTTTTCCTCTGTTAATACCCATTTGTATAACTGTATATGATGAAAGTTAAGAAGTGCCCCATCAGGAGTGGATGAAAGGCTGGCAACACTTGAAAAATTATAAACTAAACAGAAGTGATGGTTATAGTCCCCCTTCCACATAAAAAATCATAAAGTATTTCCTGTTCTGTCCCATTTCTCAGTTGGAACACACTCTCACAGAGGGAACATGAATAGATTAAAATCTAACTTTTTTCTTCTTTAAGAAAACATAAGCATAATCACTTTTGATTTCTTTTAAGTTGACTCAATAAACAATGAGTACTATTTTAAAACTAGAGGCATTCCATGGGAATCTCTCTGGAAAGAAATAACTTATATTGAATGTCATTTTATGAGTTAAGTTTATGGAAAGCTATAATCTTTTTTGCAATATAGAGTGCAGTAAAAATTAATTCACACATGTCCCTTTTCATCCAGTATATACAGGAGACCCAAATTATATCTGTTGAAAATGACCTAAGGTGATTTTATTTTTTCTGTAGGAAATGAAGGGATATTAAAATTGCAGGTATTTGTCAGGAGTTTCCCTAATTGACAAAGGATCTGCTTGATGCTGAACACACTGTTTGTCTTAATTTTGTCCTAACAGGACTCTCTTATCATCATCCAAAATGAGAAGGTTTCACACCACAGACAAAATGAGTATGGGGACAGGGAATGGAGAGGAAACAGGAGGTTACCTAAATCAAGTTCTTCTCTTCAAGAACTGAAAAAATTTCATCAAGATCTTAGAAAGCCCTATCCAGAAATAAAGGTATAAAATACCAAGGGTATTAAAACATCCCCAAGACCTTGTAAAGTTAAAAGAGAATGAGAAATTGTGTAGGGCTAGACACACATACATTTTCATATAGTCCAGGGCCAAATATGTTGAAAATACAGATGTATCTTGAGAATTGGTAACTTCTCTAATGTGCTATTTTTGTTCTCGGTATTTATTTCCAGGTAGCTCTTAGCAATAAAACCCTAAAAAAAAAGGTTCTGTGTATTTTTTTCAGGACTATGTGGAAGAGAATTCGGAAGGCTATATCATAGCTGGAGGTTTAGGGGGGAGAAACTAGAGAGGATCTAAATGTGTTGGGGAAGCTAGAGAAAAGAAAGATGAATAATCTTTGTGATCTTTCAGAAGATGTAATAAAGGGAATAGAGTAAAAAGTACAGAATGGATACTTTTCCTTTATCAGTAACATTTATTAACATTTGTTTTTATCTATCTCTACTTTTCTAGGATTCTATTTTTCATAATGAATTCTTGGAGTACATGAACAATAAGCAATTAATAATTTTATGCCAAAATAATATTTTGCTTTTTACTGCACACTTTTGTACAGGTTATTTGATATTCATATTCATCAACCACATTTTATGACTAATGAAAATGGGTCTTAGACATACTAGTTTATAGACATTAATCATAGGAACAAAGACTAGAAACTGGGTTTCTAATTCTCTATTTTACTTTGAATGGTTTAAATGTGTTTGTATTTAACTCTTCTGGGTAGAAAAGAACAGCACTGATTTCCAAAACCAATGCCAAATCTGAAATATTGTAGTCAGTATGTATTACATTATTGATTTTTAAGCATAAATCATTATGGCTGCCTTGTATTGACCTACGTGTGCTCATCCAATAGAGCAATCAAAAATCCTAAAAAAAATAATGTTGACACATATTTTGTGTTTTTTTAAATAACAAAGGGAGTGCACATATCTCTGTGTTGCTTCACCCTAAAAATATTCTGAAAGTGACTTTAGATCTTCTTTCTCCCCATGTTTCATATACAACACAGATGTGAAGATCTCTCTCTCTCTCTGTCTCCCTTTCACTGCTACCATTCAGCTCATATTGTTCCTCCCTTGACTTCCTCCTCCTAGACCCTTGTTGCTCACATCCTACTCTCCAAAGACACTGCTTTTCCAATAGGTGATCCTCTCTGTCTCTCATGGCTTCAGAAATTACTCATTCTGCACTTTTTTTTCTATTTTATTTTTTT
>NC_043705.1:67390526-67422729 GCF_006229205.1 Suricata suricatta
TGGATAAAATTCCCCTCCTCATTATATATACCATTAAACTTCTTTCTATTTTTTAATTCCTAGTCAATCTTAAGGGTATAGTACATTCTTTTGGGGGGCAGGTGCATGATTCATGATGGTTCTCCCTTTCCAAAAAGAGTTTCTTGATTCAAAACTATAAATCAGTGTCTTTCTTTAGTATATAAATGATTGGTTCAGGAGAGGTGACTGATTCAAGAGTAGCTTATTGAGCTTCTCCTTTCCAGAAACTTGAAACATAAAATCTAGAGACACATTGTGACTACTCTTATCACGGTGAGCACTGGGTAACATTTAGAATTGTGGAATCACTACGTTGTACACCTGAAACTAATAGAACATGGCATGTCAACTACATTTCAGTAATTAACAAAAATACCAAAAATAAATAAAATAAAGTCTAGAGGGGCGGCTGGGTGGCTCAATCGGTTAAGCGTCTGGCTTCAGCTCAGGTCATGATCTCATAGTCCGTGGGTTTGAGCCCCATGTTGGGCTCTGTGCTGGCAGCTAGCTCAGAGCCTGGAGCCTGCTTCAGATTCTGTGTCTCCCTCTCTCTCAGACCTTCGCTGCTCACACTGTCTCTCTGTCTCTCAAAAAATAAATAACATTAAAAAATAAAAATAAAGTCTAGAGACACAGACTGAAATGTGATAGGGCTCACATGAGCAAGGATGAAGTGAGAATAGTCACATACCAAACTTCTGCTTCTGAGCTTTCCTCCTTCCTTCCTTTCCAGCATCGTGGTTCAGTTCATCATTGGATTCAATGAGGTACCCAGTATCATTCTAGTAACTCTGCTAGGCACAGTCTGTGTTTGTTACAGGAGAAATCTGCTTTCCAAAAGCAGCTAAACTAAGAGATAGTTGGTTAATTGCAAAAGCTGTTCAAGTGGGAAATTATAAAGGTGATGGACACTTTGACTTGAAATGTGTAAAAATGTATATATTTTCTTCTAAATATCTGTATGCATTTACTTAGAGTCTGTACTATTATTCTTATATAAACCACACAGCTGAAAAACAATAACCATGATTTTCAATTTGACCTTTTTCAAAGTGAAATAAAATTTTAAGCCAAATGTAAAGCAATCTGGGAACATAAATCTTCCAAATTTTAAAGATATTTTTCTGGACTCATAATTATCTTACACCTGATTCATGAACAATATTTTCTTGAGTTTTAATTCCAGTTTGCTAACATATAGTGTTATATTAGTTACAGGTGTACAATATAGTAATTGAACACTTCCATACAGTGCCCTTTCTGAGCAATATTGCTTTAATGATTTGCCCTTACCAAATTTTCCTAAGTAATTTTTTTAGTTTCAACCCACAATTACTCTCTCCTTTTCACACTAACTCATCGGAACACAGGTAATAAATCAAATTATATAATTACAATACTACAACAAAAATAAGTAGGAAACAAACATAGTTTATTCCTAAAAACATTCAGCTTACTTATAAAAAAAAGGTGCACAAAAATGATAGAGAATAACTTACATCTGCATTTAGCAGGCTGTGGGCTTTAGTGCATTTTAGAGGGGAAAGAGAGGGCATCTATCAGAATGGTTAGGGCATCTAGAGAATTGGGTAAGTGAAGGCAATTTGGTTAAATGAGTAGCCATTGGACTTAAAACCAAGAATCCTGACTCATGGAAGTAGGACGCTTAATATCAGGTCAAATGAAAAACTGCAAGTAGATTAAAATATTGCATATTTAGCCTTCTTCACAATTTTACTTATATTAATAGCTTGGTACTAAAGACATAGCATAGCTCATTGAAATAAATCAAAAGTTAGTATTTAGGGGCACCTTGGTGGCTCAGTTGGTTAAGCATCCAGCTTTGGCTCAGGTCATGATCTCACGGTTTGTGGGTTCAAGCCCCGCGTCGGGCTCTGTGCTTTGGATTCTGTATCTCCCTCTCTCACTGACCCTCCCCTGATTGTGCTGTCTGTGTCTATCTTTCAAAAATAAATAAAAAACATTTTTTAAAAATTTGGTATTTGGAGCTAACACTTAACACTTACTCCAGCTGTAGCTTAACAAACAAAACAAATTGATTTGTCAGGCATCAAATATCTACATACTTTATTAACTTCATTGAGTTGAGATAGAAAAAAGAGTTTTGAGGAATCTTAGATTCTCTGGAAAATTGTATACTGTTGATCTTTAAAATTGGAGACTACATTTTCTAGCAATAATCCTTATCTGCTTCTTTTTATGACTGAAAATAGCTTTAATCAGTAACTGGTCATCGGGAATTACAGAATGAGATTTTAATTTAAAGAGAGAATATATATATATAATATATATGTAAATACATATACAGATATATAATGGTTAATAAATTTTATATAATATATATCAATATCTAATATATTTATAGATTATATTAAATGTGTATTAATATATTTATAAATAATAAGTATTATAATATTGGCTGAAGTTTATATATATATATATATAGCCAATATTATTAGGCACTCTTGCTATTATTGGTATTGTGTTGCTGACTTAGATATAGTGTGACCCCTAAATTTAATGTCAAAATGACACTAGAAAGTGAAGTATGCCATTAGTTGGCTATTTTAGAAGACATGATGAAGAATGTGAAAAGGCCACTTGAAAATTTACCAGATAATCTTTCATCCCATTAGGTTGTGATTTTCTAAAGTTCTATGGCCATCAATATATATTAGCTAATCCCCAGAAGCAGAAAATCAGTAATTACGGATTATTTGTGAAGTTTACATGGAGCTGTTCATCATAAATCCAAAGAACATACGACACCACGCATATTCAGCAAAGGGGAAGCATATATTCAGAATATCTACACAATTCAGAGCTAGTGAGATCCTTTCAAAGGATGTATTGATACACAGGGTACCAAACTACTAACTCCTCACAAATGGAATCACCCCAAATTTCTAGATTGAACCAGCCCTGCTGAGAAGGGCACTTCCAAGTCACATCCTAGTTCAGGATCTCTTGTGTTTATTTTGTCAGTAATGACTGTGTAACATCAAATGACAAGAAGGGGTCACCAGCACGGAGTTCCCACTCTGCAAGCCAACTGGCATCAAAGCCAAGCCTACTGCCACCAAGGACTGCTGAGCAGAGAGTGTGAGGAGAACCAACAGAGACAGATGTTAAAGCAACAGAGGAAAGGGGAGCTAAAGCCATTGATCACAAGTGATAGGGATGCTGTGAGTCACCACCAGAGGTAATGTGGAAAAGCTCTCGTTTTCTGGGTAGCAACAGGAGTGCACGCTGGCATGTAGCATTCAGAATGGGGTGGCTCGCACTAGAGGAATAATGTCACACTGCCCAAGAGTAAAGGCACAAGTGGGATGCTAACAGCAAAAGGATTGCCCACCAGGCTGGGAAAGGACTAAGTCATTCACACTGTGGCTGTGGAACTCTCTGCAGGGCTCCATTGATCTTATGGTCTGCACTCATGCACATGGCTTGAAATGCCTTCAGCTCTGTCATCTCTAACCACAAGCAAAGATCACTCCCTCTCTCTGTTTTAAGAAGGATGGCAACAATGACTGCACAGGCTCTGTAGGTAGGTGCAAGTTGGGGCAGTAATTAAACATTGCCTTTTGCTTATCTCTCTTCCACCCTATGAGACATTTCAGGGATGGAAAACTGAAACCGTAATTTTACAATGTATCTGGATAAAGAGGGGGTATCTCAATCTCAACAGGTCTCTATACATGTGATATAAATTTTTAGTGGCTATCTCAAATGACACATTCTCACTGATGCCCACCCTAAAATATATGATGCCTATCTTTGAATCCCTGTGCTTTATAGGTGTTTCTTACATAATAATTACTGTACTCTAAATATAATATAATAAAACCTTGAATTGCAAAGCACTTGCTCTGTGAGTGTTCTGCAAGATGAGCAAATATTTCTAATAAATTTTAAATTGGTAAAGGAGCAACATCTTGCAATACAAGTAGTATGTGACACTGAATGTCACATGACCACAATTGAGACAATGGTTCTCTCTCTCTCTCTCTCTCTCTCTCTCTCTCTGTGAGATTGTGGGTAATTGTCTCCCATGCTCAGATGCTCAGTCGCAAGGCATGGTGATCGGCAGAAACCAGTGATTTTTCAGAATGTTGGAAGATGCCCACAACTGGCACCAGTGTATTTTTTGTCACTTCAAAGCACCTATGGACAGTCTTTGCTTTTTCATCCAAGAGTAAGCTTAGGAATGCTTTGACTCATTCTAGGTCAGGCTACCTGTGATATAGACACTTTCCTCAGTTGATTTATTGCTATTTACATTAAACTCAGTATATGACAAGAGCTTATTAATACTGTATTATAGTCAACATCCATGTCAGCATATACAATGGCCTCCATGCCATTGAGCCAATAGATAGCAGTTATTCCACTAGTCACAGTGAAAGGCATCCTACACAATAACCCTCCTTTCCCTTGTCTCCCTCAAACCAGACACAAAGGTTTTGAAAGGTTAACTTATTTATTTTTCATTATATTTTGTATTTTCTTTATTATTTGGTATTATATTACAGTACTGTAATCATCCTTATATGAATATTTTTGGATTGTAGAATGAATCATCTGAATTTCCACTATTTCTTATGGGGAAATTTGCTCTGATATATAAGTGCTTTGGATGACGAGCATGTTTCCGGAATGAATTATGCTCGTAAACCAAGGTTTGAACAACTACCATGTGGCAATCATGTGCTAGGTGTTACCTTGTTAATAAACTAAGATGGAAAAGGTCCTTGCCTTTATGGAGTCACAGCTCATGATGATAGATATTTTAAAAATTAAACAAATTTTTGTGAAAGTTACAACTCAGATAAGTGTTAGGAAGAAATACCAGTTGCCTAGACTTTAGTCCCTCTGTCTAGACTGACTCGTCTAGTTTATGTATGACCAGGAGCAGTCAGGATCATGCCTGGCACAGAGTAAATACAAGCAACAATAGAATATTACATTGAGCTAATGAGTATAAGAACAAACTCTGGTAAGGTTGTAAGAACAATTTGATTGGTAAAATTTTAAAAGCAATGTCTTTTCCTTCCCATCAGCACATTTGCTTTTTATTCCCCAAATAAATAGTAATAGAAAGTTTTTAAAAAAGCATTTCTGATACAGCCTATTTTTAATGTGCTAGATTTTCAGATTTGAGCTATATTTTTGGCAATTGAGAGCAAACATTTGGTATAGTTTACTGTAACATTTGAACCTGATTCAGATGTTCCATCATTTTTGATGCATACGCTAAAATTCTATCCTACTTCCCTCATTTTAGGTGAGGTCCTTAAATAGCATTAGCTATTTAAAACTTTCAAATATACTTTTGAATAAGGTATAGGAGACCAGAGGAAAAAATAAGGATGGCTGTTGACCAGCCCTGACGTTGATTAAGATTCTATTGGCCTGGAAGGGTGAGTGACATATCACAAGACTTATTCATAGGGTAATTGTTTGCCCCCCCCCCCACATAAGGTAAGGATTGTATCTCTGTGCTTTCTTGAGGATAGTCTCTGCTCATTGTCAAAGAGTTAATGTCTATCATAGTAGGGAACCCTGAACTCTGTTCCAGCATTAAAGACAGTATGCAGTCCGTATGCAACTATGATTGTAAAATATTTGATATATTATGATAGTACCCATGGATAAATCTGAAAGTATCCTAATGCAATCCTGGAAACTTTGAAGAATAATATATATCTTCATTATATGTTTCCTTCATGAGTGACACAGGTTTATACATGCCTTATTATCTAAAAGTCCTCTTCTGGTTGTGCCTTTCTTACTTTCTTGTTGCTTATGACCTTTAGAGATAGATGATCTCCAGTAAGACTAAGGACCAGAAAGAGGTGGTAAAGGGTTTCCTAATAAATATTTAAATCGATATTAAATCTGTAATTGCCCCTTTACTTTTCACAAAGGGGTGGGATTCAATCTACTGAGGTTTTCTCTACTCTGGGGATGCAAATATATGTTGCACTAAAACCCTCAAGGAGTTTACATTTCAATAAGAAGAAACATATATTATGAGAGCACAGAGGATAAAAATTGGGAGTATAGGATTTGGAGGCAGAGAGACAAGTCTATATCGACAGGCAGGGATGCCCAGTATGGCACTCTGTAAGTTGTGATACCCAAATGAAAGGATGGGGAAAAGCACTGAAGAGGCAGAATCACACATAACATGTGGACACAGGTGGGGGCAGCAATGCGTTAGAGCCCAGACGGCGTGAGGCTCTGCAGCAGACGCCAAGTTCATCCGCTAGATGTATCTAACCTTTGTAAAGCGGTATCTGCAGGGATTATTTATTTAGTTTAGGTTTAGGACATTATCCTTGTGAGAATCCAGATGCTTTGGTACGTTTTATCTTCAGAATTTACCAGAAAAGTCTATCCTTGCCTAGGGTAGCATTCCCTGCTATAAATCATGACATGCTGCGTTTTAGCCGGGCTGTAAGCTGAAATATGTCTTTTTTTAACTTCTACTCAGTGGTCCCAGTTCTGCCCTCAGGAACTAACACAGATTAAGTCAAATCCCTCTCCCGGGTGGCAGCCCTGGAACTGTCATCAGCAGGGCCTCCTTGCCTTCCCTTGGCCAGGTCCCCAGCACCTTCAGCCATTCACGTTGATATGGACACTGCTCCTGAGGCCATCCTGGTCATCTTCCTCTGCACATACTCAAATCTGTGGCACCCGTTGCAGGACAGGAAACCTAGCCACAACCTGTTTCCAGAGCTGCCACAGCTAAGACTGCACAGGGCCTGCTGCCCCCCTCCTCCTGAGCACTCTGTGTTTATGAGGACAACCTTAAATTGCTATCCGTCTTTTCAGGCAGCCCCTCATACTGCTGGTGCCTCCTGATGTGGCCACACATGGAGATTTTATTTTATCATGCCCACTTTGTAAATCTCAGCTCCCATACAACTTTCTCTTATTTAAACTCACAGTTGCACTTTACATTCCTTAATAAAATAGCAGCAAAGATGTCTATCACATTTTGTGGGGAAAAGGAGCATTTATTTTTGCCATGATGAAAACAGCCGGCATCTATTGAGCTATCATTGTGTGCCAGATAATGTGTTAATCTTCCTAATGAATTGTATCCTTTAAAAAATTAAACTATGGGTTTCATGATAAAAATAATATGAAAAAACAGCAAAACATCAAACATTCTAAAAGACATACTATGAAAAGTACATATTTTGCTTGTATCTTACTTGATTATGCATTTTCATGTTTTGTATACCCGGCCCAAAATTTTCTGTGCATATATATTTGATATCATGTTTCTACATATTAAATATGATACTCTGAGCTTAAATGTTTTAAAGCTAATGAGTTCTGGGTAACCATTTTGTAAAGTCACAAACAGGGCCATCTAAATCTTTCTAACAGCTACATGTATTACATTGTGTGGAAGTAGCTCACCCAGCACCTCCTTTAATTAGAAGAACAATCTATGCTTTGGATCTTAACGATCTTCGTTAAACATACAGAAAACCGTCGCTGGAAGAATTATCATCTTGCCTGATGTTACGCATTGGAAAAGTAACTCAGGAAGGGCTCAAACACATATCTGCCTGACTACTGTGTTTGACTCTCTTGAGAACAGTTTTCACAGGTTGGTTTAATAACACTTCACAGATTTTTTAAGTGCATAACAGGTCTTCCTTTATACTTTGCAATTGGTACAAGAAGATTTAAAATGTGTCTGAAACATTTCCTTATGACCAGAAATGTTAAAACAGCTCAGACTTTCCTGACCTACTTAATCCTCCAGTCCATGGACACCAACAGGGATTTGTCAGATTTTAACTATAGAATGAAATGATATAGTCCATATCTGTGAGCACTGTTAATTTTTCTACAATTTCAAATATTTGTTACAGGTGCCTTTAATTTTTTTTATTTTTAACAGAAATTGTTACTGTATCCAGGAATATCTCAAGTCATGTATTTAAAAGCTCTGTTTTATTTGCTGAGATTTTAATATTTGTATTTACCTCATTTTGGAAAACCATAGTAGGTCCTTTCTCCTGGACTCATATGCCATCATTGCCTCTTGAATAAAGCTGCTAATTACATGCAGGAAATATTAAAACATGATTATGATTTTGCTAAAAGAATAAACATTTCAAGTCTCAACAAAATATTATAAGTCTGTCGTGAGTCAAAATAGATTGCTTAAATTGCTTCCTTTCAGTGCCTGTTTGAGAAAGTGAAGAAGATACACCTGTTATATGAACACATTCACCGTGTACCAGGGCTGTTCATCTTTACAATAAACAAATAAAGATTTGGGGTCCTCTTGCAATTCTCAGTGCAATCTGACTGACTCTGGCACCTCCCTAATCAAATGTATCCACATGATATTTAAGCTGCATTACAGTACATTAATAGCATGTAAAGTAAAATTGATGCAGCGTGATGGACTGTTTTCCTGAAGCAGTGACAAACTTATCAATGATAGATGCACTAATGGATATGTTGAATTGCAATAAATATAAATGCAGAATAGCAATCATAGAGCATTAAAAATGTCATCTTGTGAGTTTAGGTATTTATGAGGCTGAGCCAGCTGGAAACATGAGTGGTGCGTTCCTATGAGCCACTACAACTCTGAGGTTCCAAGGAAAGCAGAGACCCTTTCATCAAATAGGTCAGGCCGCCGGCAAATTGTTGTCACAGCTGTGCCATTGTCAATTAGGCCTCCAATGACTCAGCCCTTTGTTTTTTCCTGCTTGCACATCTCACCCCACCTTCTCTCCGGGCTTGGGTGCTTCACTCCTGCAACCTTTCCAGCACATTTCCCCTCGGTGACTCTCCTCACATGTTCTGATTCATCTTCCAGGCATTGATCTAAAACTCAGAGAAGTGACATCAGGGAAGCATCTCAGCTACTTCAAAAGGCACTGCTATTCCTTCTGGGCTATATTGGCATGTCAAACGCTACAGGCCACGCAGAAATGCTCCACAGTGTAACACATTTGCCTCTGATGTGTCTGCCCAACCTTCCTGAACCCTAAAGATTTTGCTTAATGTCAGCAAAATCCAGCAGGACAGTGGGGACCAGCATACAGTGCAGGACAGAGCACTCACATGGTTTTCCATCATGCTCAAGTAAGAACCACAGCCTGGGGACAGTGTCACAGACACACTGTGTGTTACAGGCAGAAAGGAAGAGGACTTAGAGGTGTGTTTTTTCAGAGCTAGTGGTTGGTGACAGAATTTTTTCAAACATACCGGTGTGGTGGACTAAGGAGATAGCAATATTTTTGTATGTGCCAATCTCAACCTCAAGTCTGATCACAGAGTGTGTTATAGCTACCCAAATATGCTCCCTTCATTCCTTGGGCTTTTATCTGAACCACCTGTTTTCATCAATTGGTGCAGATTTACTGTCAGCATATTTAAGGAAATTACTCAATACTTTCTGGAATCAGGTGTCACAACATACTCCTGATATGAATAGAAGATTGTCCAATGGGGGTTATTTTAGAAGATTGCTAGATTGCAAAACAAATTTAAAAATATTTGACAGTTATAATTCAGTTTAATATGAGAATAAGTTGGTTGCTTATTATTGATCCTGTTTATCATCACAAAACCATGATGACTAAACTCTGTGTTAAATTTTAGTAACATGTCTCTGTCATTGGTTATTCAACAGAGCTAAACGCCACTAATGAGAAAAGCAATATGCAACATGACAAAATAAAGGTAATGCCATGACATTTTTAATATGAACATGATAATCGTCATCTATAAGCGTACACACATCAAATAAAAACTAAAGGAATCTTACAAACTTGACCCTTCCATGTATTTCTGGTTGGTGGCTTAATCAATATTGAAATATGTAGAAATCATGTCTTCCTTTAAATAAAACTTCAATATATTGCTAAAACTCACTAAAACTTGTATTAATGTCAGCAAAATCCAGCAGGACAGTGGATTTATTTTTTTAAATAGCTAAGACAAAACATCAAGGCCATTTCACACCAAATTATCAAATGGAAGGAAAATGCAAAAGAAAATCGTGAGAGTTAAAGAGAAATAGTTTTACTGGAATTCCTCCCACTATTATTAGTCTTAAAATTCAGTTAAACAAGTCTTTATTAAACTTTTTATGTTTTTTATTTATTTTTTGAGAGACAGTACAACCAGGGGAGGGGCAGAGAGTGAGGGAGAACAGACTCTACAGCAGGCACCAGGCTCTGAGCTGTCAGCACAGAGCCCAACGTGGGGCTCGAACCCACAAACCACAAGATCATGACCTGAGCCAAAGCTGGATGCTCAACCAACTCAGCCACCCAGGCGCCCCAAACTAGTGTTTATTAAACACAAGCTAAAATCCAAGCAACTTTTTAATCCCTGGTGATGAAAAAGTCATTATCCACTGTGTGACTATTCATCAGATATCTATTATGTGTCAACCAAGGGACAGAAAGAGAACAAGTACTCATAGGAGCTTATGTTATGCCAAAGTAAGGGAGAAGATTAAAAAAAACATTTTTAAAGGTAAACAATAAAAATATTAGCTATTGATTAGTGCACTGCAATGCAAAGAATTAAAATAGGGTGATGTCAGGTGAGTAATGAACTCCTTTTTCTCAAAATGGTCGGGAAAAGCCTCTCTGAGGGAGTTGATGTTTAAGTTGAAAATTACAAATGATGACAAGAAGTCAGTTATGTGCAAATAGAGGCAGAGCATTTCAAGTAGCAGAATAGCTGGTGCAAAGGTCTTGAAGTAAAGACAAGTATATCAAAAAGACGGCCGATTTGACAGAAGCATCGATTCTTGGAGTCAAAATAGTTTTACTCTAAGTGTGCCATTTTTCCTTAAAGAACTTAGTTCTTTATTAAAGATAAATAAGTACTGTCATCGTATGTCTCAATCTCTTCATAAATGGTGTGTGTGTGTGTGTGTGTGTGTGTGCGCGCGTGTGTGTTGCTTTTCCTTCAGTGGCTGTCATAGTCTGAGTCACTGTCCCTTGTACCTGTCTCTGCTTTTTCTCTTGAATCGCCTTGAGTCTTGAGCCACACTGGGAGCTGACTCGACTCAAAGACCAGGTCTCAGCCTTAAGGACACCTAGAAGGATAAAGAGCCATAAGGACATCTAGACAGGCTAACTTGGGAATATAGAACTGATTCAGAATAAACATGCCAGGATGCTCTGAGCACACTGGCTCTCTAAAGAAAAGGAAATCCATAAGTCTGTCTTCTCCTTGTCGACTTCGGTACCGTGAGCTAGCTGAGACAGGAAGCAGCCTTCAATCAGCCAGACACTAGAAGACGTTTACAATGTTAGAACTGTCAGCCAGGGCATGACAGGAGAGATGGTCTGCATGTTCTTTGAATACAGTTCTGTTCCTTAGAAAGAATTTGTAGCTTGATGAATTCCTTGTTTGAAATTCTGATAAGTAAATCTCTGTTAACTTAGTGATAGTATTGCTGCCTTTTATATATCTCTAGATTTTAATGAAGTCATTAAATTCATTTTTAAAGGAAGATAAAGCCAGATATCAACTCTGACCTTGAGTGTCTCATTGACAACCACTTTCATATAATAAAAAACATAACTTTGAATGACAATTTTGGTTAATTTTTCTCTGGAAAAAACCCAATAATTTAACTTCAGTATGACTTAGAGGCAGTGTTTCAAAAGCGACAGTTTGGAAGATCCCACAGTGGGGCCTAAAGGCTCTTTCTTGTGAGTATCCTCCTAGCGAAATGTGTCAGAGGAAGCAAATGGCCAGAGGATGGTCTCTCCATTATTTTCTGATGCCAGTTCATTTTTCTTCCTGAAAATAAAATAGAATCTATGCAGCTTCTCCAAGTTGGTTACGTATACCTCATAGTCCAATTCTGTTTAGTATATTTAAGTATTCACAAAAATTAACTATCTACTATGTCCCAAGTATTATTCCAGGTCCTGAAATCATAAAGAAACAATTCACTACGTAGCTTTATTTACCCAAAGAGTATAATTTGAATTTAAAATATTGGTATATTTTGACTTTCAGTCAACATAGACCTTCAGTCAATATTGTTAAAAATAAAAATAAATAGTCCTTATGTGATTAGATCATAAAGAATAAAGTACAGAAGGAAAACTAATACTTTAATCAGAAGGTAGTACAGTTTTGGGACACCCAGGTGGCTCAATCATTAGTTAAGCATCCAACTTCAGCTCAGGTCATGATTTTTTGGTCAGTGAGTTGAAGCCTAGTGTAGGGCTCTGTGCTGACAGCTCAGAGCCCGAAGCCTGGTAAGGATTCTGTGTCTCCCTCTCTCTCTGCCCCTTTCCCCACTCATGCTCTGTCTCTCTGTCTCTCTCTCTCTCAAAATCAAATAAACATTAAAATTTAAAAAAAAAAAAGGGTGCCTGTGTGGCTCAGTCAGTTAAGTGGCCAGCTTCGACTCAGGTCATGATCTCACAGTTCTTGGGTTCAAGCCCCACATTGGGCTCTGCTCTGACAGCTAGCACAAAGCCTGGAGCCTGCTTCAGATTCTGTGTCTCCCTATCTCTCTGACCCTCCCCTGCTCATGCTGTCTCTCTCAGTCTCTCAAAAATAAATTTAAAAAAAAAATTAAAAAAAGAAGGTAGTATAGTTTTATTCTAATTTATTCTTATTTGGTATAACTCACAGGCATAGCAGTTTAGGTTGAGGTTGTGATATTTTAATCCCAAACCAGCTTGTGACACATTTGCTTTTCATCATAAGTAAAGGACCAACAAGGTAAACCATTTTAAGCGGCACAGCTGCCTGACAAGTTGAGTGCTAGAACAAGACCTCCATGGGTAACAGTGCAAAGTCTTGGTTTTCTGTGCCGCGCTGAGGATACAGAACCTGAAAAGTGAGGCTCTAAGCAGCCTCGCGTCCTCATGGGTGGCAAGAGAAAGCAGGGGCCAGTGAGTGACAGCGAGCCCAGAATGAGCAATGCAGCAGTGCATGCATGCCTGTAGTGAGAGGTTTTCCCTCTGCTCAGGCTCTAGTTGTACTAGCAGGAGCAGAGCCCCTAGCAAATGCCAGAGAGAGCAGAGGGCAGGAAAGAACCTGGAGACAGACATAGGCTCTTGGTGTAGTATGCAAACAGTTTTTTTTTTTTTCTGAAGTACAGAACATTCAAAATTGGAGCTTCTAGAAGCCGCTTAACCAATGGCGCAAAAGGGATCACACCTCTGTCATCCACACTTGCTTATTCAAAAATATGCAAACCACATTAAATCCCAATTCATATTCAAAATGTCAGGGTGATGTGAGAATTTTAAAGAGAGTCTTGTACCACAGCTTAATTATTTCCATAAACATTTTCAATTCATTCAGAACAAACTAATTGCCTAATACAATACTTTGTTTTGTGCTGTGCATTAATCTTATTTCCTAAAACCACATCTTTACATTGGGACTGATGTAATCATTTTAACAACCATCACCGTCCCGACTTCGAAGCACAAGTTCCAATATAACCTCTAAGAGAAGAGCAAATGGCAAACATGCAGAAGTTTCTTACCACCACTTCAGTAGTGCCTTAGGCCAACTAGTCTGATAAAAAACTTCAACAAAAATGATTCATTTCTTTACAGCCAACGTGCACTTTTTAAAAATTATGTTTACATTTAAAAGCACTACAGCTGGTTCTCTTACTCCAACTCAGTAGTGTAAAGGATAAAACAAGAACGGCAGTGCTAACCTTATCTTTCCTGGATCCTTGTGTTCACATCAGTACCTCTGCGTGGCATCAGTACCCAGAAGACAAACACCCTCATAAAACGAGAAGAATCACTGCTCCCTGCCTGCTCCCCAGAACATTCATTTAACCTATTAACATTTTTTATGCACCTTCTATGTGACAGAAATTATACTAAATTCTGGGTTAATGAAAAAAAGATATAGCCCCTGTTTTCAAAGAGTTCACAGTCTTTTGAAGGAAATGACAAGCTGATAGACTGAAAACTTAGAGCCAAGGCAGACCCATGCACAGTCCTGAGTACACAGAGGGGTGGGTGAAGGTGGGATCAGAGAAAGTCTTCCTGACAGCTTGAGCTGACTGTTGAAGGTTAAGTTGGAATTAGCCAGGTGGGGAAAAAGAGGAAGGGTTTTAGGCTGAGGAACCAATTTGTGCCAAGATTTAGAGGTGTGAAAAACTGTGAGAAGGGTGAGAGAAGAGCCTTTTGTTCCCTGGTAGGAAATGTGGGTAATGGAGTGCCACTGTGGAAAGTAACAAGGTCAAATTTCCAATTTCTAAAAGGTGTCTCTGGTGGCTTGCATGGGACGCAATAAAGATGCCCCAAACTGGACAAGCAAGAATCCAGATAAAGACCTGGAAAAGTTGAATTCTTCAGACATTTATCATCATCATTATCACCATCACCATCATCATCATCATCATCATCATCATCATCATCATCACCATCACTAATATTTGTAAGGGTTTACAGTATGGTAAGTACCATGCACACATTATCTTACTTGATCCATACAATGATAATAGTGCCATTATTAAGTTCATTTATGTCCTAAGGAAAGTGGGTAAGAGACTTGCCCTCACATAGTAATAATTAGCAGTTATGGCTGAAATCAAGGAGGTTTGATATTAGCACCCCATGCTTAACTATAACCCCACAATATTGTCTGTGATTTACTGAATCTGAATAGTAGTTGGGTTACCAAGTTTTGGGTAGAGATCTATCATTTTTTGGATATAAAGCACAAAGGTGCTAGGTAGGCAGGGAGGGGGCTATGTCCACTCCTCTTAATAATCAGAGAGCTTCAAAAATCATGTGTTCTCTATCCCTACACACTCGAGACCAAAAAACAAAAGGAAAAAATACTCAAAACTATGTAGTACAAGAACATGTTTTGTGACCAATACATGAAGATTAAACACATCAAATTCTCAACTAAAAACTTAATAAAGATTTTATCTAAAAGACAAAAAGAAAATGTCAAAAATAATCAGTTGCTCTCTTTGCTTACAGACCTCTGAACTACTATTTTAATGCTCCAGATTTTATTCCTAATACATGTATATGTCTTTAATTCCAACTTGTTCCCTCTGACTAACCCATTCTCTATGAAAAGAATGTTACATTCATACTCTTGTACATATGTTACATTATCAAAATATTGACTATTGAACTTAGTATTTTATTATTTTGAAAAGATATGATGATGGTGCTCTATAATAAGCACATTTTATTTGAAGTGACAGTTTCCAGACCCATTCATACAAGCAAGAACTTCATTATTTCTGGCAAAGATCCCAGAGAGGATCTCCATAACTCAAAAAGTTAAATATCACTTTTGTTAGGACAGCCATTGTAATACTGCCAAAAATGCGAGAAATACACATATTCCCAAATCAATCTTAGGAACAACAATGGTTATAGCAGGTAAGAATCTAATTTCCTATTTCCAATAGACTCTCTATTTAGAGATGTATCTTTATAGTCAGGGATAAGATTTTGTTTAAAAAAAAAGGCAGTATCTGTAAATCTCCAATAGAATTTAAGTCTAAATTTTATGGCATAGAAATTCTTTGTCCTTTTCTACGTGTAAAACTCATCTATTCCATGTTTTTTTAAAGAACCACAAACCTATTTAATGAAAACATCAGAGTATAGTAAATCATGCTCACTTCAGCCCTTGCTAATTTAAACAAAATTTTCAGATACTAAAGTACAAATAAAATCAACGTACTAAGAGTCTTGAATTATAATATTAACATGATACTTTCTATTGCTATCACTTGACTTTGTTAAACTTAAATTTATATTGGTGAAATAATACTTAAGTTTTGTCTTTGAAATTATTTTGAAGCCAGAGGGATAAGCTAGATGCCATGTGATGGACTGTAAGCCCTTTGAGAGCAGGGACCATGTACTTTCTTATTTCATGGCTAGCCCAATAATGCCCTCCAGCTAAGCAGTGCCTGCTAAATATTGGTGGAACAAACAAGTGAATGGAATAATGAATAAAATAAGGAAATAAAAAGGATTTAAGCAATATCTTAATAATTCAGGCAAAATTGGTACTTTGTTTTATTTCATTTTGTTTTGTTGCAGGCCAGGAAGGAAGATTCAAAAGTCTTGAGTTATTGAACTTAATTGTCCATTATAATTGAATTCATAGAATAACTTGACTTCAATTCACAAGATAATTTCTTTCCAATGACAGACACAATCATCTGATATGGGCACAGTGCCAGCATGAACACTGGATCACTGTGATCACTCAGAACTAGCTCTGTTTTATTTGCCTTTGTGCTCTTTCCCAGCAGATAAAATTATTTCTTGTTTAGAATTGTTATGTATCATCTCCATTTCTGTAAGCAATCAAAGGGTTAAACAAAATGACTCTATTTTGATCAAGACAAAATAAAACTGAATTAAACTATGTTTAGTCCAATTTCTGATAAAAATTTCTTACCAGTGCCATAGGTTTAAAAACATATGCTATCTTGGGATGAAACATACCTTCTTACATGTTTATTTTCTGACATTTAAAGAGACAACTCTCTTTCTGACTTAAAAAAATCTATGTTTATCTTGTAGTCTATATAATGAATCTGTGATTTTTTTAATCTACATTTATAATCAACATTTTTCTCTTAAACAGGGGAAAAAATAAGTCAATCATAAAGGAAATGAGGAATAATTACTGTTAAAAAACACAAAGTGGTACTATAGGAACAGAGGTCAAAAAATAAACTAATACCTATTTAGAATCTTAAAAATTAATGTATCTTTTTCCTGACATGATTCCAGGAACTTCATGAACTATCTGTCCCTTTCATTAACTCTTGCAACTTTCATGGTCGTGTGGTTTTTAATTATTTCACAGCATAGCATGAACTCAATTCTCTAGAGGCAAATACCCATGAGTTCATTCTGATTACTTTTTACCCAAGATTTATTTGGAAGAAATAAGTAAAAACAGTGTTTTAGTAGATTTCTTATAAATAAATATCTTGGTTATTTTGACAAACTCCAAATATTACAGCTTTCAAAAAAATTACATTTCTACTTTTGCTACTTTCATTACCTTCCCCAATTTGACTCATCGACTCAGTGTTCATATTTTGACTAGTACCTTAGTATGCAAAAGTCAATAAATTACATCATTGTCTTTGAATTACAGAAAATTCTAAGAATTCAATGCAACAAAGTTTAACTTACCTTAAGGAGATTTGTTTTCATAAACTCTTTTTCCTCTGACCTCAGTTCTCCTGCTGAAGGCAATGCTGAGACTTCCCTCTCTTCTCTTCCTCTTCCCTGAGACTCAGTGGGTTGAAGGTTTCCTCTCTGTCTGTGATAAGCACTGTGGAAGACGCTCAGAATTTGTCTTCACTCCTGATGCCGCACACCTTTTCTTGGCACTTCATCTGGTCCCAAGGGGACATTCCTGCAGAAATTTCCTTCTCCATAATCTCTTGACAGATGGCTGTGCTGGCAAGAGCCTTAACTCTTAGGGGCACTTTAGTAGGCTTTTATTCTCCCGCACTGCCTCCTCACAGGTTTTACTTTTTAATGGCACATTGGTTGATGCCTCAATGTCCCAACAGACCAGAGCATCATTGTCCCCTGGTAGGACTTTCAGCTAATCTGCTTTTCTGTGTTTGATTTCAATAAATTTGCAAAGCTAGTCTCCTTTTAATACTTCATTATTTTCTTCTGCCTCCCACCTTAAGGCAATGGGGAAAGCGACTCAATGGTTTACTTTAAAGTGCAAACTAAGTAAATATTGAGCTGTTTAAATACAAGTCAAGTAAATTTGTATGGGCATTGATAACGTTGTAAACCAGAAAAAAACAAAATCTTCCAAATAAATATCAGTGTTCTTGACTTTACACATATTTCTCTGATAAATTCCTTTGATGTGTAATCTCTCTCTCTCTCTCTCCATTTTTCTCTCTTTTCAGTCTTTCTGAGGAAATAAAAAAGAAACATACCCTAAAATTAGAAGGTCAATTGTCACCTAGAGGATGTCACTTAAGAGAGTAAATGGAATACTTATTTCTCAATTCTATCATCCTTATTCTTAAATATGATGAAAATAAAGATGATTCAAAATGGGATAGCAAACTAAAATGCCTCTAACTGTTGAGCCTGGCATAAGATAAAAGAAGGAGAAGTGGGGACCCGGCAAACTGGAGCAGGTGTGTCCATTTCCAAAGGACAGTGGCTATTCATCTCCAGTCAGTCACTGTCCAGAGGGAACTTGAACTGCACTGTGAGAGCTATCTGTTTCTCAAGAGAATCCCCATATCTGGATTTGTATGTGAAAAATTTCATGCTCTTTACTTTTTAGAAGATTCTATGGGATCTAACCCCCACACCTGTGGCCTAGCCATAGCCTGAGTATTTCCATATAAAGTCTCCTGATATCGAATAAACTAAAATGAAATGCAATGCATTTTGCAAAGCACTGCCTTTATTAATTATGACCTCTTTTTTCATATGTGAAAGTGATGATAACAATGTAGACTAGTTAACTCAAGTAAGAAAGAATCCTATAATTATCTTTATTAAAGATCTTGGGAAGGACAATTAGCCAAAGAACCAGTAAATAGTGTGGGCAAAAAGTAGCTCAAATCTGGATGACAAGGACAAGGTTTATTAAGAATAATAATAAAAAGTAATTTAATGAAGACAGTAAGAGATTCTATTTTATTTTATCTGGATCTCTTTCTCATTACCTAGTACTAATATGAATAATAATTTTTTCTACTTATGCTATTTAGATCAATGAATGCTCAAGCAGAAAAAAGAGGTATTTTTTAATTCTTGCAAGTCTATCACTAGTAAAATATTATTTTAAATCTTCCAGAAAGTGTCTATATATAGACATATACATATTCATATATGTACTTATTTTATATACGTATATTTCTGCCTTACGTATATACTTACCTCTCTTTATAAAATTATATATTGAATATATTTTGCTATATACTAACAATATACTTATGTATCATTAGTCCATTTTTTTTACATAATACTAAATATAGTATCGACTTTTCCCTGTTTCAATAAAATCTTCCACAATGTGACATTTAACTGGCTACATTGTTTGGATATAACATAACTTGCCTGGCTTACCCCCTATGACCAGGTAAATTTTCTGATATTTTTCTTTACAATAAAGTATCTCTAATTAAAAACTGTTCCCTTAACTTTGTGTGTATCTATTACATCTTATCATGTCAGAATATACTTCCAAAAGGTTGTGTCAATTTGCAGTCCTACAAGTATGATAAGGGAATTCATTCTCCCACCTTCTCACGATGATTGGGTATAATTTATTTTAGGCAGAAAATAGATCACATAATATTCTAAAACGTATAAAACAAGTCTTAATGTCAGATATTTCAGCTGAATTACTATGTTTCTTAATGTTTTTTTTCTTGATTGACTGGAATAATAAATTTATCAAGAGCTTCTCAGAGTCAGCAAATTAACTCAAGGCAATGAGAACCAACCAGAAAGATGTCTGTGGCCTTAAAGCTAAAGGACCTAGACACCCGCCAGCAGCCTCTCCCTTTTTGGGTCTCTGATACCTGGTGCAAAATGACGCTCCACGCATTGGGACTTGGGACAGTTAATATGTGTCACTGGGTGCCCAGATATTTAATTAAATATTATTTCTGGGTGTGTTTGTGAGGGTGTTGCCCAAAGAGACTAGAATTTGAATCAACAGACAGAGTAAAACAGCTTGTCTTCCCCAGTGAGGGTGGGTATCAGTCAATCCACCAAAAGCCAGAATAGAACAAAAAAGGAAGAGGAAGGGAGAATTTATTCTTTGTGCCTGACTGTTGAGCTGGAACATCGGTCTTCTCCTGTCCTTGGACTAGACCTTCAGGCTTGGACTGGAATTATACTACTGGCTTGCAGCTTGCAGGTGGCTGCCTGTGGCACTTCTCAGTCTCCACAGTCATGTAGCCACATGCTCATGATAAAGAAATCTATCTGTCTCTGTCCCTGCAGATAGATAATAGACAGATAGATGATAGATAGATAGATAGATAGATAGATAGATAGATAGATAGATAGATATCCTGCTGGATACCTGACCAATGCAGTATTGATTAAGATGGGAAAGTGGGAGAAATCTGTCATCTGGTAAACCTTTTTCAATAAATAGACTTTTAAAATCAGGGACTGATTGTGACATACATGTGTCTGGGAAGAGAAACATGATGCTAAGACTAGTACCCGTTGCAGCCTGACTCAGAATCCACATATAGTCAGAATAAAACATTCTAGATATTCTGGATAGAAACATCCTTCTATAGGATGTGATTTTGGAAGGACTTACTTGGCTCAGTAGTTGCCATGCACTGGGTCCTTTAAAACTGTTGTCAGGAGCTCATCTATCCCTGCTATGAGAGAGCTCAGGAGGGCTCTGTGAGAAGTGATTGCTCTCAGTAGACCCAGAATCACTGAGTGGCACTGGACAAATAACCTCATGTACTTCAGTTTCCAATCTGTAAGATGAGAATGGTAATTGTAGTACTCACCTCATACTTGTTATCATAACAATTAAATATAAAATACTTAGATGATTGTCTGGCACAGATAGGACATATATCATTTTTTTCTTACTGTTATCACCACAGTACTTGTTTTGTTTTTTAAAAGTATATTTATTTTGAGAGAGAAAGAGAGAGTGTGAAGAGGGACAGAGAGAGAAAGAGAGAGAGAATCCCAAGTGGACTATCATCACAGAGCCTAAAGCAGGGCTTGAGATCACAAACTATGAGATCATGACCAGAGCTGAAATCAAGGGTCAGACGCTTCACCAACTGAGCCACCCAAGCGCCCCACCTCTGTACTTTGTAATATGGTTCTCTAGGGTCATAAACCTGAGTATATCAAAATGATTTATATCTTCGATGTATTCCCAAAACATGAATTCCTTGAGGTTGAGGCCTGTTTTCCTTCATTTTTATGTCACCAAGATTAATATTTTGTCTAAAAAATATTAGGCCCCAAATAAGAATTTTTTAATGATGGGTAGGGGAGTAAATGGAAAAACAAATGAATACATTTGTGGCCAAAACATCAAGTTGTATCCTTCCTGTTACAGTTCCTCTTTCTGGCTCCTAGCCTCATTCTTTAATTAGTTGTGTGGTCTCTAAGAAATATATACCCTCAAGTTAAATTAGAACCAACAAAGATTATACCTCAGGTCAATAAAAAACATATTGAAACCCAATCATAAACAAGGCTCTTCTTATTTCAGGGCCATTTCCTCATTAATGACATGTTTGTCACAGAAGACCTAAAGCATGAAAACTGATGCTATAATTAGGACAGGCGGAATATTGGCCTTAACCTGAAGGGGAATATATTTAGTTTTGTGTGAAGGATCATGATTTAGTGTCTAAGTAAGAACATTATCAAAATGGGATCACTAGGGACGAAACTGCTGTCTGTAAAACCGGTTCTCAGTGTGGAGGTGGAGGCACGTTATCTAAACAATTTAGCTCTTGTGCTTCCAAGACCTGTGGAAATGCCAGAGGCTAAGAGAATTCTCATGTGTGATCCAGATTAATTTCAGAGTAGTTTTTCAAGTTTAAGAAGAAATTACCTTTTCTTGTTCCTTCCTTTTAATCAAGGTATGGACTGTTTATCCCACATGCCAATAGTTCTGACTCACTATACAGGTGTCATTAATGTGAAAAACAGCTCATTCTGCATGATTATGAAGATGACAAATGCAACCTAAACTAGGAGCTTTCACAAAGTTCAGCCACTTTCAATTGAAATAAACATTGAAAATTACATCTTCCATATAAGCAGGGAGAAGAATTTAGGATGACTGTACCCTCATTGCAGAAAGGTTATAGTGATATTTCGGCATGTAATTAAATGCTAAATATACAGAGAAAAACAATTTATCTTATATAATCATTGCTTGATTTTGTATTCAAATAAAGGATAAAAAAATACTTTAGTCAGATCATCTTTAAACACAGTTGTATGTGTGGAAAAAATTATCAAAGATGGTTTATATGCCCAAAAGTTGGTCAGACTGTTTCTTTACCTACACATCCTAAAAGGTGAATTAATTTTTACTCAATCTTCTATTAAAGTGTCTGGCAAAATAAGTTTTCATATTGGTATTTAAATAGATGTAGAGAATATTAGCTCTTAAAGGGAACTTATAGCTCATCATTCAATTCCCTTCTTTTTACTGAAAAGGGGGATGAAATCAGTTATTAATAAATTTCCCCCAAATTACAGTTAATAACCGGTATAAACAAAACTCAATTCCAAGTTCAGTGCCTTTGAAATACAAAACTTTCTTCTGCAGACAAAGGTAGGCTTTTATTACCATAGAGTTGAGAACTTCAATTTGAAAAGAGCTAACCTTGATGTGGACACATTTCACTAGGAACCACCATGGGAAATCATATGCCATCCTGATACCCCCCCTCTATGAGTCACACTGTATAAAATGGAAAGGAATGACAATACCTGAATAAAGATAAATCGACTGGTGCATGCTCTCACCCAAGACTAACATGTATCCACATATTAAAGTATTAGAATAATTCCATACTAACTCAAGTGCCCCTGAGCACACACTGATGCCCTCTACTGGGACCTCAGCCTCCCAATAATTCAGCAACCAAGGTATTAAGTACTAGTGTGAGAGAAACCTCTGAGATCTAACCCTGAAACTGGTTTCCATTCATTCATGGGTGTTCACATTGCTAAATATGTTAGTATTATCCCTGGATCCACCTCCTCCCTTTCCCTTTTATATATCTTAAATGGCAACCTTTGATTCAGGTAACCTGGTACATCCCTATTTATCTGAAGATAAACTAGGCATAATGAGAAAGTGTTATTCAAAGCATTAATGAGAATAAGATGTTGAAATGTCTAATGTCCCATTGAAAAGTCTGCTAACGTGCTACTCTGAAAAAGTCTAGGATAAGTGTTGAAAGATTGAAAGACACTTCTGTTTAGAAACAAGGCTCAAAGCAGAGAGTCTAAGGTTTCCACCACAAATTATTTTCTTGTGGAATAACACTGCCCTGAAACAGTGTTATCAATATAAATTGTTCCTCTTTCAATCCAAGAGCATGATGGACAAGCTAGAGTCTTCAAAGGTAGAGGAAGACTAATTCCTGTCTCCAGGATTGCCCCCCAGCAAACCAATGACACATTTATTTTAAAAATTAGTCAAAAATATGTAAGGGAAAGTAGTCAATGAATATCTCCCTGTGTGAAAAAAAGATAGATAACAGTAGAAACAAGTTGGTGCTTGTAATAAAACAGAAGGAGGAAATGAGAACTATAACAAAATATTACATGAAAGGCAAACCAGCACAGAACAGAGAAAATAATGTGTAACAGGGAGGGATCCAAACCAATACAAACAACTGTAAAGGGTCTTACTGGAAGACGGGCAGACACAGAATTTGAGGATGACAGAAATATTTAATTGTAGAGTAATACTTAAATGATGTTTTACCTCGAGAAAATCATCCCAGTGAAGAATGTGAAAATGGTTGGGCAGCTGTGTCCACCCCTTCTAACAAAAGCCCAGCTGCAGGAAGAAAAGCCAGAAACAGAGAGGAGACAAAGAATAATGAATGAGAGGATGAAATCTAGAAAGAAAGAGAGAAATTAAAATGAGACAGTAAAAAATTAAGCTGCAACTCAGAAAGATAGGCCAGAAAAAAAGCTTTAAACAAACTGTAGTAAATGTAATTTAGAATGTTTTTAAACTCAACTACTGAAAATAAGTCTTTCTGGAAACTAATTTGTGAGACCGGAAAATACTTGGAATTCTTGTCCCAGTGTAGAAAAACGGAAAAATGGCCCTATGCACAAACCTTGTGGGCCCTGGTGCACCAAGGGCTATTTATGAAGTGCCTGTAACTGAAAAAATGGTAAATATTTGGCTATTTTACTCAGATTATCTAACTGAAACAAAGTCCAAAGAATCCATAATTCTCGGATAAAGCAAAAGAGAAAATACAAAGTCCATAATGAAAAGATGATAATGGTCCAGAGTCTTAACAATTTTATAGTAAACAAATGTAGACTAAGAGAGGTGACTCAGCACAGTGGTTGGACCCAGCAAGCAGGCCACCTGTATTTGAAACCTGTTCTACCTACTTCCCAGCTTTGCATCCTTGACAAAGTTCCTTAACCCTTTTGAGCTTCAGGTTCCTTGTAGCTAAAATGGGAATCATACTGATGCCTAACTCACAGGTTTGTGGTGAAGATTAAGTGAGCTAATCATTATTATAATGTTTACCAAACTCCCAATAAATGATAACCTATTTTTTGTAGTCTGCATGCCATCTTGGTACACTCCAAAAAGGTCTGCTTTGGTTTGTTTTACATTTAGTGACTTGTTTTTAACACATATAATATATTTAGTAAATCAGTAACTATTAAATAAGCTAATGTGCCTACAATGAGTTAATAAATAAACGTGTGTTGAGCACTTTCACTGAGCTCAGCAGTGCAATGGATAATCAAATAGAAAAAGTATGGACTGTGCCCAAAGGTACTTATTAAGTGACAAATTCCATAGAATACATCTGAATGTTGTGGTAGGTAGTACAAAAATCTAAGTTGGATAGATATTAGAATGCAGGGCAAATCACTGAGAACCAAGGGAGTTGGAGAAGTCTCTGGAGAGAAAGTAGAAACAAAGTAAGTTTTGGAGGATGTTCATGATCAATACAGGTATAAAGCAAAAAATGTGATTCCTACTAAGAAAACTAATATTACTGGTATTGTGAATGATTATGGAATACAGTTGACCATTGAAGGATGTGGAGGTAGGGGGACCGACTCTCTGCAGACTTGAAAACCTGCATACAATATTTGATACCCCCAATATTTTGATACAATATTTGATACTCAGTAAGCTATGAAGGGCCTACTGTTGACCAGAAGTCTTTCCAATAACATAAATAGTTGAAAACACACAGTTTGTATGTTATATGTATTATATAATGTTTTTAAAAATAAGGTCATCTAAAATAAAGAAAATGTTCTTAAAAAATCATAAGGAAGAAAAAATGCATTTACAGTATTACTGTATTTATCAAAAAGATCCACATATAAGTAACTCAGGCAGTTCAAACCCGTGTTGTTCAAGTGTCAACCGTATATTTGAGACTGGCTGGACTAAAGTGAATGGATCCTTCTGAATGGAGAAAAAAATGGGCAATGGGTTATTTTATAGAGTTGGGGTAGACTGTGGAGGGCTTTAAAAGCCAGAGAAGTCGAAACAGTAGGAGATAAGGATTGCATGTTGTAAAGTGAAGTGATAAAAACAGCATTTCATTAAGATTGGTCTTGCTAAGGTATGCGGGAAGATCAAAATCTGGAGAGACAGGTATAAGAAGGCTTAGATGATAGTGTAGTTATCTAGGTGTGACATGATGACACACTAACTCAGGTTGGACAGAGAAATGGAGGTTTTACTGTGAGTGAAATGGAAGTCACTAGAGGGCTTTGAGCAAAGGAGTGAAATTATCTGATTTACCTTTTAGTATATCTCTCTGACTGTTCAGGTGAGAATACATTAGAAGGGTCAAGAGGGGGAACAGGAACACCTGATTGGACCCCATTTAAATAGTTCAGGAAAAAAATGATGGTGCTGTGATCTCATATAAGTGGAAGAGGTGAGTAGTTACAATCACTATATCCTGAACAGGCTTCATAGGCGTGTATCTTGGGCTGTCACAAAGGACGCCACCCCTGATTTAATGCTCTACTGTCATAGTCTCAATATTCTTAATAAGTTTTTAATAAATGGCCCTATATTTTCATTTGCATTAGCGCTACAAGGTATATAGACAGTCCTGATTGTGTGTGTAAAGATAAAGGGATTTATTAATGTACTGGAGTTGGGGGTGAAAGAGAAAGAAAGGAGTCAATGATTACTCTGAGGTGTTTGACCTGAATATTTAGAAGAATGGATTTAGTGAGACAGTAATGACTGCGGAAAGCATAGCATTAGTAAGGAAGGATCAGAAGCTTAGTACTGGACATACAAAGTTTGAGATGATTGTTAAGCATCCAAGTACAGATATCTGGAGTTCAAAGAGGTGTTTCAGGCTGAAGGTATAAGTCTGACATGATCAACAGCATTTAGAAGTTATTAACCTGAAAGAAAATATCTGCATAAGGAGTAGAAATATGGAAGAGAAGTCTAAGTGCTGAGCCACAAAGCAGTCCAACCGGCAAATGGCAGGTGATGAGGCACCAGCAAAGGTGACTAGGCAGGATCAGTCAGAAAGCTATCAGAACAGTCAGAAGAGTGTGTTATACTGGAAACCAAAGAAAGAAACCATATCAAGTAAAAGCTGAAGATAGTTCAAGTAAAACAAGAGTTGGGATATGAGCACTGACTTTAATGAACAACATGGAAGTCATCAGTGATAAGAGTTGTTTCCATGGAGAGGTGCAGGCAAAAGCCTGGTTAGGTTGTGTTCAAGAGAGGAAGAGAGGAGAGGAATCAGAATCTACAAGTATAGACAACTCTGAAGAATTTTTAATAGCGAGAGGAAGCTGGAAAGGGAAGTAGAGGTTGGTACCATGGAGAGGGCAGGAAGTCTCGATGATCCAGGTCAAAAAATGAGATGTGATTTTAGATTAACAGCTCAATTTTAGGTGCATGGAGTCTGAGATTTGTGGTGAGCCAAATGGAAATGTCCAGTTGGCATCTAGAAATATAAGGATAGATGTAGTCTGAGAAAACAGAATTGAAATTATCCATAGTTTAATTTTTTATTCACACATTAGTGAAGTTTGGGGCTATAAAAATAAATTTTCCTGGAATAAAAGTGTATAGAGAACAATAGGGAATTTCAGATACCAATATATTATGAGTAAAGTAATAAAACAAAATCAAAAGCACTGTGCCACGTTCCCAACTTTAACTCCATTTAGGTGTTGTTGTATTTCCATTAGCAAATTAAGGTAATTATCTGAATAATTAAATACCAACACAAAAGCCTTAGTCCAAATTAGCTGTATATTTTGCACAAAAACAGGCTCTATTTACTATATATGAGACATGCTATTATTTGATTCACTTTTGTCTGCTTTGCTCAGTCTACTCCTTGAAGAACATTGTTTTCAAATAAAACAAGTGACAGGGAAGGTTGGGTGACTCAGTTAGTTAAGCATCTGACTTCTGCTCAGGTCATGATCCCACAGTTTGAGAGTTCAAGCCCCGCGTCCGGCTCCGTACTGACAGCTCAGAGCCTAGAGCCTGCTTTGGATTCTGTGTCTCTCTGTCTCACTGCTGCTCCCCCACTTGTTCTTTCTCTCTCTCATTCTCTCTCTTTCTCAAAAAGTATATAAACATTTTAAAAATAATTTAAAATATAAAAATAAAACAAGTGGGGTACCTAGGTGGCTCAATGTATTAAGTGACCTACTTCACCTCAGGTCATGATCTCATGGTTCACGGTTTCGAGTCCTGTGGTGAGCCCCACATCGAGCCCAACATGAGGCTGGGTGCTGACAGCACAGAGTTTGCTTGGGATTCTCTGTCTCCCTCTCTATCTCTGCCCCTCCCCTACAAGCATTCTTTCCCTCTCACTCTCTCTCAAAAATAAACGTTAAAAAAATTTTTTTAAGTAAAACAAGCTAAAAATCACTACCTGCTAAATTACATCAAGGACCTCATCAACTCCTTGGATTTCCATATCCCTAAATTTGGGACACTTAGAATAAGATGAAGGAATAAACAAAACAACATAATGTGGGCTAAAGCATACTATTTGTCAAAATGTATGTAAGTATCAATGAAGGAAACTGAGCAGCAATGACTGCTTTTCACTAATGATTCAGCCACAACCTCACATGTCTGGCCTAATGTGCCTTGTAACCTTTAAAACCAAATCAAAGGAGCAATCGCTTTCCAAGCAAAAACACCACACTCACGTGCACACACACAAAAGAAAACGAAGGCCAGGCAAACAGCCCTAGAAGAAGAATGGAAATTTGGGCCCTGTTCCTACCAGGAGGAAAGTCAATCACGTTACTCACTGAAATGACACTGATGGCAGCCGACTCACACCTCAGCAGGCGCGCACTGCTTAGAGCAAACGAAACAGTTCAGATTTGGGGTGTTGGATGCTCATGTTTCTCTTTGTTTTCCAAGATGATCCCGCTGACAATGATTACTGTCTACGGATTGTAATCTAAGAAGCATTATATGGAAACATAAGAAATGTCACATTGGAACTGACAAACGAGCCTTATTATGGCTCTGACAGTGGCACCAAGGGACGCTTTGTGGCAGAGCGTGAATGTTACTCTAGCAACCAGAAGAATATTATTACTTTTTTACCTCAAACAAGTTCTCCCCCCTACTTTTTAAGGCACTTCAATAAAGAGCTCAAGAAGAGGACGTGGGAAGCCAGCCAGAAGAATGTGCTCAGCATAATCCTCTTTCTCTGGGCCCCAGAAGGTGGCAATAACAGCTTCCCTTCGGCGCCTTGGGGGAATGCCTTGGGAAACAGGGCATTTTCACCAGGAAAAACGAGCACATCATAGTTCGTCTAGTCTTCTCCCTAATGTCATCAGCTACGCATATGTGACAGCTATCGTTTTTCAGATATCCAACAAAAGATTCCCCCAAAAACCTTATTTCTGCTCACCTCTGACCTTAGCCTGTGCATTCACAATACTTGCAACCAGCCTCTCTCAATGAAAATTCCTCATCTGAGCCACAGAACTCAGAAAGTAATCCAAGTGACAAAATTAGCACCTTTCTGAAAGTAGGAGACAAGTTCATTTATTATACACGATGGATGGTTGCTTTAGGGCGTGAGTGTCGCTCCTGAGAAAAGCTGGCTGGATTGTGGTTGGGGCTGAGAAGGCAGAGGACCAATCGTGGATGCTGAGAGACAGAGACTCTCTTTCTAGGCGGGAATGAGGAAGCCTGGAACCGAACCGATGGTGAGTATGTGCTTTAGTAACATGAAGGTGTCTGTCTGCATAGGAGGGAATGAGACCACTTTACAAGGAGCAGTGTGTAGACCAGTGAGAGCAAAAGCCAGAGCAAGAGGCCACAAGAGACCTGATGACAGTATTGTTAGAGTCTCTCAACTCAAGAGACCCAAATCCAGGTCCATTTATGAATTAACTGGTCACATGAGCCAATGGATTGAATTTCTCCTAAAACTATTTGTGACAGTTTCTACCACACACAAATGAAGAGTCCTGAGTAATATCGTAGGAGTGTGAAATACCAGTCGATTAGCATAAAAGAGGTAAACTTAACATTAAAACCATCAGGTAAAAACAATAAAGATGAATCTTTTTCCCTCGTAGCCTAATTTCCTTTTTTTCATACTAATTAACTACAATATTGTGTGTACCTGCCATTTGCAGGTACTCTGCTAGAGGTTTTACAATAATTAGCCTGTGGCAATCCTGTGAAGCTAGAATCATATCAATTTTAGGACAGTGAGGGTCAAAGAAATTACATAATTTTTATAAACTACAATTGTAGCACATATTAAATAGAAGTGACATTTACCTCAGATTTTATCTGAAATCTAGGCTTTTAATCACTGAATTATATTAGCAGGCTCATAGATACTAAACATATGTCTGTGCATCACAGTAGCTATTGGCTGTCTGCTCAGCAAATTTTCCATCTCCCTTCAAGAGAAAATAATAATAATACCTAAGTCAGTAAACATGAAGGTTAGACTTAGAGGAGAAAAAAAAAAGGATAGCATTTAAATTGTCACAAAGGCTATAAATTTGCAAACATATTTTAGATCATATCAGGAGCTATAAAAAGTTTAGCTCAAACCATGTGACTGAGTAATTCTACTTTTTACTTACTCAAAGGAAATAAAAAT
The DNA here is from genome assembly GCF_006229205.1 of Suricata suricatta. Lineage (NCBI taxonomy): Eukaryota > Metazoa > Chordata > Mammalia > Carnivora > Herpestidae > Suricata > Suricata suricatta. The sequence goes on from NC_043705.1 coordinate 67,420,453, forward strand.
ATAAAGTAATCCAGAAGCATAGGGACATCTGTTACAAAATTATTGTAACTTAAACACTGTACTTAAAAGTAATAATAAATCATAGGGTGCTTGGGTGGCTCAGTCAGCTGAGCGTCTGACTTCAGCTCAGGTCACCATCTCACAATCTGTCAGTTCGAGCCCCATGTCTAGCTCTGTGCTGACAGCTCAGAGTCTGGAGTCTGCTTCTGATTCTGTGTCTCCTTCTCATTGTGCCCCTCCCCTGCTCACACTCTGTCTCTATCTCAAAAATAAATAAACATTTAAAAATGGTAATAATAAGTATCTGTGAAAAAGGATTAAGCAGTTTACATAAATTATAGCCATACTTATAATTATGATGTGTGCTTATGATATAATGTGACTTGTGGTGCTCTGAAAGTACCTTTGATATAATAAAGAGTAAAATAGAACATAAATTTTTACACAAATGTAAAATTTTTAAATATTTATAAAAATAAAAACTAAATGAATGCCAAAATCTGCTAATGTGATTTTTAGGGTGTTAGATTTGGGGCGAGTATAGTCAGTAAAGAGGAAAAAACACCTAAGAGCATCCCTGTTATTTTAGAAGAATCCAGTTTCAATTAGTTTTCTTTTTCTTTTTCTTATTTGCATTAAAAGAACATTTTCCTTTTTTCAGAAGGTTTCTAAAAATATTAACACCTTACATTTGTGCCAAATGTCCTAAAATTCCATTAATATCCCTACCAGACAGGGAGCTCCCTAAAGGACCAAATACATTGTAGGTGCTCAGCAAATAATGAATGAATGAATTGAACCATTACACAACTCAATGGAAATATAAAAGTAAGACGGCTACAGGAGATAAAATTGGGGGAAAAAACATAATGTTAAGCTATCTTCTTTGGATGCTTCACCCAATTAAATGCATAATTAGCTGGCACAGTGGGGGTTGGGGGTGGAGTTTGGAAAGTATGGTATACTTCAAACAGCTCTGTTTGTCCACAGTAGTCTTCAATATTTCATTCATCAGACATTTATGGATGGAATATCATATTATTATCTTGAGACACTTGTGAAAATTAAAGGAGCTACCATTAATAATTAATGTGTTGAGACCACAGGAGTAAACCAGCACATATGGTCACCTTATTTACTGAGCATTTTTGGTGCAGAAACTGAGGCAGGCACTGTGAAAGTCATTAAGGCATGGGTCCTTCCACAGAAAAAGTTCTACTATTATTTATATGAATATATATTTTCTTTATTGTAAAACTACTTTCACAAATCATGTAATATCTTTTGTCTCTTTACTCAACAAATATTTTTTTTTTTATGTAAGGACTCTATGCCTGCAAACCTCCAGAAACTGGAATACAGCAGTAAATGAAAGAAGAAAATCCTTATTCACTCCTACAGTCCAGGGGAATTTGATAACAAAAAAAAATGCAAAAAGTAAGTCACATTTACCCACATTAGATAGTGTGAAGTGGTTAGGAAAAGCAGAAGACATGGAAGAGTATAGCAAATGGGTGGTGGAGGTAGGAGGTAATTTTTTAGATTGGGTAAGCAAGAAAGAGCTCCCTACGAAGAAGATATCTGATATAAGAGCTGAAGAAAAAATGAGAAATAAGCCATGACTACATGAGGGGGAAAACATTCCTGGCAAAGGAAAGAGTAATTGTAGAAACCCGGAGGCAGCAGGGAATGAGGAACACTGAAAAAAAAACAAACAAGGGACAACCATTCTTTTATAAAGGGGATGGCAACCACGACAATTGCTTAGAGCCTAGACAAACAAAAAAAATGTTTTCAGGGAGAATTTTTTCAATGGCTTTCTTCTGCATCATCAGTGCAGAATGACTTTTAATTAGTTTTGTTTTCATTATTAATCTTACCACCAATGTGCTTTCTATTGCCTTCACCCAGGATGGACTGCTCCCATAGCTCATCCTTTGGTGTGGCACTGTATACAACTTTTAAACACTTTAAATGTATAAAGCTCCAGACATCCAGTTGGCCTACAGGCACATGAAATGTTGCTCAACATCACTATCAGGGAAACACAAATCAAAACCACACTGAGATACCACCTCACGCCAGTCAGAGTGGCTAAAATGAACACATCAAGAGACTATACATGCTGGCGAGGGTGTGGAGATATGGGCACCTTCCTGCACTGTTGGTGGCAGTGTAAACTGGTGCAGCTGCTCTGGAAAACAGTGTGGAGGTTCCTCAAAAAACTATCCATAGAACTCCCTTATGACCCAGCAATAGCACTGCTAGGGATTTACC
>NC_043705.1:67422829-67457752 GCF_006229205.1 Suricata suricatta
GCACTATAAATATGTTCTCATTTAATCCTCATCATGTTTTATGAATAAATATAATTGGTTCCATTTTGCAAAAGAAAAAAAAAGAACTTCAAGTCTTAATTTAAATGATACTCAGAAGAATATTTCCCTTTCACTGGCCTTTACCACAGGAGTTATCTTATATTCCCAGTCAGTCTTGTCTGTTCAGTAAACTGGAATCTCTTTGAAGGCAGGGGAATGTGCCTTCTTCACTACCGGACATAATTATAATATGCTGGAAATAAAATTCTGAAAACATCAAATAAATGCACTTTCTGCTACTAACACTAAGTGATGAGGTTATTTACCCCAGAAAGAGAGTAATTGCAAGGAGAGTCATGGGAGAAAGAAAAGAATATAACAGAGACAAGTTTTCACATGAAAGGAAGACACAGGAAATAATTACTTTGGTTCAAGGGAGAGAAGAAAGACGTGAGATCAGGACTAAAAGCTAGGCTCCTCACCCAGGGTCAAACTCAGAGGCTCATAGAAATATCTACACATAATGAGGGAAGGTCAACCATGATAGGATGTTATGGAAATCCCAGATAGTCTGAAGTGATGTCTATGACACTCAGGAGAGAGTCTGTCCTCTCCTTAGTGTCCCATCAGAAGCAGAGAGAAAGGCAGCAGAATGGCACTGGTGGAAGGAAAAAAATCAGTAGATGAATCTGAAATGGTACATTGAATATCTATATTGAAATATGTCATCATTTTTAAAGTGTGGCAACAGCAGACTAGAACTTTTTTCAGAGAAGAAATATAAGAGAATTGGGTGGACAAAACTTAGGGGAAAAGTTTTTGTTTTTCTTATAAAATATATAAAGCATGAAAACAGGGAGGTGATACCATAGAAGACTCTCCTGATAAATGGAAAATTTTTCCAGTCAAAAATTTCAGTCACCATTTTTGGCCATGATACACATTTGAATTCTAGAGTCCAAGCTGACATTTCAGAAAAGTGTATATTGCAATTTATGCTACCATAAATCCCATGTATGCTTGAATCATATTTATACATATAAATCACTGTTTTGCCACCAAATTATTAACATGACCAAATATATTGGAAAAACCCATTATGCTATATTATAAAATATTTATGACTTACTTTTTAATCTTTCTATTTTATTTTAATGTTTATTTATTTATTTTGAGAGACAGAGAGCGAGAAACAGATCAAAGAGAGGGAGGGAGAAAAAGAATCCCCAGCAGGCTGCTCACTATCAGTGCAGAGCCCAACATGGAGTTCAGTCTCACAAACCACAAGACCAGGACCTGAGCAGAAATCAAGAATTGGACACTCAACCAAATAAAGCCACTCAGATACCCATCCCTATCTATATTAAATGTGCTCTCCTCATATCTAAATACTCTCAATCCCCATTTGATGAAGGTGTATTTGATGCCCGATTAAAACTGAACCAGAACATTTGCTTTACATTTTCCAAAATAATTTCTATAGAACTACATTTTCTGCTGATATAGAAAAGAGCTTTTTATGTGATATTTTGCTGGTTGTTTGAAAATGTGCTACCAATTGGAAATAGAAGTTTAATTAGTGAGACTTAGAAGAACGAGCAGAAATTTTTGTTTCCCATCGCAACCTAAAATTGTTATTTAAGAAGTTTTCTATTTAACTAAAGTAAGATCCAAGTAATCTCTTACTTGGATAAGGTAGTCTGATTTTTTCAATCAAACCTAATTATTTTTCTATGCCTTAAAGCCATGTTGACATCAGCAGTTTTATGAAAATTTTTGTACTTCCAAAAACAACAGGTAACTTAGAGATTGATCACTGGGATGTTAATGGCCATTTTCTATAGTTCTACATTAAAAGAAAAATTGCTGTGCTATCCATAAAGCAAAACAATAAAGTCTACTTGTAATACTCTTATATCCAGTGCTCATTCTGAAGGCTGTAGAAGACATTTGCAATGCCATTTAAAATATTTTATTATTTACAGCATTTTCCCCCAAGAGATTTGAAAGCATGATAAGAAGGCTTTATTTTATGGAACATTTATTGGGCTAACTACTATTTGAGCTCAGCACAACTTTCTATCCACTTAAAAAAAAACAATGTTATATAGTATTCACGAGCTGGCTGTTCCTTAGGATCTCAAAGCCATTTCCCACCAAAATCAGTCAGGGGTCCAATTTTAGCCAACAAATATGGCTGGTGTGAATATTGGTACAAATGCCTTTGTTTAGCTGTTCTGAAGACTTTAAATTTTATTGGTGAAAATACAGTGTGCTGAGGGATAGGGCTGGAATGTTGTACTCTCAGACTTGGTATTAAACTTAACATTTCATTTTGTTTTGGGAATTTAAATAAATAATAGAAGACATTAAGATTTTATCTAATTTATTTTATACCTAAAAGTGTTTCATCTTTTTTCGCATTTTATTTGTTTATAGTGTGTACATTTTTATTTTAATATGTTAAGTGATGTAAATGAGATGGTTATACAGCATGTTTAAGGATATTTTTCCAAAGAGAAGATAGAAAATTCTCAGGTTAACTGAGACTTAGGATCCTTCCTTCATACTTCCAACATTCCCTGAAGCAGTTGATATTCTTATATTTCTAAAGGCGGAAATTTAGAGTAGTTAAATGATTTGCTAATGGCCACACAAACAGTAAGTGACAGAGGGAAGCTTGGAAGTTGGTGGTGTCTGAATCTCACCGTTGTTTTCAACCTCCAACCCACGTGTTTCAACATGGCATTGGATTTCTTGTTGGTCTTTCTCTTTCCCAGTCGGTCTTTTCAATTTGGCCTTTCCCACTTCGAGTCTGGTTTTTCCCTTTTTATTCCTTTGTGGTTTCTATCCAGCTAGACTATACCATTCAGAATTAGCATGCAAAAATCAACAAAAACTAGTTGTGAGAAGAAACCTTTAAAAACAGTCCTTAGATGTTACAAATGTCAACATGCCCTTGCCATACTCAGGACAATTTTTGACAATCCACTTATTTGAAAGTTTTTGTTGGTGATAGGAGAAGAAAAAAGTTGGACCATCAAGAAGTACCAGCCACATACCATTCATTAAGGGCTTATCTAATGCCCGGTGCTGAATTTAGCCTTTTATAGACAGTATCAATTTTAATCCCCACCACAATCTTATGACTTAAACATTATTGCTGGTAATTTACTGAGGAGAAATTTGAGGCCTGGAGACATTATGCAATTTGCTTAAGGTTATACGGTTTAACAGGTTAAGCAGAAATTTGGACTCACATTTGATTGATTACAGACATTGTGCCGCAATAACCATTTGGGTGAGCTGCATCTAGGCCCCTTGTGTGTGCTCTTTCTTAAAAGAATATCTTGAGTCACATAACTGTGACTCAAGATTGCTTTTGTTAATACAGGTATAGCAGATTTTTAGGAATCACTTCCTAAAAATTATCAAAGAACCAAAAGAAAGAAAGGAAAAAAGCAAATCCCATCTTACTTCCTCAGTTGACGGTCAGACCCAAACTCCTGAGACAAATGAGCAGGTAGATTATGAAATTACAACAGTATTTTCCTCTGGCTCTAGTGGAAGGAGTTGTCTGACCAAACACTCTCACTATTTGCTTTTTCATTATTTCTGTCGGTTGAGTCACTTGCACCAGTGTTTGAAGCAAAGCCGAAGTCGGGGGGAGGGGGGGGTTGGTGGGGGGAATGCCAAAGCAAGGGCCACTTTTCGGTCACAAAGACATTCGAATGGTAACTCTCCTTCTCTTGCATATCATGGCTGGGCCCCATGCCAGGAAAGCACTCCTAGATCCTCAGGATGGCAACTGGGCCTGAAGGGGACGTTGAAAAGCATTCACTTATCCTATCATCCTCAATTGCTTGTCTCTATTCTGAGTATGGATGAGAGGGAAAGAATAACAAGCACAGCCAACTGCCAGAAACTTTTTGTTGCCTCAGTGCATGTCTATTTTTCAGCTGGATGACTTTTATTTTTGCATTTTTAATTGCTTTATTTGTATCGCCCCTTTTCTCATGGCAATTTCTAAATACCACTTTGGGGAGTCTTTTATGTTCAGAACAGTGACGGTACCACAGAGATCTCAAGCTAAGCATGAAAGCCTGGATCTAATATCTTCTTGCTGCTCTCCTGTCTAATAGGCCTGCCTGAGGATCTCGCTGCTATGATACCATGACCAAATGGATGTTTACTAAGAAAACACTAGATGTAGAAAAGCAGACAGGAATGACAACTTGTCAGAACTCTGATAAGATAACTCATCAAGCCACGCACACATTATGCAACCGTTATACATTCAGGGGTGAAGGAGGCACCCGAGAAAGAGAGATCCAGCAGACTGGCTCCTGAACCTGCTTGGCCAGCTGTGTAATGCTCTCCAACGAGAAAAAGTAGGTAATCACAACGACTCACTTTTTATTCACAGGGGTCTGAGAATGAATTTGATCATGTCTGTGGAGTGCTTTGAGGCCTCTGGAATAAAGGCATTCCACAAATATATATTTCTATGTATAGTTATGTGTGTGTGTGTGTGTGTGTGTGTGTGTGTGTGCGCGTGTGCGCACTCACGTGCTCTTTCACTTGAGTAATAGGACAGAAAGAGAATTTCCTACATGACATGCCAAGTACATTTCATAGTCTCTGTATGCTGTGTGCTCATATATCTAAACATTTTTACAGGTAAGTTGCTTTCTGTCTTATGAAAAATGTCTCTTGGCTGCATTGGGGTCTTAAATATCCATGGTACAAACTGGCAGCTTAGTGCTTTTCATTCAGTATCTAGCAGACGAGCAAATCCCAGGGCTGAGCTATTGATCCAGCTGAACTCACAAGCAGTATGTCCTTACTCTTCTGGTTCAGTAGCCTTGGATGTAGTATACAAAATAATTTGCTGCATTCTTCAAAGCGATTTTCCCTTGGGGTAGGAAAAACACAGTTGGAAAGATGCAAAGATATTTCACTGCATTCAACAATAAAAGGAACATTTTAAATAAGTTTACTGACATAAAGAAGCCTACTTGTTTTATGGTTGATGTTGTTTTTGTTTTATTTTATTCTGTATTTTCATGAAAAGGGCCAAAGGAGTGCAACTTTAATCCAAATCCTTTTAAAGCAATTTTAACCTGCCCACCATTAGCTAATCTCTTACTCTTTTATCATTCAGCGTTTGAGGAAAAGATTTAATTTCCAACTCAACTCTTATTAATATTTACTAATACACTATTGTTTGTATCTTGAATTTATAGTTCTTTTTTCTAATTGATGTATCATATCACTGCCAAATGTGACAACATTTTTCTATTTCACGTGAAAGACAAAAAGGAGAGAAGACAGAGAAACATTTGGTGGTCACCATGAAAATATCTCAAGGTCCCTATTTATTAGTCTGCTCTTCTTTTAAAGACACTGGTTTGAGTGCTCAAGAAGATGACCTGGATGCTTAGATCAGTGAAGATTTTGAATTTAAATGAGAACTTGACCGAGACCTAAAAGCTAAGTCATCAGTGCTGGCCTCTCTATGGCTCAGTTCCTCCACCTGTAAAATGATCCTATATCATAAAATCAGTGAGAGACTCAGGTTAAAACAGAAAGGTATTGAAGGCATTTGCCACAATTCTAGAACATAGTAAGCACTCAAAAATAAGTACTTAATATTACGAATGGTAACATCAGTAGCAGTAACAGCAGTCATGGGGACACAAAGCTATAGATCAAACTCAAATAAGTCAAACTCTTAAGAAAAATGTTTACTGCCTAGCACATGTTAGGCACCGTCTTAGACCTTGTACTAGGCACTGGGGGATACCAATTAAGAAGAATAAGGCCGGGTGTCTACCTTAAAGAACTAACTATCTAGTTAAAATGATACATGGGAAATATATTTAACATAAGACAATTAAGTATCAAATGAATAATAAAGGCAATCAAATAGGGGGTTTAGAGAGTAGAGTTCATAGAATGGAATAGTAATAGCATTCATTATCAGATAAAAATGCAGAACTAAGCTATCTATATATACAGAGATAAATATTTTTAGAGAAATGATTTCTTCAATATTTTTATCCACTTCTCACACACATGCAATACAGATAAATAGTAAACTGTCAGAAAACACAACCATTTCACTATCATCCAAATATTAAGTAATCCTAGGAAATCAATCTCAATTTGATGAGCTGAAAAGAAGCCAATCATAAAAAGTTAATACAAGCAAGAATCTGAGTAGCCTAAGAAGCCCATTGTCAAGTACTACATCTCAGTTTGCTTCCGGGAAATTCATTGGGCCAACACAGCTTATATCAATAAGAAATGAGGGAAGTGAAGCTTTTTATAAACAAAGCTAACAATTGGCCTGTAATTGTATAATCGATAGTCTTTTTTAGCAGGTGTATGGATAGTGCCTAGAGCATTGAATTGAAGAAGATTCTATGTACATAAAGAATGAAAGGATAATTATCTAATAGTCATTTTAGTGATCATATTAAGTAGATGTTAATGAATTATTAACATAATATGAATTATTATTAGTTTTTTATTATTATTCACAATTTGGTTAAGTTTCAAGGCATCAAGATATATTTACACTCAAAATATTCATACTTAATGCCCAGTCCCCTATTTTGCTGATATTGTCTCATATTGGTGAGATTTAAAAATGAAAACTGTTTAAAAAGAGATCTATATAGAATTTGTTTATTATGTTAGATTCACTTATACATTTATTAATTCAGTAAATGTCTTAAGAGCTGGGGACACCACTGTGTATATAACTCATATATAGAGGTAAATCAATACCTACAATAATTATAAGTTACCTATTATATAAGAATTGTTAAGAAAAATGATATTAAGAAAAACAAAGCAGAATGCTACATGGATAGACCACCTTTTAAAAGCTTTCTTAGGAGATCAAATTTGATCAGAGTGCTCAGTAAAAAGATAGGGTGAGCCAGGCATGGGAAGTCTGGAGTGAGATCATTGTGAGAGGATGGAATAGTAAGGGCAAGACCATGACGCTGAAGCAGACTCAACTTATTCTTAAAAACAGCAAGAAGGCCAATATGTCTATAGGCATAGAGAGGTCTAATAAATTGCCTGAAATTTTGTTGTAGGTTTTGAATATGAAGATTTCAAAAAAGATTTTTATCAACAGTTGAGTAACTTAGCTTAATATATCCAAAACTGCCACTAACTGTGTTCTTTTCAAACACAGAAAAAAGAAGATTAAAATTAATTTAAAGCACTCCGAGGATGGTAATGCCCAGGAACCTAGCTTTGTTAAAAGCAAAAGCAAAAGCAAACAAAAGTCAAAAGACATGGCAAACTGCAGAAGTAAACCTGCAATGTCTTGAACTTTCTGGAATTATTGGATACAGAATATATATAAGTTATTTATCCTATAAAACATGCCCGTACGAGAATGATTTTCCAAAGAGGTCTTTACATTTAAAGAAAAGATAATCCCCATACCAGCAAAACTGTTTCAAGTACATTTTATAATGTATACTTTATTTTTGAGAGAGAGAGAGACAGTATGAGGAGGGGAAGGTCAGAGAGAGACTGAGACGCAGAATCTGAAGACAGGCTCCAGGCTCTGAGCTGTCAGCACAGAGCCTGATGCAGGGCTCAAACCCATGAACCATGAGATCATGACCTGAGCCAAAGCTGGACACTTAAACAACTGAGCCACCCAGGCACCTCAAACACATTTTTTTAAAAAAGCTGCCTAGTCACAACACCAATGAAAAGTAACACAAAATTTAAAACTATATAATAGGAATATTAAATTGAATGCCTCAGTTTGAGTAAAATGTCCACCTTTTGATAGTAGCAGCCCGAGTAATGTGCTGAAATAATTCCAAAACTCCACCTTGGTTTAGTTAACAGTGTCTGCTATGCCATTTTAAAATCTAAGAGAAACAAAGATTTTCAACAAATACAATAAGTGGGTAATACTCTGAAAAAACTGAGAACTCTTTCAAACCAACAATCAGTTCTAATGCCTCCAAAGGAAAGAGGAAAATGGGCAAATATATATAGAACAAGGTAAAGAAGGAGGAATATAAGTGGCCAATTGGCACAAGTAATATGAGATTTCTTTAGTAATAGCAGAGGAACAAACAAATAAGGAAAACAAAACCAATTCATCCTCAGCTCTAATGAGTGAGTAGTCATATAGTCATGATCTGGTGACATATAATGGACTTCCCTAGAGTTTCAGACCTCTCCCAATGTATGACTCACCAAATCATTTCCTCGCATTATAAAGGGAAACGCTCCACAATTTTACCATTATGCAGAGTAAAATTATTTTAATGTGACTTCTATTGGTGTCTTAGTCCATATTCGATAGATTTAATTAGTAACTGGGTTACTTTCTAGTATTCCAGATAGGTGATGTGACTACAAATTCACTAAAAAGAGAGATGTGAAAGAAATTTCTATTTCTTTATCACAATTGAGAGAATAGTGATTTCTCAAAATGTTGCCCAGTGATAACCTGGACCCTATCCAGACTTATACAGACCTAGGATCTGAATCACAACGAACTCCCAGAAGCTGCTGATACACACAAGTTTGAGATTCACTGATACAGAGGAAGCAAATAGAAAAATTAACCCTTATGGGTATACAACCAGAGTCACAGATGTGCCTTAGAAACATACCTGCAAGGCAGCAAGCACATGAAGTGAGGCAATGCCATATATAAAGTCTCTTGGAAAATCAGCCTTGGAGTCCAGAGAATGGCCTCTAAGAATTCACCTTATGTTGAACCTCAGCAGCTGGCTTCCCAGGCAGTCCTATGCACTGAGGCTGAATTGAATGCAGTAGGACAACTCCAGGCAACTTTACTCACCAGCCAAACCTGGTAAGGGCAGCAAGAGACCAGCTGCGCCATTCCCTTACAGGCATTTCAGTTGTGGCCACCCTTTCAGTCAGCACACAGACACTTTGGCTTCGTCCTTTTACCTAATTCTCTTAAAAGTTACATTGGTTCTAACTTTCTGACTTTCTGCATATTAACATATCTTCTTGTCATCCTCAGTGACCACGAATTATAGGTCAATAAAAGATGAATACGTAAATATTCAAAACATACAGTACAGAATAAACAGTGAATTCAGACTTTAAAAAAAAACATACACATAAGAATCTTTCTTCTTCCAAATATACACAGGTGAGTGGAGAATATGATATCTGGCATGACGGCCGCACTCTGATGGCAATAAAGTAAAGTGCGGATCTGTCAGCCTGGTTGTGGCTGTTTGTTCACACTTAGGGCCAATTTCATGCAAGGGGAAGACAGAACTGTGTTCTTCCACCTGTAGAGCTGTAAAAAAGAAATGACGTTTTCATTTGTCATATGAATAGTTTCTGATTGTTTCTTAGTTTCTCTGAAACCAGTTTTTAAGCATTTTTCCGAGAATGTTAATACATTTTCTTAAGTAACAAATTGTGCTTTATCTACATTTTCAGTTTCTCCATATGCAGAGAAGACCTGGAAAATCACTGAAGCACTTCTGTAAAAGCCCCAAGGGAAACAAAAAGTAAATACAAATGCCAGGAGTCTGTTAAATTTTGACAAAGGTGCCCTCTACCCACTAGGCTTTGCTTGAATCGGGCTCTTTGTGTCCCCATTTCCCCTAGCCTTGGCCAAGTGCATTTTGTCTCTCACTAGTGCTCTGATGATGATGACACAATGGTGTGTATTCACTGCAATGGCTTGTGCAGAGCTGTGGTTCAAACTTCCTTCATTGTCTCCTCGGAGCAAGCAATTCAGGGAATGAGTAGTTAGTTGTACTTGTCCTTAAGGATTAGCACTACAACATTTTGACTCACTTAATGGCTAAAATTCTCCTTCATCCAAAATATTGTTTAATGTAACCAGATTTTTATTCATAGTATAGAAATAGCATGTGAACATACAACATGTTTTAAACAGTACATTGGAGGGGAGGGAAGGTAATATTATCTTCACTTTCCCCCACCAAGATGTTCATAGACTTAGAGAATTGGACTAGCATTCACTTGTCTCATAATTATTGTGAAGGGGAAAGTGAATTTGAAATCTGTAGAAACCAATGAACTATTTCCAAATAGCAATAGTGTCCATATTCATCACTGATCACTAAATGGGACTGATTATAAATGTACTGGGAGACTAGGAGAAAAGCACTGTTGACTTACTTTACATAGATAAACAAGCCACATAAAAAATGAAAGCACAATGCTTACTGAATTGTTAGTGATTAAACATTAATGACTGTGAAGCTTAGTCAAACACTGAAAGTCTTAAAGTCTTCCACAGTACATCATGTTGAGTGTCAACGGATAAAACAGAATGCCAATATTAGTTGGAATGTTCTTGAAGAGTTAAGCTTTGTCAATAGCCATAAATGTACATGTGCCAATATCTAAAAATCTATCAATCTCTACCCACTGTTTGTAGAGTCTCTATTAGTCTGACCATACCAGAAATTTTCTGGTAAATGTTGCCATCAAAAATAAGCAAATCTGTAAGTAATTTTATATGTACTTATTTGTTTATTTTGTGCCATGTATACGTATTTTGCTATCAATATAGTCAAGCATTTATTATGTACACTAAAAGAAGTCAGCTATAGAATGAATAAATCAATTTTTTTTCTTTTTCTAAGCCTCTCTACCAAGTGAAATGCTATAGCAAAGGCCAGTTTAAACCAATATCTGCCAAATATCACATAATTGTTAAAAAGGAAGCACAAAAACAGACACATATCCTGTTTTGTGGAATCTCATGGAGGTCCCCACACTCTACCCTCAGCCACTTCGGACAGTCATCTTACAGGAACAATACATTTGAAACAAGGATTGGTGGCATTTAATCTCTGTTTTGCTTAGTGCCCCCACTCCTGCCACAGATGAATTCATTGCCTTATCTGACAAAAAAAAAAAAAAGTAGGTTGATCATGCTATTAAAAGCTCATTTCATGGGCTTCAAGGAAACTCTTTCACATGAGGACCCAGGGGAGCCAAATATTCCCACCAGGGTGGGAAACCCCTGCTGGTAGACCATTTAGTAAGTCTGCATCACCCCAAGAAGGTACTGGAGCAAAATGGATGGACCTAGAGGGAGTCATGCTAAGCAAAATAAATCAGGTAGAGAAGGACAGATACCATATGTTGTCACTCATAGGTCTAACAGGAGGAACCTAACAGGAGACCCTGGGAAGAGGAAAGCGGGGGAGGGGGAAAGGGTTGGGGAGAGGGAGTAAGGCAAATCATGAGAGACCTTTGAATGCTGAGAACAAACTGAGGGTTGAAGAGGGAGGGGGGAAGGGAGAGGGGGTTGAGGGTCATGGAAAGGGGCACTTGTGGGGAAGAGCACTGGGTGTTATATGGAAACCAACTTGGTAATAAACTATTAAAAATTTTTAAAAAAAATAAATAAATGTTTGGTAGATTTGCCTGTGGGGGAAAGGTACTGGAGGGTAGCATGTATGGTGCAAAGTGTACTTGGGGCTATTCAGGAATTGAAAATGGATCAGACATGAGATAATATTCAGGAATAATGTTTAGTTTTATTAGGTATGATAATATTATTTTCACAATAACACCATATTTATCATGGCAAGTAAGTAACCCTTAAAAATGAAAGTCTAATTCAGTGTTTCTTAATCTCTTTTGGATTATGGAATTCTGAGACATAGAAAAAAACTATGGGTCCTTTGACAGAATAGTACACCTATGAACCTACATACACATTTTTGTGTAGCTCAGGGGATTTTTTTAACTCCTATTCTAGTTAGTGGAAGAAACAGTCAAGTTTAGTAATGACTACAATAAGTGCTATACTTGCAAGACCATGATCTTCACAGGACTTGAAGTAAATCATACATATTTTAGGATCTGGGAGCCCTTTGTGAGGACTGTAGAGATAGGATTTGAAAAAGTGTGGAAAAAAAAGCCAATCAAGATGGAAGAAAGGATTCAGAGATATGGAAGGGCAAAGACAGATTTTTTCATATTCTATTCCTGGAGCCAAAAAGCAATCCCTGGCATATGGTGGGAGCAAAATAACCTTGGTTGAAAAAAGCAAAGGTCATGGATAAGCCTCCAACTAAATATTCATCCTTACAGTTCTCTGCCTGATGCTAAATGGTTCTTATACTTCTAAGGTAAAGACTTCCCATTAGATTCACCCCCATCTTATTCCCTAGTGCATCCGGCAGGGTCTGAGGAGCCTTTGCATTTCTCCTGTAGGTAGGAATCAACCCTGTGGCCATTAGACCATGATTTCTTTTGTATTAAGACAAAATGTTAGAGCCTATGTATTACTGTAAAATGAAATAATATCTTTAGCACTGCATTTAAAATAACAACCTGCCTTAAGGCAAAATTCTCACTCCCTCACCACACAGTGAATCTCTATTTCACATTCTGCACTTGCTCTCGGAGCAGTCCCATCCCCAGACAACGCGAGGGAGAATCATGAGGACATACTGAGTGAAGAACCTGGAGAGACAGGCAGCGCAGGAACAAACCTTATGTGACAGGATTAAAGGAAATTCAGCTCAAAGCACAGTCATTAAGTAGGCACTGTGTTGATGATGATGGTGGGGAAGGCAGATTGAATAATGCATCTTGATATTTTAAAGATAATCCTCGCCTCATCCAAATACTTGTATTTAAAGAAAGCCATTCTTACAAAGAGGAGAGTTTTACCTATGCAGCCATACTATTTTGAACATGTCAGAGGGAATCTACATCATATTAGTCTGAAGATTAGAGAAACTGTATTTTACTGTAATACTTGAAGTAATTACTGGAAAAATACCCTGAATTCTTTGAGGGCTTGTGTTATTTACGATTAAAAGACTTTGGCTTTAAATGTGTGCTGAAGGAAAATTCCAAAAGTAGAATGCATATAGTATTGTACTTTGTGGTATTTTATCTCAAAGTTAATTGGAAAAATGTTTACATAGAATCATTCACTTTGTAGCAATGTAGAAAAGCTAATGTTTTATGGAAAGTTGTCCAGACCCCCGAAAGCCACCACCACAAACTCAACTTTCTGATAAAAAAAAATATCATGGGTAAGTAAGATATATGACACAGGTTCTTGGACTGTTGTGAATAAGTATTTAAAGCTAATATTTTGAAGTCCACCAATTAGAAAACATATACAGAGCCTTATAGATAAGATATTCTTCCACAAATTATAGCACAATATAAAATAAGACAGAAATTCCAAACTTGACATGATCATCTGTATAACAATGTGTCTGAGGATAAGCAGATGCTTTGGGACCTTAAACCAGGCTTGAAAAGCTTAGATTAGGAGTTAATAAACTAGGGTTAGTGATCCAAATCCGGCCAGTGGCCTGTTTTTACATGGCTCTCAGGCGCTAATAATGGTTTTCAAACTTTTAAATGGTTGTATAGAAAACAAAACAATGAGAGACATATGACAGAGATCATATGTAATTTCCAAAGCCTGAAGTGTTTATTATCAGGCTGTTTACAGAGATATCTTGCCAATCTCAAGTTTAGAATCTAATGTACTAGTAGCTAGTCTTGATGTGTGATTTTCAATTCAGTTGGAAATGCCACATTAATACACCAAAGATACCTCTCTTCTTCTGCAGCAATTTGTGCCACTTTAGAGCCCCAAAAAAGATGGAAGATTTCTCTAACAACAAATTAAATTCTCAAATTTCTTGTTAGTTGAAATCATGCTAACTAGACTTGGCTTCCTTACCAGAGGTATTGCTTTAGAAATAAAGTTGTCCAATGAAAATTTTAGAACTGACAGTTTTTGATGTATTTTGAAGGAACATGGATCTGAGGTGCAAAACTCAGACTTTCTGAAGGCACTGAAAAATTCTTATACCCAACTGTAATATTCATTCTTATGAATTCATCTTCAGAAAAAGCTCTATCTCTCCATATGTTTTTGAATATACAGATTAAATTTTGAATATACAGATTCACATGCAGATATTTCAATATTTTAATCTAAGAAATTTTCAAATTTATTTATTCAATAACATAAAATCCTTTTAATATGTTTAATTATCTTGTGAACTACTCTACAGAGTTTAGAATTTAAGCTCAACTAATACAATTTTATATTAACATTATTACTATAACTGATATTATTTTTAGACTATATGCATGGAAATATAACTTACTATTGTATGATGTTAAAAACTAAGATTGGTCTGACCATGAGTAGTTAAAGATTCCTGTATTATAAGCTAATAATATATTTCAGAATGATCTTTTACATTAAATAGACATTAATAAAATAATTTTAACATTATTTTTTCTTAAACAGTCATGTGTATAAAGCAGCCTCAGAGATGTCTTATTTCTTGTAATGTGGAATGATTAGTTGTAGTTATATCTTTAAATATTGAAAGTGATATAGAGAGGAAAAAGTACCTTGAATGAGAAAATAATTAGAATGTGTTCTCATAAACATAAGAAAAAAATATTTTTCTTACAGTGCCTTTGAAAATTCTGACAATTAAAAGAAACAAAATTGCATTTTTCTAAGTACATTTCATGTAAATTCTCCCCTATTTAAAAGCTTTTCTTGAGAGATAGACTATTCGCTCCTTGCCATAATTTTCATTTGAGGTTCTCACTCTGGGAGCCCTGAGAAACAATAACAATATTTAGATCAAATGCCTAGATATTTCAGAGTTTTTGAGTAATGAATTACAACTATTTTGCTTAGAAAAAACTGTGTTTTTTGGTAGTCTACTTTAAATCTTTGACAAACTCTACATCAAACAAGGTCAACCACAAATAATGCCTAAGATCAACTTAAGATCAAGCAAAAGTCAATAACTGTAATATGGATGTGGAAGGATGTAGGTCAATGTAAAAGCAGCAAGATTTTTTTCTTCCTTCTTTTCAAACGAATGCACATCTTCTGTGGGTAAAACCCAAAGCAATCTCTTTTAAACCATCTATTCTGAAAGATAAAATACCTCCGAAACAACAAGCCTTTGACATCTGTGACACAGGAGACATGCAGAAGTCATTAAGGGTATCCCGAGGGGGTTCCAACAGTTGCTTCACTTTAGGGTGGGTGTGAGAAGACTTAAAATTAAATTACTTTAAAATAAAGTTAAAGCACCAAGCAATTTCCTGCTCTAGACTCAGTAGGGTTTCCCGTGAGAAAAGAAAGTAGGCAAAAAGTTCAGACAGACAGACAAACATATTTACCCCTAGGTGGAAGGTACAAATTAAATTAGCCTGCTACAAAAGGGAGATGTTTTCTCCTTCTGTTCAGATGTCATGGTAGTGAGGAAACATAGTCTGGGGCCAAGAAAAATGGCACAAATGCATTCATCTGAGCTACCATTCATCCTGATCCAAGGTCTAAACAGAACACATAAAAGAACAGCACTGTTGAAGGACTTCCTCTCCCTAGTTACCAAGTTGAGACTTGCAAAGGAACATGGGAGCAGGGGGTAGGGATCTTTCCAGAATGTTTCAGTGTTGATGGAAGTGTCAGAGGATGTTATGGAGTTAATGACTGAATCTGAAATCACATCAGTGTAATGTGATTCCATATTTCATAGAAAAAGCTGTATTTTATGGTACACAGTATGGTGTGTTTAAAGGTACATTGTGAACTTTCTTTCCCTCTGTAGCTGGAAACCAATATAGGCACTTCCAAAGAGTCAAGTATCTATTATAGTGCCTCATTAATATGCATGTTTTTGGCACTCAATTTGGTTCAGCTGGTATGCTTTCCAGTATCTCATTCTTTATTTATATGAGACTAGGAGGTGTGACCTATGGAGCCAGTTGGCTGTCATGAATTGGAATATTCATTAAGCCTCATGAATTATGCATTAGCCTGCTTATAATACTGCTAGATCCACATTTGATCCAGCCAGAACTCTCGACTGCTTCCCATTCGATGGAATGATCCACATTGTGGTCAAACTGTATATGTGTTCCATATACTACAGAAAGAGTATTTGTGTATTTGCTACTCAGAAAATGTTAGAGATTTTGCAATTCGTGTCTGACTGAGTGGGTTTCATATTTTTTTCATGTTTGAAGGGCACAGCAGACATGGTTCTCCTCTGGCAAACTAGGTTTGAGTAGCATTCTTCTCTACCCTGATTACTATTTCCATCCATTACTGCCCTTGCCTATAAAAGTCACCAATGACTGGTGAGCAGCCTGGATTTATAAAAGATATGTAGCTATCTCCTGGTGATCCACACATAAAAGCAAAGCCAAATATAGGACACAGAGAGTGCTTTTAGAATTTAGTTTCTCTTATCTAAAATAAGGAAATCCTTTTACTGATAACCTTACCATTTTTGTTGCCATTTTTAATGGATAGGAATATCCAGGACACATAAAATCTAATCTGTAGATTTTGCTGATGTCATAATATTTTATCAAAATTCAAAACGAGTACTTATTAGTTAGGCATTAAGTATTTCAGTTTCTAAAATATATGCGTCAATATTAAATTCATGTCTTTAAATTCATACCTTTTGAAATAGAAAGATGGAAACTGCTGAAAAGATCAGCTGGTAAAGATTAATATAATCTCTTAAACATATATCAGCAGGCTCAAGTGCTAAAGGCATTTCACTCTTTAGATTCATAGTACAAGCTATTCAAATTAAAATTTCTCCACCAAAAAACCTATTCTTAAGTAAAAATAAGGCTTTTTGTAGCATCGATCTCAAATCTTTGATAACTATCCACTTACAAAAGTTTCTACTTTCTCTTCATGTAGATCTACCTTGGAAGGATCTCCTCCTGTTTTGAGAAGTAGTTATTATCAGTTTAAGTCTAAAACATAATTTGAATTTAGTCCATTCTATTTGCTGTATTCTGGAACACTAAGCTAAAGAATCTATAGCCAGCTCTACAAAAGGTCATGGGTGAGTCCTGGGTAAAATAGCGTTGTTTACAGATTTTTTAGTGAAGAGATTAGCTGTCATTTATTTTCACATACCTAACTGAGGGGCTTTAGTGGTTCCCAGCAAGAGTGTGTTCTCATCTCTTTCTTAGCCTGTCACATCCTTGTCAGTTTCAATAAAATTACTTACCTGAATTATGCAAATGAGGTTTTGTTATGTCCAGCTCCCATTATTGTTCATCTCCACTACAGCTGAAAATTCTAGCAGACCCCTTGCTTATACTGTCTGATTCCAGGACTCCTTAGGTCAAGACCTTTCAACCTCAGAGCTTGACTTACGCCACAACCGTTTGACAAATCGCCCAGACCTTCACAAAAGCCGGTTGAGCTCCAGAGTGGCTGCTCTCTCTATACACCACTGTTTCTCTGTTTTGACATTTCCTTCTCACTTTTCCTCTCAGTAATTAGACAAAGGGAGAAAAAGACATTTGTGTTCAAAGAATGCTTTCATTTAGGACTGTGATAAATGGCTCCCCTTTCCAAGAAGCTGCGACCCACTGCAGGACAGAAGGTTCCTTCACAAGGGGGCCTGGACAGCGGAGGCCTCCCACCAAAGGCTTCCCGGACGTCAGCTTTGCCTCTAAAAAGGTTGCAGAGAGTGTCCACTGATCTTATCTGCGTTTTCAGCCAACCCAAAAAAGGGAAAATGTAGCATGAACTTCCCATGTTAAAACCATCATCGTTATAAATACAATGACATGATGTTCATAATTTAAGTATTTCTCAGAATGTTTGGAAAACAAATTTGGAACAAAAAGGCATTGTTATTTTTGAAAGTCATCTTAGTACCATTAGAAAGTCTTCAGTTCAAGTACTCAATTTCAGATTATACTATATCCCACTCCCCACTACGTTGCCTGTATCATCTTGAAAAGAATTCACTGAACAATCCGAGATCTGACATTTTAGTGGCCCGTGACACATGTGAAGTATTTGTGGGGAAGTTTGAACATGTTCTTTTAAAATTAAAATAACAACTCTATCATGTTGCAAAAGGGGAAACTGGTATTGTAATAAAAAATTTTAATAGAGAGTAATTTATGTCAACCATGTTTTCATAAGCTTCTTTCAGAGTAATGAGTTAATGTTTATTGTTCCACTGGGGAAGAAAGATTGCCAAACATGCAAAATAATTGGAACTGCATGTGACTCAACTGTTGAGAGTTTCGGTGAAGAATTAGCATGTTCCTGTTCATGCCATAGTTAATCTGTCGCCTTTGCTCATGCTAGTGCATTAATTAGAAAATCATCAAATGACATTCCCAAATGAGGCAAATCACCTCTATGATCTGATACCCCAGTTGAATTAATAAACCAACAAATCTACCTTTGAAGTTTAAGGTATGACCCATAGCTTGATTTTCAAATTAAAGGGAGAAAATCAAGAAAATGTGGGATTTTCAAAAATGTCCAATCGAAGGGGGCATATGGCATTTATCTGACGTATGGAGTACGACATTTAGACTCATTTATGTTATCGCTGTGAACTTATGACAGTTTAAATATTTACAAGAGATCATTATTTTTATTTTATATGCATTTTAGAAATTAATAGATGTTATATCTTACAATAGAATTTAAGCAGTTCCTACTCATGGATTTACCAAAACATTTTTTTAAATAAAAAGGAAACCTGCACATGATTTTAAAAAGGCAGTGTCAATTTATGTAAACAAACTATTTGTGGTGCTTTCTTCCTTGTGTTTAGCTAGGGGAGCTAAAACAAGGTAAGAGAATAAACATGTCAGAGCTCCTATCTCCAAAATCAAAACAAAGCCAAGGGAGGAATCAATTCCATTTGGATTTTTATTGAAAGCTTTGTGAGGGAACAGGGTCTTTAGATGTTTCCCATGTAAAAGGCACTAGACCAAACAGCCTGATATGCTTGAAGTAATGTACCCTCAGGCCTAAAGGCCAGGATGCATTCCGCTTCAGAGATCCTTTCCAACATACGGGAAGGCATTTAGAGAGAGAGGGAAACGATGGGAACTCATTTGGTAAACCTTTAACTGATACAGTATATGCTCAGTTTATGGTTTCCATTCATTCTGTGGATTGAACAGAAAAGAAGTGAACCTGCCAATGCATAAATGAAAATGAGTGTCAGTAAAACAGACACAGTAAAGACGAGCATAGCTTAATGTGAAAGAACACTCACTATCTTTGACAAATATCAAGTAATATTCGACATATAAGTTCTCATTATGGTACCAAAAAATAGAATTTTAAATACGAGGATATCCCTAACTGAAACTGCATATGTGTTATTACATGCTTCTAAAGATGTCTGGGACTTCTCTTTTAACTAGATTCTGTGTGCTCCAATATCGACACCCTTAAATATTTAAAAAGTTTGGTCATTATTTTTTGTGATCAATCATATGCTTCAGTTTGAGTTTCGTCAACAAAATGTGTCTTTAGTTTTAAAGCAAAAGTGCCTACTTTTTCTGATGGATTAAAATAAAATGATTTTCTCTCTTAATTTCAAAGCAGGAGAACATGCTGGTTTAATTCTTTACTTAATATGATCCCTTTCAAAAGATGGTCATGACTTCAGAGAAGTCTCATTCTAAATTTATCTATTCCCTAACATTCCATTTCCTTCAAGGCAGTGATAATATTGTATTTCCTAAGCATATCACAAACACTCAGTAAATGTTTGTTTCAGGATTATTTTTGATTAAGCAACAATTATATATTACTAACTTCTGCTCCTTGGAAGCTCAACATCAAGAAATAAAAATAAAAAACAACATGCAAAATAACCATACAACAAAGAAGAAAATCCAAACGATATAGGAACAATGTTATAGGAAATTCCTTACAATGATGGCTATCAGAGTAGTTGTTGGATAAGAAATGTATCTATCATTGACTATCAAGTTCCTACTAAATTGTGCTCATTAGCCTAAAGAAATAATATCCTGGCCTTGGGTTAGATGCTCTTCTAGAATTGTAGTTGAATTTCCACGATTATGAACAATTACTTGTGTAGTTAAACGTGTGATGAAATTTTTGCAGAAGTTGGACATTTTCTTACCTAATTTTTGAAAAGATTATTCCTCAGTAATCAGTCAGGGAGTGATTAAAGAAAGTGTTTAGTCTGTATCTGTAGCTATGTTTCTACCACCTATTTTCTTATCCTTTTAATCAGATATTCCTACTCAGTAATTAGTTGTATAGGAGAGGCCAAAACAGAAGTCCATTCTGGTGTTAACACAGCTGAGTAGAACACTGACCTCTTTAGGAAGGCGCACAGTCTGAAACAAGAGACTGCACTTGGTTTTGAAACTTAGCTACGATGATGGTTTTCAATTTCCATTCAAGAGTAGAAAATTATACAATTTGATTTATTGCAGCAACTTTTTTTGATACCTCTCCCTCTAAATCTAGTACGTTTTAGAGCACTTACAGAAGAAATACTCCTTGTTCTGTTTGAAATATACAGGGGGGAAAACACTATTTTTTCTTCCTTCTCTCACTCTCCAAACAACCTGTTCTTCCTGTCCCTTCGGTCTGCATTTCAGTGCTTGGCACTGTCCTCTCCCCCGTTGTCAAAACCGCTGGGACCTGGAACTCCCTTAAGCCGTATATCCTCTCACATATACAATATGCATGCACAATATGTGCACTTTAATAACAAACATATTTGTTTCTTCATTCACCCCCTGTCACTGCCTCAATTCAGATCCTCCTAACCCTGCCCAACATCTCTGCTTTCTGTCTCAGACATTCCATTCCATCCTCCTCTCTACAGTTGCAGTCTTCAGTATAAAATGCAAATCCAAACATAGGGCAGCTCAGTTCCTTCAATAGCTCCCACATAGATTTTGCATAAAATGCCTTAGCAGAGCCCACGTCTCCACATCAGATTTGCACGCTGCTCCATGGATCCTTCATGGTTTCACATGGTGTCCCTATGGCTGCAATATCCCTCTCTCCCTCAACTACTCTTGATTCCACCAACTTGTCCCAGAACTCTCTAAACCTGGTGTCTGCGTTATATGCTTTTCTGTGCTCTTCCCACTCTGCCCACTATTTGTCTCATTACTTGTCTGTTTACATCCCTAGACCTTGAACTCTTCCACTGCAGAAAATTTATTCTACTTTGTTTCTTTCAACGCCTTAGAATTTATTTAGCTTTTGATTAATATCTAGCAAATGAAGGCTTTCAAAACAGAGGAACTGAGCCTTATGAAGTTTCTGGAGACTGACTATTTTGCTTCCAATAAGAGCAAGGGAAAACATGAGAAAAAATTAAAACAGAAGACATAATAACAGTTTAAATCTAGCATGTATCACTGAGGCAATGCATTACATGTAGAAAAAACTTAATACATACAGATTTCTACTTTCAGCCTTAATATGTCAAAAGCTTAGAATACATCACCCCATTCACAAAAAAAAAAGAAAGAAAGAAAGAAAAGAAAAGAAAAGCTGACCAAAGTGAAAATCAATGACTTTTCTCAGACTTTTTAGAGAACTGAGGTCTCAGTGCATACTGCCATCCTGAAATCAAGAGAAAAAGACCATCCTGAGATGCAGAAACCAAGATGTGTTTATGAAACTACTGGGGACTACAATCTCAGGAAAGCCTTCACACTGTCACGGACTTTATTCTAGGAACCTTAACAGGTTCTCATGGTGAAGATCTATAAAAGATATTCTCATGGCTCTGGAAGAGGGAGGGGAAGGGAATCATCATGAAATTTCCCAAAGCTTTCTTTATATAAAAGAAGTAGGCTCCAGGAAGAAAGACTTTGCCAGAACCTTACCCTAATTGGCGCCAGGCAATCATTCTACTCCTGTTCCCTATGCTTCTCTGTTTTACTAAGGATTAAAAAAAAAAAGCCACCCATATTCAACAGGAGTCAGAGCTTCAAGGAAATAGAGTGGGAAGTCTGCAGTCAAAGAGGAAACTCGAGGGGAGGTGGAGGAGTGAGAGAAACAGATAAGCACATTTGATGGGCAGAACCGCCAGACAAAGGCCCACTGCCAAAACATGGATATTTAATTGGAAGACAATAGAATGTTTTCCTGGCCCATATCCCATGACCTTACCAACGGGGATCCAATATAATAATAGTGGATTACGGCTGAAAGAGCTGCAAGGCACTGGCTTCCTCTGTGGAGAAGTATTAGCAAAGCTCAAAGTCTAGGAGGAAGGAAAAATAAAGGCAAGAGAGCGATTTAAAGTCTCTGATACCTATAGCTACAGCAAACATTAAACACAGTCAAATTCCTAGCCAGATGTCCATAAATCCTTGTAGTGAAGGCCCATTTACCTCAGTTGCTATCATCCATTGCAATATGCTTGGCTTTCAAAAAAAATTACAAGTCATGACAAAAATCAAGACGAAAACACAGTATGAAGAGCAAAAGCAATCATCAGAACCAGACTTAGAAATGACACAGATGTTGGAATTATCAGAATTTTAAAATAATTATGATTAATATGTTAAGAGCTTTAATGGAAAAAATAAACAGCATTCAAGAACAGGTGGTTTATGTAAGTAGAGAGATGGAAACTCTAAGGAAGAATTCAAAAGAAATGCTAGAATCAAAACATAGTAACAAAAATAAAGCATGCCTTCAATGAACTCATTAGCAGACTGGTGTGCCGAGTAAAGAATCTGTGAACTTGAGGAGAGCTCAGTAGAAACTGAAATGCCAAGAGAAAATAATGAAAACAAATCATCCAAGAGCTGTGGGATGGTTCCAAAAGGTATACCAAACATCTCATTGTAGTATCTCTGATGGAGAAGACAGACAGAACAAAGCAGGAGAAATATTTAAAGTAAAATTGCCAATCACAGATTAAAGCAAAAGAAAAAAACATACTTAGGCATATTGTATTAGAACCACAATAAGTGAAGACCAAAAATAATTGAAAGAAGTCAGAGGAGAAGACACCTTATCTAGAGAGAAATAATAAGGAAAATTATAGCAGACTTTCTATCAGAATCATGGAAACATGAAACAGTGGCCAGAAATATTTAAAGATCCATAGGATAGAATAGAAAGTCCAGAAATAAGCCTACACAAATATGGTTAACTTTTCTAGAACAATGGTGAATATTTAATCTATAAAAGACGGTCATTTCAACAAACGGTGCTAGAACAATGGACATTCATACAAACAATTGAACCTATATATAGACTTCATACCTTTCTCAAAAACTGCCTCATAGTGGATCATTAACCTAAATATAAAATCCAGGTTTGTAAACCTTCTGGAAGAAATCATGGGAGAAAAATCTAGGTAACTTTGGATTTGATGATGAGCTTTTGGATGTAGCACCAAAAGTGCAACCCATGAAAGGAAAGCTCAGTGGGTTGTAGTTTACCAAAACTGAAAACTTCCCTTGAAAGATAGAATTGGGAATAAGAGGGAACAGGCCATATCTTGGAGAAAATGTTTACAAAACATAAATCTAGTGGCGAGGGATTGTACCCGAATAGAACACAGAGGGCTCAAGAATGAGAGAGAAGTCAAGTGGAATAAGGGGCATGAGATCTAAGACATTTTACTGGAGAGAATGTCTAGATGGTAGATAAGGATATGAAAGGATAATCCACATAATGTATCATTAGGAGAATGCAAATTACATTTCTGCATGAGTTCTTGGCATAGAAAAGAGAATGATAGTTAAAACTTAGGGAATCCAAATAAAGTATGCAATTTAGTTAATAAATATCAATATTGGTTCATTACTTGTGACAAATATACCCTACTAAGGCAAGATGTTAATAATGGCAGAAACTGGGTCTAAAGAGTATATGGCAAAAATCTCTGTGCTAGCTTTGCAATTACTCCATAAACCTGAAGTTATTCTAAACTAAAGGTTTTATTAAAAATATGTATAAAAATGAACATATATCCTTCAAGGTCACATGTGCCCATGAATAAGGGGAATCTCAAAGTCACTTTCAACCCTGCACGTGCCTTATTTTTAAACATAATCATTTTTAACATACACTATAATTCATGATTCAGTTAGCAAATGCTTCAAAGGCTCTTCAACAATTCCTAGCATACAGCTTGACCTTTAAGATTTTCATACATTTTGCCATCAGAAAAAAATGTTCCTTGTAATGAGCTTGATCTTCTGCTGTACTGCCTAGGACTGTGACTAACAAGGGCTGACAAGGAAGCATGCTCTGCCCTGCCTCGCTCCCCACCTCCAGCGTGCCTTCCCAGGTTCCTCCTCTCCCCAGTGCTCACCCTGGTAAGGCTCTGAGTGGTACATGTAAGCCCTCCCAGTGAGCACAGCTGAGGCAGCCCAGAATAAAACAGCAAATGTGCAGGACGCCTGGGTGGCTCAGTCGGCTGAGCCTCTGACTTCAGCTCAGGTCATGATCTCATAGTTGGTGGGTTCAAGTCCCACATTGGACTATGTGCTGACAGCTCAGAGCCTGGAGCCTGCTTCAGGTTCTATGTCTTTCTCCCTCCCTGCCCCTCCCCTGCTCATGCTCTTTCTCTCAAAAAAATAGATAAATGTTAAAAAAAATAATAATAAAACAGCAAATGTGCATTATCCTACAACACTTGCAGCTATGCTACATTCCTGAGAAAACAAGTCTACAGTTCCCAGCATAGACAATATTGACATTGGGTTTCAGCGAGGGAATTCTAGAAAATAAAACTGACGTGGAATAAGGTACCACTTACACCTATCCCCAAGTTTTCCCATTCTCTAAATGATAAGACGTGAAAAGGTCCCTTGCTTCATCTCCTAATGAGAACAAACCCTAAGGAAAGGCCCAAGTAAGATGTTCATTGCAGATTCCACTATCCAAGGTCAGTGTGATCCAGGTACTAAATTACTCCCAGGAGACTCAGGTGCTGAACTACTCCCAGAGTCACAAGCTCCTGGAATGAAATGTTCCGAGCCGTATCCATACCCTCTGTTCTCCCTCTCAACAGGGACAAAGGGAGGTCAGAATAGGCCCCTGGAGGGCAAGAGTGGGAAAGAGATGTGTGCAGTCTTCGCCTGGCAGACAAATATTCATTTTTATGAGTCAGAAGCCTCCGGCTCCCTCCCTTGAATCAGGGCCTGCTGCAGCTCAGGCTGCTGCAGGATGTATTTGTCTTTCCCTGCACATTATTATTTTATTGTTATTACTCTCATTCCTTCCTAACTGTGAGCCAATGAGCAGAATTATTTTTATTTACTTTGATTTTTTGGATGCTTGAATATATTACTTCAATATAGTTTATAATCCCTATAATAGCACATAATGGTTATACTTTAGACATTTAAAAGCAATTGGGCACATTCAATATGCTCATGACATATAACTTTATAATGCCCTATCTCTTTCTGTACTAAATGTTTCATGTTAATAAATTCTAGCCTATTTTGTATGTTTCATATTTGAGAGTATAAGCTCATAAAAATAATAATAATTGGCATGGATTTTTCTGGTAAACGTACAGTGCAAAAATGTAATGGAGAACAGTTGATTCCAGAGGTAAAGCCCTATAATTGAGGAAATCAAGTAGAACATAAAGATATCCTAAAATTCAAATTCAATAGGATTCTGACCACATCCAAAAATAACATCTTGGAGATGCATCTGGATAAAATTTTACATTATGGCCAAGGGTGCTCTGTGTGCAGATGAATCATCCTTTGTCTGACCCAGATTCCTGACAGACAGCATATCCACTGTAGATTTTTATAATATCATAGTTTCAATGTAATCTGTGTGGCTAACACAACGTTCTTCCAAAAACAGCAGGCTCTGCCTTATGGACGCTGTGCAGACTCTGTTTAACAAGACTAAAGAGAAAAATAAATAAGTAAACATGATGGGGCATAATGACATGACATCATCTCCAGAGGTGACCCAACATCCAGACCGGAACTCACATCCCTGGCGCGCATTCTCGTCAAGTGTTACAGCGGTTCCCAGCGTCCTTTTGGACACATGTGGGGTAACGGAGAGAGGGCGTGCTCGCAGCCCCAGGAAGTTGCTGGTTGTCCTGGAAGTCATTTCAAGTAGATCAGACTTCCTCTCTTAATCTTCCCAGAAAAAACTCATGTCTCATTGTACACACATAAGGAAAGTAGAGTGTGAAAGTAAGAAAGAAGGCACTGAAATAAACTGTCCCCAAGAGCTTCGGGACTTTAATAATGCGTGACTTCCGTAGCCTTAGGTTCAATCCCTTCTGCCTATACAAGCTAATCCTTTATTTCTCTGCCAAAAGATACTTAGCAGCTTTTCTCTGATTCCTCATCTCTCTCTCTCTCTCTCTCTCTCTCTCTCTCTCTCTCTCTCTCTCTCTCTGTCACTCACACACACACACACACACACACACACACACACACACTCATCCTACATCCAAAAACATTCCATTTCTCTAAACCTAGACTCACTCATGAGATAAAAACAATTTTCTCTCAGGTCCCTCTGTAGGTAAAGGCCAAATTTGGTCTAATATAACTATATTTCTGACTCAGACTTTATTCTTTTTCTCTCCTAAGATAACTCCACTCCTTTCTTTTATTTTCCCCTCCATGTGAATCATGTGCAAGGAAAATACTACCAGATATGCTATCAATTACCTGTCATAAAAGGTTCATCAGCTTTCAGTAGGTGCTCAAAAATGGTTGTTCTCTTATATAACAGGTATTCATTCTTTAATGATTTGATGTGATTTAACTGGACTTTTAAAAACTACACTAGCTACAATCTCTCTGGATGACATCTGAGGCAGAGTCACATCATTATGGAACTTTAATAGCAAGTTCCCAGTATGTTATCACATGACTTTAATGGAATCTTAAAAATGCATTTTTACTCTTTCATTTTTGAAAAAGGACACTAACTTACATTGCTCTAGAATATTTGGGGTCAATGAATAAAAGTAAGATAAGAAAAAATAATAATTAAGAGACTTTCTAGACTGCATATTTCTTTTCTCATTTTTTAACTTTCAACTTGTTGCTTTGGATACTACAAGTCATATAATCAAGAAAATCATGTTTTGCCCTTTGAAATACTGTTGCAAAGAGATATAATTTCACAAAATATCTTTCCCTCAGGAAAACTGAAGGGAGAGAAATAAAGTCCTTTTATAAACATATAGAACAAATTCTTACTTTTGTGAACAATGAACGTTTTCTTATGATTTTAATAAAGACAGCAGTACTTTTCTATTCAATAACATTTAACAAAGTATATGCACATTAAAAAAAATTTAAATTGTAGGTAATATTTTTATTTTTTAATTTTTTTTATTCATTTTTGAGAGACAGAGAGTGCAAGCAAGGGAGAGGCAGAGAGAGAGGAAGAAAATCCAAAGCAGGCTCTGCGCTGAGAGCTCAGAACCTGATGCAGGACTCAAACTCACAAACCATGAGATCATGATCTAAGCAGAAGTCAGATGCTTAACTGACAGAGCCACCCAGGGACAGATTCAGGTAATATTTTTTAAAAATATTTTTTATGTCTATTTTATTTTGAGAGACAGAGACAGAGAGTGAGCAGGGGAGGGTTAGAAAGAGAGACAGACACAGAATCTGAAGCAAGCTCCAGGCTCTGAGCTGTCAGCACAGAGCCCAATGTGAGGCTCAAACCCACCGACTGTGAGATCATGACCTGATCTGACGCTTAACCGACTGAGCCACCTAGGTGCCCCTCAGGTAACATTTTTAAAGGGACATTATCATTTAGAGCTGCACATGTTAATAATCCTCTATAATGCATAAATGGAGATGTTTAAAAACCAGTAAAATATGAATCACCAAAAACAGTGATAGTATATATATGCCTAAAATGAGAAAATAAATGTAGTAAATGTTTACAAAATATTAATTTGAAAATTGAATTTGTGGGTCCAAAATACCACAGTAGAGCAACACCAGACTTAATTAAAAATCTAAGTTTACTCCTAACCCCATCTGGTTTACTATGTGATCTGAGCAAGTCACATAATTTCTCTAGACCTCAGTTTCTTTTTTTAAATATTTATTTACTTATTTTGAGAGAAAGAGATAGAGAGCAAGTGGGAAAGGGAAATAGAGAGAGAGAGAGAGAGAGAGAGAGAGAGAGAGAGAGAGAGAGAGAGAGAATCCCAAGCAGACTCCATGCTGCCAGGGCAGAGCCCAATGTGGGACTCAAACTCACAAACTGTGAGATCATGATCTGAGCTGAAACCAAGAGTCAGACAATTAACTGACTGAGCCACCTAGGTACCTCTCTGTACCTCAGTTTCTTAGTCTTGCAGAATTGATACAAAATTTCTACATTCCCTTTTTTCCATCTACATTTTGGGAAATGATGCACCCATTTTCATTACTGTAATGGCTACCTTTGAATTGGTTGATATTTAGCTGGAAAACATCAGAATAGCAGTCCTGGTTGCTTGTAGACTTGTCTTTTCTCATTGGTCAGTGTCCCCTTATGATTAGCTATTGTCCAGACCATGTTCATCAATAAATGTTTTGAATTACTGCCTTAAATATTTAGCATGCATTTTTTACTTTAAATCCATCTTTAATAATATATCTAACCCATATTCAAACACTATCAAGAACATGGGAAAACTTAATTCAATCTTCTCTATCTTCCACATTATTTATCATTTAAATCCCTTGCTTATTTTAACCTGTCATCTTTCAAAAATAGATTTATCTTCTGACAAATATGCCAATATATATATTTAAATTAATTTGCTCATCGATGTTTTTATTGTTCTCATTCTCTCTTCTGTGGTTGATTTTTATTGTACTAAAATGTATTCTTTTATTCTTTTAATGTTCTCTCAAAATACACCTGGCATATAAATACCCTATCTTTCTTATCTGAAAAACTCTTCATTTTGCCATCATTCCTATATGATAATTTCACTAGACATAGAAATCCATGCAAAAAATTATTTTCCATAAACTATTTAAAGACATTAATCTAGGGGCACCTGGGTGGGCCAGTCAGTTGAGTGTTCAACTTTGACTCAGGTCATGATCTCACAACTCGTGAGCTCAAGCCCCATGTTAGGTTCTGTGCTGACAGCTTAGACTCTGGAGCCTGCTTTGGACTCTGTTTCTGTCTCCCTCTGTCTCTCTGTCTCTCTCTCTCTTTCTCTCTCAAATATAAATAAACATTAAAAAAATTTAAGACATTAATATACTACCATTTGAGATAAGTGTCACTCATTTGCAAATAATCTTTCTTTTCTATTTGCATTTAAGATTTTATTTTTAATCACTGATGTTATGCAACTTTAATACTATGTGTCTTCTTGTGGACTTGTTTAGGGTGTTTGAATTCATCATTGTGCCTTTATATATTTTGGATATGAGTGTTCAGAACTTATTGTTTTGAATATTTCTCCTCTCCATTTTCTTTCTCAGAATAAAACACCACAGAGTGTGTAGTGAACACTTTCTTTTCAACCCATCCTCTGTTTCTTTAACAACCTCTCATGTTTTTCATCCATTCATCTATGCCCCATTTGGGATTTTTCCACAAATCAGCCTTCCGTGTTCCTAAGTTTCTCTTCAGCTGTGTCTAGACTCATCCATATAGTTTGATTTTTAACCAACTATGATATTAATTTATATAAATTCTGTTTGTGTGTATGTGTGTGTGTGTGTGTGTGTGTGTGTGTGTGTAGGTATGTTTAATGTACTTATCTTTTTATACAACCTGAAAAAGGTTGTTTAATATTGGAGTTCTGGAATAAGAAGATCACTATTGCTCTACACCTAGACTTTCCCTCCAGTAGCATGTCATTAATAAAGCCATAATTTTAATCTTCTACTTCACTCCTTAATTAGGCCCTAGTATATTTTTCTTTACCAAAATGAATTACATTTAGAAAGCATGGAAGAATATAGGAGTCTTAAACACAAATGTCTGCAGGGACAATGCAAATAACGTAAATGGAGGTATCCATTGGAAACTACATCAGACGAGGGAAGAAATGGCTGGTGTAAAACAAAAATTGCTATTCAGAAATTGTGGCCAGGGCGCCTGAGTGGCTCAGTTAGTTAAGCATCTGACTTCAACTCAGGTCATGATCTCACGGTTCATAGGTTTGAGCCGCGCGTTGGGCTCTGTGCTGACAGCTCAGAGCCCGGAGCCTGTCTTCAGATTCTGTGTGTGTCTCTCTCTGACCCTCCCCTGCTCAGCTTCGTTCTCTCTCTCTCTCTCTCTCTCTCTCTCTCTCTCTCTCTCTCTCTCTCAAAAATAAATAAAACATTTTAAAAAAAGGAAAAAATTCTTATTTACATCTTTCTTTTTTAAAAAAAAAAATGTGGCCAAATTCTGCCATGTGAAATATAGACTTACTATTGCCAGATAGTCTCTTGTAAGAGAATTTAAGTATCTTGATTTTTTTTTTTGATGAAATCTCCCCCTATATCTCAGTGTTGAAAACTAATTCATTTCTAGAAAGTTTCTGGTCACCAAAAAACATGTCTTCTGGCCATATTTGCAAGCACAGATTTTGGAACTAGACATCTTGATTAATATTTTAGCTTTTGGTAAACAATCTACTTAGCATCTCTAAGCATTAGTTTTCATATCTGTAAAATGGAGACCATGAACTATTATGATAACTAAGTGAGGAAAGGAAGATAATGCATGTTAAATAGTACTTAAGACAGAGTAGTCACTTAATAAAGTTCCAGAGCTGAATAAAAGCCTTGAATATTGTGAATATTAAACTGTACCCTAGTATCCAATCTAGAACAGTACTTATTAATAGTAATTATTAGTGGTTTCTATTAGTAATTCAACAACTGTTAGTTGAATGAATAATGTTATTTATATAAGTTTTAGTTTACAAACTTGATTATATTCCACATATATATAAAATATATATATAGAACTAAATATTAATAGTACTATAGAGCTATCTGATATTTTCCATAGTTTGTGAAATTACCATAAGACATGAGTAGCTATGAATCAGTTCACTCAAACTTGCTAAACTAGTCCCTGAAAAATGTTAGACAAAATTATACATTGCAGAAAGTATTTATATCCCAGTAGTTTTATTTACTAGTATCCTTTACATACAAATATGTGTTAAGTAGCTTATGTGTACAAAGATTCCAGGATCTAAATTCTCAAAAGAGAGGGTAGAGAGAAACAAAGCTGACATTGTAGACCATTTCCTAGGCTCAAAGTGGCTCATGGTTTGGTAAAAGACAGAATAGTACATGTATAACACAAAGGGAAAAAAGAAAAGTATGTTTAGGGGGCAGAAGAGGATTGGCTAAAGCATAACCGTGAATAGATACCTCAAAGTTTCCAAATAATGCACTGGTTTTCTGAAAAGTGCCCTTTTAAATTCTCCTCCACAAGCATGGTAATTGGAAATGTATACTAACTAAATCTCAAGACTGAGGAACAGGCTGTTAGGGGAGTCTTTTAAATCCTATCTTAGCCACATGGCTGAAGGTCATGTTTCTAAATTCACTTACGTTTGGAATTCAAGAATATTTGGAGGCTCATTCATTTTCCTAGTTTGGTTCTATTTTAAATTGATATTCATTTGTGCTATAGTAAAAGCAGAACATTTTAGGTTTAGTTCTGGGCTCAGTAAAATTTTGAAGTTCAATGTCACGTTCTATCCTTTCTTCATGTGGTTTAAGTCGGTATTTGGGTAAATTTAGAAATGAGCACACTGGGATTATCCAGGGCTTTCCCCAGATGGTCCAGTCTTCTCAGAACTAGGCCACTTTTCTAGGTTCTTCTAGTGTGTGGCTTTGTTGAATGCTCTGAGAGGAATTTGGGCACTCTCAGCACGCTTTCTCTAATAGAAAGAAACTAAACTAATAAATGTTACTTTGTGAAGAGCCCATGACATTTTCTTAATTTATGAAAATTAGCTTGAATAGTTTCATTTCTCAAACCTTTGGCTCAAAATATATATAATTGCCAACAATTTTATAACATAGGCTGCTAAATGAAAATAAGAAATAAATACATATTCTCTACCCCATAGCTATTCTCCTATGTGTTGAGCTTCCATCTGTTTGCCTTTTGTTTTTGTTTATGTGAAGCTTTACATTTTGCCATCAATATGTTATGTTGTGTTGTGTTAACTTGTAAGCTGAGACAAAGATAAAAAATTACACACTTTCACTGACATTTTTATTGACTGACTAGTAAATTCCAATTTGAAAATTCAGTGAGGATATAATAGATTGCATTAAAAGTATTTTCTGAGGACAAACTCCTGCATGAAAAGAATTGCTTATTTCTTAAAGAACAAGGACATAAATGATGGAGGTCTCTGTTATAAGTGAGAAGGGAGTATACTCATGGTATAAGAACTCTAACTTCCAGAGGAGACTAGCTTCTAGCATTGCCTTTCATTCTACTCCCTGTAGAAAATGCCTCGAACTGGTGGTTCCCTAGGTATCTGAGCTATCGGGAGGGTTTCCAATATCTTTACTTTTTTTTTTTAAGTAGTTTATTGTCAAATTAGTTTCCATACAACACCCAGTGCTCTCCCCCACAAGTGCCCTCCTCCATCACCACCACCTCTTTTTCCCTCTCCCCCTTCAACTCTCAGTTCCTTTTCAGTATTCAATAGTCTCTCAAGTTTTGCGTCCCTTTCTCCTAATATCTTTACTTTAAAGTGGGCCATAAGAGGAGGAAATGGTCCAAAGAGCTTGTAACACATTAACAATGAAGGTTTACTCGTACAATGAGAATTAGATTCATTTATTTTAGAGATTTATAGGAGAGGTAACTAATTCTGATTATAAATATTTTTATATAACATAGCAGGTAAAAACATAGTTTATTGTGGATGTATTAGTTGCCATCGTCATAGAGACACATGGTCATCTTCTGCCGGCTCTTGATTAGTATAGATTTGTTCCACAGGTAATGACGATCATTTTGGTCTAGATATGGGCCATTTTAAAGCCAGGTTTAAAAAACAATCTTTAACCCTACTGTAGCCAAGGAATGATATTATCAAAATAGTTGCAATGCCTTCAACGAAAGAGTGACACCACTTGATTGCACAGGGCAGTGTAGAAAGACTTCCCAGACCAGATGGCACCTATCATCTAATCTAAGCTTTTCCACCTTTTCAATTACAAGGACTCCCCTACCCCTTTTTAATTTATTGCTTTTTTCTATTGTTCTCAATATTTTGAAGATTTTTGAAGGTTCAATATATTGCACTTATTACGTAAAAGTCAATTTATGATTTCATATTATCTTTGTTAATAAGAATAGGAAGAATATGAAGTGATTCTGAGCACTACACTACATTGAACTATTACAATTCCAGCCAAAGTGTCAATTTAGACTCTCAAACTACCTTTTTTTAACTTTTTTTAATGTTTGTTTTTGAGATAGAGAAAGGCAGACTGGGGAGGGGGCAGAGAGAGAGAGGGAGAGAGAGAATCCGAAGCAGGCTCCAGGCTCTGAGCCGTCAGCACAGAGCCCAACGCAGAGCTTGAACCCATGAACTGTGAGGTCATGACCTGAGCCAAAGTCAGGGGCTTAAGTGACTAAGCCACCCAGAAACCCCTGTTTCTGAAACTCTTAAATTTGATATATGTGCAATTTTTATTTGACCTTAAGTATGTATGCACATTTGTGTTATATGTTTGCAAAATAGTTTCATAAACAATTTTTTTAGATCCTGTAAGCATTACTGATTCCAAGTTGCTTTAGAACAATTTAGATTCACAGGATCCGTTAGCACATGTGCAAAGGGCATGTCTCTCAAGGGAAGAGAATCCGCAAAAGAGAGTAACACACAAGGAAAGATTTATATATATGGGCTGAAACTGTATGTACATGTACAATGTCACAAACAACCAAAAATCTGAGTAATCTAAAAATAATATCAGTGAACCAAAAATTGGCTATGATAACATTTTACAACAATCAAACAAAACTGTCTAGAAAGGCTTCGGCCTCACAATAATCAGCTAATGCAATTCAAAGCTTGTAACTCGCAAACAGGCTGGGATATTATTTTTCACCAAGAAAATAAACACTTGTCTTTGGACTGACTCCCATGTGGCAGAACCAGGGCAAGGCATTCATTGCTATTCTGCAGCTCTTTGAAAAATCAATCTGAAAGAGAAACTCTGCAGAAGACCCATCTTCTTCTTGTTTCTCTGATATGCTGCACACTTAAAATGAACTAAAGTAAAAGAAGAAAATGAAAGAGGCACACAGAGTAGCAAAGACAAATGGTGGAGAAAGCAAAACCAACACTTCCAAACATCAAATCAGAATGTTGCTCTTGTCCCGGAATTCCCCTAGAGTTACTTAGGACAAAAATCTGGTCCACTGAGATCAAAGCCAGAAAGAACAAAGAAAGTCAGAGTGATAAACAGCCTACTAGGAAGAAATCCCAAACAAACCCTGACAGTTTGTGGAATGACTGGAATAAAAATCAGCTGTTCAAACTAATCTCTCATTTCGTCCATCAAAATAAAGATGGAACTTTCAGTGTCCCTGACAAAAGCTAGGTATCCTGAGCCTGAGTACTTTTATAAAGTGAGAGAACTATAACTTTTTAGCTTATTTTTATTCACATTCAAACCAGACCTGACTTGCTTCCCTCTCAAGAAATTGTTTTGAACAAAGTCACATGCATTCTCACTGTAGACCTTTTGAAACTATGAATGGGTTAAATGTTTTTAATAGTATTAATCACACTAAGTGTCCCATGATCCTAAGGCCTTTCTGTAGCATGCAATTCTGGTCATGGATAATATTAATAAAAAGTCTCCTGAATTTGTCCCATTTCCTAATTACTTAAGCAAAGATAAAATATAGGGTTTTTTAAAAATAGTTTATTGTCAAATTGGTTTCCATACAACACCCAGTGCTCTTCCCCACAAGTGACCTCCTCCATCACCACCACCTCTTTTCCTCCCTCCCCCCTCCTTCAGTCCTCGGCTCATTTTCAGCATTCAGTAGTCTCTCAGGTTTTGCGTCCCTCTCTCTCCCCAACTCTCTTACCCTCTTCCCCT
>NC_043705.1:67457852-67507354 GCF_006229205.1 Suricata suricatta
ATATATAATACACACACCTTCTTGATCCATTCTTAAGGTGATGTATAGGGTATTTTTAAATGTTTATTTATTTTGAGAGAGAGAGACAGAGTGCAAGCGGGGAAGGGGCAGAGAGAAATGGAGACACAGAATCTGAAGGAGGTCCCAGACTCTGAGGTCAGCACAGAGCTGGACATGGGTTTTGAACTCACAAACCACGAGATCATGACCTGAGCCGAAGTCAGACACTTAACCCAGGTGGCCCCAGATAAAATATAGTTTAAAACAGGATCTCAAATATCCTTACATCCCTGTGTCAAAAGAAAATGTTTTTATTTTTCAATAGCTGACCAATCCTTTTAAAAATTTTCCATCCTTCTGGCTAATGAAGATAGGGTTAATTCACTTGGGTACGCTTAGTTCAACTTAGTAATTACAATACCCTTTATAGGTAATTGTGTTTTTGAGCAGGCAACTCAAGAAAGTGTTCAGTTATTTGAAGTCCTGCTCTTTACCCTTGCTCCTATCTGAGAAGGCATGTTGATGTACAGGACAGTGGTGGCATTTGGCCTTGTACTGGGTAGCGAACCAAAAAGGTTTGTTGATGTGCAGGATTCCTTCTGGATACTTCCAAGTCCCTGGCTACAGAGTGCCTGAACTAGCTGTTCCTTGCATGGGTGACACCTGAGAAGCTACTGCAACCATCAGGCTCTCTCATTGTGATATGCTGGTACTGTGGTGTCAAAATTATCCATACGAGATAACCTCTTTACCCCTAACCAAAATCTGATGGCCCACAGCCATAACAACACCCATTTCCCTCCACTGGGGCAAATACGAGTCACTGAGTGGTATGTTCATGCCATGTGGAAAGAGCAACACTGCTCAAAGCCAACAAATTGTCTTTTCTTGCCCCCTTCGTGCCATTTTGGAAGTGGCCAGGTTTATGGATTCTCCTGAGAGGTAGCAGCAGACTTGAAAAAAGACATCACTAGTTCCTGTGGCCTAAGGCTTCCTGTAAAAATGCCTCCTAATGATGATTGTGGTAAGGACAAACACTACTTAAGAATGAGAATGCTGATTTATCACCAGTTTTTTCTCTCTGTGTCTTTACTTTCTCTTGCCCATAATCTCTGGAGACCACGACCGGCAGACTTTAGTTCTATTATATATTCTTTTACTCCAAGGTTATCAACCTCATGGTGAAGGGTCTTAGCTGGAAAGAATATAATTTCTATACTGTAGAAAATGCTTTATGATCTGGATTCTGAAGGCTTGGTTTGATTTACTAAAGACATATACAAAATTTTATATCTCTTCAAAGACTATTTTTATTGATATGTTCTCAAATGAAATGGACACAAAATTCTGAAAATTCTTGTTCTATAGATTATGTACTATTCCCCTGCAGAACAAAAACTCAAAGCACTATTGGGTGCAAATTCTCAGGAAAGTAGAGCAATAAGATATAGCTATACATCTGAAAATATTTTTGGCAGTATTCTCTACATTACACTTTGGACTAAGAATTTTAGACACATAAAAGTGTGGTAAGGTTTGGTATCATGGCTTTATCTTCTTCTTAACACTTTCCAGACTGAAGAGAATCATAATCACTCATCCTTCATAATGGATGGTAGGCATATGAAAATTCTTTTATAAAGCTGATCTTTGCTTCCTAGTAAGGAACAGTAAAACTCTAATGGTGACATAGGCTGACTTAGAGCTCAGGAAAACAACTAAATTGACCAAAAGAATGGTTATATGCAGTTTCAAATAAATGATTGCATGAGTTGATCTCTGACAGGGACCATGGGCAAGTTGCAGCAAGAGTCCTTAGAAGCACTTGGTGGTCAGTGTTGGCTTCTCTCTATTACCTTGTTCTTTCAAGTGCCCAACAAGACAGTAAGTCATGAAATTGAAAAGTGGCAGGTAGAAAGAAGGAATCATAGCAGATATTTAAGCTGATATTCAGGACCTATAGATACAAAGCTTGGGTAGAGCAAAGAGGAAATCCTTCCAGTGGTGTTCCTAAAGGGTCTAGTGCAATGAAGTGTAGCTACCTACCTACCTCCCGAGGAAATCAAGTCACAAATATTTGAAATTGCAGAGAGATACGGTCCCTGTTTTGGCACAGGGTTGGTGGTGAAGTAGGATTACAAAAAGATGTGCCAAAGGAATGTCCAAGGCTTCATGAGAATTCAGAATATCTGACAGAATATCTCTTGTGTTTCTGACAGTAAAAACCTTCATTGCGTTTTACTCATTTTCCTAGTAAGTTGTTTGGCACTTAATAAAAATTACATGATTATCTTTTCTCTCTTCTCAAGTCAAAATATCTGTGACACTAAATTTGTGGTCATAATTTATTTTACTGTTCTAAGTGGTGTCCGAGTCTAACCAGCCCCTAGTCATTGGCTGAATTTGGCTTCCTCTGTCCTTATCAGAGCCCCAGGGACATGCAGGTTGGCTGTATGCTTGTAGGAAATAGGAAAATGATGTAATGGAAGCAAAATTTGCCTAGCTGGGGAGAATTAAACTGCATATCTTCAAAACTAGAGTTAACAAAAGTCCAATTACCCTCCTCCTTGTTTCCGTTAATTGTGAACCTAATAAGTATCCTTCTATGATAGTTAAGAACATGGTCATTCATAAAGTAAATGCTTCATGAGCAAATTTGTTCTGGAGCATCTAGGCCAAAATTAAGTGAATAAAACTATTTCAAGGAAACATATATCCCTCTCCCCTTCCCAGAGTATAAATGATTTTAATACATTTTGGGTAATTGAATTGGCCAAATATCATTATCCTTGGCAAAAAGAATATAATCTATTTGCAAGACTTGTGTAATTTTTCCCAGGGCAAATAATTATTGTCAAAAATCATTTAAAAATCTATAAAACACTTTATGCATTCATTCGACAAGTACTTATTAAACAATACTATGTGTCAGACATTCTTCTATGTTTGAGGAATTCAACAACTAACAAAACATACAATTCCATGGTCTATTAACATTGATGATGTTCCTTCATGATTGCTGCTAGAAGGCTTACACTCTACTCCAATTTCTACTCCACTTCAAGTTACTATAGAAGACCTTGTGACATTTTCTTAACTAATCTCACTTGTGGCTTCCTCTGGTTTTGCTCCCTTTTTCATTTTTTTACATTTTTACTACTTATTTTCTATTTATTTCATTTTGTTATTTATAAACCACTGAAATTTTCTTTTTGGAAAAAAATGAGATAAAATTAAATCAAACCTAAAGTTCACTTGATCTGAGCTATTTTACCTGAGTTTCAAATCTACAGTTTGGATGTCTACCCTTCAGTGCTCCATAAGCATCTGAAGTTATAAACACAAAGTCAAACATCCTTTTCTGAAATCCTATTCCTTCATCTCTTATGTCCCCTGTAATATTAAAGCCACTACCCACAACCAAACTGACCAATACAGAAACGTACATATCTTCCTCCCGTCCTTCACTTTCATTTTCCAACCTATACTGTGACTTCTACACTTGATATTTCTTTTAAATATGTCCCTTTCTATTTAGTTATTAATGTCACTATCTTTTTTAAAGACTCTCAGCCTTGGTTATATAGATTCTTGCATTATAGTATGTACTTCCTTTCATTCCTTGAAAGGATAAGTCCTTTAAAATATAAATATAAATTTGATCAAATCATTTTACTCCTCAATATTTCATTTAACATAACCTGTCCCTTTACCATGAGTCCCAATCTTTCTCCCCAATGAAGTGTGTGCATAAATGTTTTGAGATGAATGCATTATTTACAAGTATAAATTTAAATATATTTTATGCTTTTATTATCAAAATTTTAATTAAAATCTGACTATATATTCATTAGGGAAGCATGGGATTCAGAGAAAAGGTGATGATAAAGAGTTTGTAAGTTGTCAATACTTGAGTCATGATACCTGCCCTTATAAAAATTATTGTAGCTATGGGGTGCCTGGGTTGCTCAGTCAGTTAATTGTCTGGCTTCGGCTCAGGTCATGATCTCACGGTTCGTGGGTTCGAGCCCCACGTCGGGCTCTGTGCTGACAGCTAGCTCAGAGCCTGGAGCCTGCTTCAGATTCTGTGTCTCCCTCTCTCTCTGAGCCTTTCCTGCTCATGCTGTCTCTCTCTGTCTCTCAAAAAAAAAATAAAATTAAAAAAAAATTATTGTAGCTAAATTAGGTCAAGTTTCACTAGTGATCATCAAGTTTAATAAATCACCTTTAAACCAATTCTTATTTTATATAAAAGCTAAAAATAGAATTATTAAAATCAATATGTTAGGATAAAAAAGATAAAATGTAGAAAACAAAATAATAGGTAAAGTTATGTCAGATGGAAAAATTAAGAAGGAAATACTTTTAAAAGAAGAGGAAAAGGTGTAAAGGAAGCAATTTAGAATTAAAAGAAATAGACATTATCTCCTGGGGGTTTTTTGTTATTCTTTTACACATTCAACCATAGTTTGGGTATCTCAAAATTGTTTAACTGAATATAGTTGGAATGCACTCAATTTTGTGTATCATCCTGCAAGTTTCATACACTTAGAATTTATTATGAAAATTATAACTTACTGTAATTTTCACATCTAAGTCATATTTGAGAATCATATCTAACACCTACATCTAACAATTCTTGAAAGTGACAGAATTTTGTGAACTTTTGATTTTCAAATTAAAATATTTTTGTCATCAGAAATTTGCTGGGTTGTCATTTTCCTTTAGATGACAATTTAATTAAATTCTGTCTCCCCCAAAATCATGTCTACCCAAAATCTCAGAATTGACCTTATTTGGAAATAGAGTATTTGCAGATGCAGTTAGTTACAATGAAGTCACACTGTATTAACTTGGCCCCTAAATCCAATAACTGGTGTCTTTATAAGAACTGAGAGGTTTGGACAGAGAAACAGACATACAGGGGTAACACAATGTGGCAACAGAGATAGAGTTTGAAGTGAAGCTCCTAAGAAACACCAAGAACTGTCAGGTACTTGTAAGCTAAAAGAGACATGGACCAGATTCCTTCCAGGAGGCTTCAGAGGGAACATTACCCTGTCAAACATTTGATTTCAGACTTGAGGCCCACAAACTGGGAAAGAATAAATTTCTGTTTTTCAAGGTACTCAGCTTATGACAATTTGTAATGGCAGCCCTGGGAAACTGATAAAATAATACTATTCTTTTTTATATTAAATTACTCTGAGATTGAGTTAGAGAAGAGGTTGTGATGACTTTGGTTGCAAAAATCAGACAAACATATTCAGGAAATATCTCCTTAGAAGTATGAATTTAGGGGCACCTAGGTGACTCAGTCAGTTGAGTGTCTGACTTCAGCTCGGTCATGATCTCGCAGTTCATGAGTTCGAGTCCCGCATTAGGTTCTGTACAGACAAACTCAGAGACTAGAGACTACTTTGGATTCTGTGTCTCCCTTTCTCTCTGCTCTCCCTTCTTGTGTTCTGTCTCTCTCACTCTCAAAAATAAAAAAATAAAGATTTTTTTAAATTTAGAGGTATGATTTTATATAGAAGTGGATCAACTCCCATGACTTTATTTTTGTCCTTTCCCTAAAACTGTAGAAAACAATTTTGCTTTAATCAGAAGATAGTTTATAATACCTATGTAATTAAAACAGGATAACTGGGTAGAATGTTTCCATCCAAGGATATCCAATATCCTTACCTCTCTCCGATTCCCACCATCCCACTCTCCCCTGCCAAGGAAATAAGTAAAGTCCAAAAGGGTCAGAAACCAGACAGGAGTAAGTCCTGGATCTGAGCCTCCATTAACATCACCAGAGGCTCTTTACCACTGTCTGTGAAGATGGGCTAACTTCACTCTAGTGAACTTACCTTGGAAATATTTCAAAATAAATAACAAAATGTACTAATTTTTCAAAGGAAGAAGGGACCTTGGAAAACATCTGTTTCATTCCTCTCATTTTAAAGACAAGAAAATTAAGATCAAAGGAGCTCAAGTGGCGTTCCCTGGTTACACAGATAATTCATGATAGAATCATGGCTTGAGCCCACATCACCAAACTTTCCTGAAGCCTATTATCCTTCCACTGCAGCTCCCATCTGGTATCTGTATTTGATCAGATACTCACAAACTCTCCCTCACCATTTCTCATGTTACAACAAGTAATCAAATGTGCTTTCTTTGGTTTTCCTTTTGTGAAACCTCTATATTTGGAGTCTTCAAATAATATTTTTAACATGACAAAATGTACTTACAGATAAATAATGCACTTAGTGCAACTCTTCTTTTCCTTAAGAGAATTAGTGTTTGTGGCAGATGCTACATTGACAGACTTGAAGACTTGTTTTCAAATTATTACCAGAATATTTAAATCATAAAAAAGTATAGCAAATAATTATACTTATGTTTACCAGCCTGGAACATCTTTTCAATATGTCAGTGGATTGAAAGTAAGTTCCACAACAGAGATTGAAGATGGTTACAAACTGTATCTATATGCAACAGAGATCCAGTAGTAAAACACACACACATAAAAATGTGATAAACGTACACACTCCACAAACACACACAAACACACATGTATATAAACGACAGAAGCAAAACTGCCTTGAGAAACAGAAATGTTCATTTAGAAATCTACCGTAAATTTGAAGTTGTAATCAATGGCCAAGTTCTGGTGTGCTTGATGCCAAGAAGAAAAGTAATGGCTAAACGAATACAATTAATCACTGTATTTACATAAGTAT
This sequence comes from Suricata suricatta, assembly GCF_006229205.1. NCBI lineage: Eukaryota > Metazoa > Chordata > Mammalia > Carnivora > Herpestidae > Suricata > Suricata suricatta. The sequence continues at coordinate 67,464,587 of NC_043705.1, forward strand.
CATTTTCCTATGTAAAGAGCTACCCTGGTGAGTGTTATAACACTTGTCAATTAGTTCTAATTAGTGTTTCTGCCTCTAAATGCTTGACTCCACTTTCAATTACAATTGTTTGTTTGCCTATCTTAACAACTACTCTACTAGATATGCTGCCATGAGGCCTGCAAAAATTTTAAGCATAAACTATCCAACCTCAACATCCTTCCTCAGGTAAATGGTGCCAATGCTGCCCTCTGTGTAGGTATAGCAATTTCTTGGACTTGTTATGGGCACCCAAGGAGGACCCAGTTATTGGCTCCATTCATGAAGACAAATTAAACTCCTTCCTCAGACAGCCCCCAGAAACAACTAAAAACTTCATTGCAATAATTTTGCAGCAACTCAGCCCTTGGACTTGGACATCCCTTATGATAGCTATAAACAGCTCTGAGAGCACAGGTAAAAGAGATTCACTGAAATGGAAGAAGACATCTGTCAGCTAGTGACTTGAACACGGAATATGGAATAAAAGTTCTCCTTCATGAGTATATTTGTAGTAATTGGTAACTATCTAAGGATGTGTACTTTATACATTTTTCTATGTTTTCCATACCATCAGAATTCTGATTTTCTTAGAGGTGGCAACATGCAAAAATCTTTAAGAATGTTTTGACAGCATCAATATTTAAGTATTCTCTCTCATAAGATTTCTTTAAAAAGTCAAATTATCCAGGGGCGCTTGGGTGGCTCAGTCAGTTAAACATCTGACTCTTGCTTTCAGTTCAGGTCATGATCTCATGGTTTAGGAGTTTGACCCCATGTCGGGCTCCGTGCTCACAGCCTGGAACCTACTTTGTATTCTCTCTCCCTCTCTCTGCCCCTCCCTGGTTCTCTCTCTCTCTCTCTCTCTCTCTCAATAAATAAATAAATAAACAGATAAGTAATAAATAAATAAACTTAAAAAATAAGCCAAGTTATCCAGAAAATAAACTTTGTCCTTAACTAACAGTCATTTCCTTCTGACTTGCCCTGACTCTCCCAGGGAAATTCACCTGTGTCTACAGACTCTGCATTTTAGTCTTGAAGAAGCTGAAGGAAGAGTGTGGCAAATAGATGCAGATGAGAGATGTTCCATTCATTTTTTTCAAGGATCTTGGAGAGAAGGTTTGTCAGCCCCGTAGGTAGACATGGCCTTCTGGGAGACAATAGATAATGCCTGTTGCAGGGCCCACAACAAGACCTGAATAGATAACCTGCTAAGAGAAACAGCAAGACTAAACCTTCTAGTGATTCCAAAAGCTTAGCTAATATTACCTCAGTGAGAAGAGAAAGAGAAGCCCACCAATTTTCTATAGCCACATTTTTAATCCTAATTTAACCATTATAAACAACAACAAAAAAAACCATAGGAAGTTAAGAAGATTCTAAACCTTTCTTTAGCTATGCTGTGATCATAGATTTCTAGGTTCAAACATGAAAGTTAGGAAATCAGGAACTCAGGAGAACTGGTTTTCAAATATGATAGGAGTGTGATCTTAAGTGAGCTGCCTCATGAGAAGATAAGAGGCAGAAAGTTTTTGGTTATTTCTATTTAGAACACTTCTTTATTTCTCTAATTTCTACCTAGAGGAGTTTGACACTCCAACCTCTGAAATGAGAATTTGAGTAAAGAGTAATAATTCTGATATCTTAAAGTGTAAGTGTAATGTCAAGTTTGCATTGATCAGGAAAGTGAATCAATAAAAAACCAAAGTCTCAAAAAGATGCCTTGTATGGAAAAGATGGTTGATTTCATATATATCAAGGTATTCCTGAATCTAGTTATGTAATATGTTCTCACTGCTTTAAAAAAAATACTAGCATCCAAGAAGTGCTCTTAATATTTTGTTAATTTTTAAAATATAATTTATTTGTTGAATAATTATTATTAGCTAGAGGCCAAAGAATAATTGGTTGAAGTACAATCTTTATTAACATACATAATATCTTATGTTCTTATGTTCTTAAACATCTATTTGAGAAAATAGTAGGTAGAATTAAGTGATTATGGAGCTACAGAGGTGTTTTGGGTGGGGGTTTAGACTTTCAGCAAACATAACTATTCCTTTTATCTGTACAGAAGATATATGGTCACATATGACAGTTTCAAGATAATTGCTTTGTTTTCTTTAATGAAGAATTACACCAAATTATGTTTCAGGTTATAAATTACTGTAATAAAATTGTTAAAATGGTATTATAAATTTATTCACTCTTTTTGGAGGAAAATTTATAATTTCTATTAAATATATTTAATAACTATCATTTATGAAATCCTCATCATAGGCTAGGCACTGTCCTAAGCACGTAAAGTCAGTCCTATAACAATGCCATAAGGTAATACTAATAGATTTCATGAAATCTAAAAAATCCATTAATTATACAAAGCACTTTTATATTATATATACAGCTAAGAGAATGAAAAAGAACGACTGAATTAAATGTGCAACATTTTCTTGCCATTCATAATTTTTATTTTTAGTTACTCAAAGCACTTTTCTATTGTTAGACCTGAATTTTATCACATATCATTCCTATAGATACTAGCATTGAATATATGAATGAAATCAATTGGTTGAGATTCTCCACAGTTGGGGTCCAATTCCTCCTAAATACTTTTTTACTTAGAATTAACAATGGCTGTGTTTCCCTGCCAACTATTATCCACTATTCCATCAAGATTGTTGGTGATGCAGTATCTTTAAAGAATTCGCAGGGCACCTGGGTGGCTCATTTGATTAAGTGTTTGACTCTTGATTTCAGCTCATGTCATGATTTCACAACTCATGAGACTGAGCTCAGTGTCAGGCTCTGTGCAATCAGCTTAGGATTTACTCTCTTCCTCTCTCTCTCCCCCTCTCCCACTCATAGCTCCCCACCCAAATAAAAAAATAAACATTTAAAGAATCCTCTACTAACGTCTCTATCGTTTTCTATCAGGCTTTTGACACCCATTTGGCAACCTTTGTTATTGGCACATTTTTATTAAATGAAAGTGTCAACAGAAGGTTGACCAGGGCTCCCATCCTTCCCTTTAAGGTTCCTAGATGGCTCGGTGAAGGGTTGAAGGGTCACAAATGTCCAGTCATGGAACCAGTAATAACAACCTAGGTCAACAATGACATCGCATGTCATGCTGTTATCTAGCTGAGAAGGATTGTTAAAATGGCATTAACAGGGAGGTGGATTCTGACCTCAGAAATGTTAAATTACCAGAAGAAGTGAAATACTAGGAGGCAGAAATCATGAGAGACAGCTTTGTATAGTGCTCTGTAGTCTGACTGCATAAGCACTGTACTCATGCAAGAGGGAGGTATGCAACCTAGCTATTCCACTTACTAGCTACCTGACCTTGGATAGACTATTTAACCTTTTTACTCTTTAGTTCTCTCATCCATAAAATAAATATAACTATGGTAACCTTGCCTGGCAAGGTTATTTTGAAAATTAAAAGCAGTAATAAGTGATAACACTTCTGGGTATTTATTCTATAGAAATACTTATAAGTGTATAATTATATATAAATCCTAAGGTATACATGTGAATGACCCTTGTTTTTAATGTTGAAAAGCTATAAACTTGTAAATTTCTCTCAATATGTTAGTTATATAAATTATGGCATATAAAGCAGCAAAATACTACAGAAGCCCCCCTTACTTGTGGTTTCATTTTCTACAGTTTCAGGTAACCATGGTCAACTGTGATCCAAAAACTGGTGACTCTCCTTCTGACATATTGCCAGAAGAGAAATAGTAACCTAGTGCTGGGTCACAATGTCTACGTCATTCATCTCACATCATCTCCCAATGTAGCCATTTTATCATCTCACACCAACATAAGAAGGGCAAGTGAGAGAGAAACCACATTCACATAACTTCTATTACAATAAAATTCTATAAAAATAAAATGAATGTAACTGAATCGGAGCAATAATTTCCCTGAACACGTCATCAAAAATAAAATTACCAGGGCACCTGGATGGCTTCGTTGGTTAGGCGGCTGACTCTTGATTTGGGCTCCGGTCATGACATCAGGATTTTTGAGATCTAGCCCCGCATCGAGACTGTATGCTAAGAGTGCAGAGCCTAATTGGAATTCTGTCTCCCTCCTTCTCATTCAATTTTTCTCTCTTTTTCTCAAAATAAGTAAACTAATCTAAGCTAAAATAAAATAAAATAACCTAGGTCAATTTTTTTTTCTCTCAGTTGATATTCACCAGATATATGTCAGTGTATTCTTTCAATATCCTTTGTCATTCCTCTTTATTCTTCACATCCTTCCCCTTATTTTATTTTAAGTATATTTATTTATTTTGAGACAGAGCCAGTATGAGTTGAGGAGGGGCAGAGAGAGAGAAAGAAAGAGCTCAACACAGAGCTCAACCCCAAGAAACCATGAGACCATAACCTAAGCAGAGACCAGGATTCGGATGCTTAATTGAATAAGCCACCCAGGTGCTCCCTTTTCTTGATTTTATATCTAAATAAGAAGTTCTCCATCCCCAGCCTCTGCTTTCTAGCTATCACAGACACCCTCATCCCTCCTAGAGAAGCAGTCCTACTAAAATATGTGAGCCATTTCTGAGTTCTTTCTCTGAAATGTGAGTTCAAAAGCTATCTGTCATCACATGTACTAGTGAAGATTAGGAAACTGCTCCCTTCTCTCCGGAACCCTGGATTTCCTATGTCCAGATCATGTAGAAGACAGAGTCGTATATAAGGGTATTTGATATACAAATGTTCTCAGACTCAAGCCATGGACCTGATGAAAATCACATTTTGAATGTGTACATGATTTTCAAGTACTTTACTTCCAGGTAAACAAAATTCACTGTATAGAGGAAACAAAAGTAATGGAAGCCAACAGATGAACAGAGAGGAGGTGCCACGCTATCCTTAGAAAATATTTATATAAAATGAGAATATGTGGAATCTCAGACATTCTTGAAATACTTTGCGTACTGTCACCAAAGGAAAGGAATAAAACAAGAAGCTTACAGCGACCTGCCTTCAGCAGCATTTCTGCATCTCCATTTCATTAAGGTGTCTTGGCCATCACCTAGAGACTCTGGAAGCCATGCACATTCCTCATTAACTGATCCTTTGTGCATGCCTTCAAAGGTAAGCTTCTTAACACAAACATCTTGACATCCTTATTATTAGCATAAAAGTGTAATTTGGTATAAGCCTTTGGAAAGGAAATGAAGAAAAACCCTCCTATGCAGATTTCTGAATCCAAATCATATACTTAAGAATGAAGAATACTGAATTCTTAATATGGGTCTGGAACTTTACTAAGTGACTTACAAGGATTAGCCAGTGAAGCACTGGGAAACCTACTCTCTAGAAGGAAAAGGACATCTCAAATTTATAGCATTTGCCAGTTTCCAAGGCATAATGACTAATATTAAACTACCAAGATTTTAATATCCAGCTCTCAAAATTCCTGAATAATTAACAATTGGCCAGCTCCAGTTCATCATTACATTCTATCCTCAAAACAAAATTTAAGATTAAAAATTATGACTCTCTTTTACACATGTTGATACTGAAACAGAAATTAGTGAAATAATTCTCCCAAGTTAATACTATTAGTTCGTGGGGCCAGGGGTGGTCTTTCTTTGCTTTATACTTTTGCATATGTATTATAATTCTTATCCATTTCAGAGAAAAATGCAAATTAGTACCCAAAGAACAAACTAAGTCAGAAAGAAGAAAACTCACAGCCAAACTTTCCTCTGGTGTGCTATTTGCCTAGAAAACCTGCCACGGTAATGGATTCCAATGGAGTGTAGAATGTAGCAGTTTAAAAAATAAAAAAATAAATTTAAAAAAACCTCTAGCCTGAAAACAGAACTGAAAAATCTTTAGTACATACCTGACATCCTTTTTTTAAGGATTTTTGTTTAAACTGTGTTTAGTAGCTACAAAATAAGAGTCAACAAAGGGTCTAAAGTTCACGGATTCATACTGTGGTGATACTTGGTGGGGAAAAAATGAACACCTTCTCCTATGATTATTATTCATCGTTTAGTAACAAATGTCAGGTCCCATAGTATAAATATTTTGTATAAGAGTAAAAAGAATACTCTTATAGAAGATTTAGCAAAATAGGCTAGAGAAAAAGAGATTCAGGGGAAAAAGCATGGACGATTTTTCCGTATTAATTAGAAGCAGTACCCTTTCAAGGAACTCATGGAAATGAAGCTATTTCAGAAAAGATGTAATTGTAGTAGAAAGAAAAAAAAGCTAAGCATGTAAATCACTCAGTACTGAAACGTGAGTTTGAATCCAAGTATTTCTACATATGATCTAGATACAGATCATATGAATAAGTTGTTTGGTGTTTTTCTGAGCAAAAAAGTAAAATAAATCTTTTCCAGATTCAAGTGATATGATGATAATAGCAGCTCATTTTTTATCATTTTGGATTTGCTAAGTGATTCATATGCACTGTTTCATATAATCCTCACAACTCAGTGAAGGAGTTCTTACCTAATTTTACTGATGAGAAGCTGTTCTGCTTAGAACATAACTAATAACTAGTGGAAGACAACCTTGAGGCCTGGGCTGCTTCCTCATCTTGCTACAGTATGTGTACATGCCATGGAAAGGGCTGAGCACTTCTGAAACTGAGATGGTGTCCTCTCCAAAAGGCTGTGATTTCTTGAGGTCTGGAAAGGTGCCATTTTCCTCTCACTACCCCTGAGTAGCAACATACCAGATGTGTGAATGAATATGAGAATGGGTGATTGTGTTATTGAAAATGGCTGAGCATCATCAATGCTGTACTGTATACTCTACATAAACCCAAATCTGTGCATGCTCTGCTAAATATTTTGAGAGGAGGGGCACCTGGGTGGCTCGGTTGGTTAAAGCTCCAACTTCAGGGGCGACTGGGTGGCTCAGTCGGTTAAGCCTCCGGCTTCGGCTCAGGTCAGATCTCACGTTCGTGGGTTCGAGCCCCACGTCAGGCTCTGTGCTGACAGCCAGCTCAGAGCCTGGAGCCTGCTTCCGGTTCTGTGTCTCCTCTCTCTGCCCCTCCCCCTCTCATGCTCTGTCTCTCTCTGTATCAAAAATAAATACAAACATTAAAAAAAAAGGTTTTAAAGCTCCAACTTCAGCTCAGGTCATAATCTCACAGTTCATGGGGTCAGGCCCCATATCAGGCTCCATGCAGACAGTGTGGAGAATGCTGGGGATTTTCTCTATCTCCCTCTCTCTCTCCCTCTCTCTCTGTCCCTCCCCACCTTTTCCTCAAAATAAATAAATAAACTTAATAAACAAACAAACAAATTGAGAAAACCTTCAAAAGATTAGGGTTTGAGTAATGATTAATAAGGTAATTAATAAGATTTACTACCCAAATTTAATATGCTAATGTATTTGTGAAAGATTTATTAGAAACTATTTTCCTGCCAAGTGGAAATTGAAAGACCGTTCTTTGAATACTTATGAAAACACTTCTTCATGATATTATCCTTTTCCAAATTTTGAAAATGTAAAAATATGTCTGAGTTCTGCCTCTGACTACCTATATATAAATAAACATGTATGTTTACATTGATGAGGACTCACTCACAGTGGGACATTTAATAAAAAAAAAAAAAAAAGGAGAGTGTTGATTAGAGATTCCCAAATTATGGTTTATGGTCAAAAACAGCATACTTTAGTGGAATTTTGTTTAGCTTCATTTCCTTATTTGATTTTTTCCACTGTTTTTAGAATTGACATTTATTATTTTGAGCTAATAAGACCAACATTGTGAGGATAATCTCTGTTTAGAACAGCTAACATTTCTGCTACATCCCACATATATGAAACCTTATGCTCCAACTCACAAGGGAATGAGTACAATTCATTATCTTATAAAAACAAAAACAAAAGATAACAAACAACACATGTCCTACTATAATGGATTAGAATGGCAAGCTTCTCTTTTATGGGACAGAAAAATCTAATCTCCTTCATCATAAATTGTCCTAAGCTTTTCAAAAAAAATCTCCATTTTTTTGGGGGGGTATATTTTGTTTTGTGAAACTTCCTTCTATTCTACACATTTACTTTCCAATATGATTTCTAGTGTATTCATTTCCTTACTTTCTATCCTTTCAAGTACATTCTCTTTTCTTTCTGTTCATTTTATTGGATTTTGGACAGGGAGACTCGCCTTTCTTTTTCTGGCTCTTTACACAGTATATGACCTATGGTGGATAAGCTTAATATTCATTTCTGCTAAATGTTTAGTCATTCCATCTTTTTTTTTCCACTATGTAGACCTTCATTGTACAATCTGGTATTGACAACGAAGACAGAGAGGGTACAGGGGGCGGGGAGAGGTGTACAGAGAATGTGTGTCCCTTTTCTTCCACCTTTAAGCATTTTTCTAGATTTTTCTAGCCATAACCTGAGTGGTCAGACACAGAATTACCAATTAGGTCAAATATAGCCTTTCGAAAGTTTCTAAAAAAGATTTATTTATTTATTTATTTATTTATTTATTTAGCACATACTCTATGTGCAAGTGGGAGAGGAAGAGAGAGAGAGAGAGAGAGAGAGAGAGAGAGAGAGTTAGTTTCAACCAGGCTCCATGCTGGGCATGGATCCCACAACCAACATGGGGCTTGATTCCACGACCCTACGATCATGGCCTGAGCCAAAATCAAGAATCAGACACTCAACCAACTCTGCCACCCTGGTGCTCCTGTAGAGAATTTAAAGAATTTTTTTCCCTTCAATAATTAGCAAGCATAATTTATTTATGGAAGGAGATAAATTAGGATAATCGATAGAGATTTTTGTATTTTGTAGACCTAGCAACACATACAACCTGCTCTTTCTTCAGTACTTAATTCGGTATGTTAATCCACTACATTAACACAAGAGGTTAACAAGAGTTTCTCACACTTCTCAGAGACAGACATTACACATGGGCTGTGAATAAAGATCTATGCCACATCTTTCTTGATAAACTAGAACATGAGCACTCCTATCACAAAACTCTTCCACAGTTGGCACACCTAGCATATTGGCTTTGATTCAAGAAATCATTAGATTTGATTACAGTCCAATATATCCATAATCTTGGTACCCCTAGACAAAGAATATCATGTTTAGCCAGTTCCAACCCAAGAATAACATAATTACAATTTTTTTAACTAAAATTCACTAGATTAAGAATTCTGAATTTGGTTTCCCCTAGGGGCTCACACTTCAAAGATCTGAAACAGCTTAGAAAAGACCAAGATTGGAGGGAGTGGGGAGGGTATAATAGGAGCCAACATGTTGTCTTTGTGGAGTTATTTGATTATGTCAGCACAGTAAATAAAAAGAGGGGAATGGAAAACAATTGAAGGATTTTGCCAGCCCATTAGAGCTTAGCCTACAAGGGGTAACTGTTCTGGGAAGGAATTCAAAGGAACCTGAAAAGACTACAGTGAGATTTCAGTCCTTACTCTGTTGGTTAAAATGACCACCCAACAGGCTAAGTTCATTGGGGACTCCAGAGAAGAGACACCTCATCTACTCTGAGGGTCTCCGGATTTGAATATGGCCAAAATTCCAGGCATTAAAACTGCAATGTGATAAGAGAATTGCAAAAGAATGATTCTCATTTTAGCAGCTTTGTAAAAGAGCATAAAATGTTGTTGTAAGGAAAACATCCTGGCTGGCTGGCTGGCTGATTCCTTTCCAGACTCTCCTTGTAAGATACTGTTCACCAGACTAGAAAAGATACAAAACTGTGAAACGAGCTTATCAGAGTGAGCCAATAAGTGACCTAGCAAAGGTCCTAGCAGGACATAATGCTGGAAATCAGTTCTACCAGAAAAGGAGATAACAGAGTAGACTTCATTTGAACATCTGATTAGAACAGTAGTGTTAACAGAACCACAAGAAGAAATGGCACAGCAGACTTTGGTACAAGAGAGCAATGGTATATGAATGACAGTCAATCAATCTATGCCTTGATGCAGCCCCAAACACTTACTGTTGACCTTGTACATATAACACTCATGGGACATGCTTTTCAAATTGCTATGTTCAAGCAAAGCAACCAGCTATAATGTACTCTATGAAAGAGTATTAGTGAGTAATAGAACAAAAATAAAGCTAATGGCATTTTATAGTGGGGTTAGATCATTTCCATCAAAAATCTTCAGAGAAGAACTCATGAATGAAGTAGAATCTGGACTGGTCTTGATAGGTAGATAGACACAAAGAATGAGGAAATGCATTAAGTATGGCCCAAATGTGGCAATGGCAAACAGAAAACTGGAAAAGCAGGAACACATAAAGCATACTAACAGTGTGTGTGTGTGAGCATGGTGAGGATATATATAATGACATATTCACACATGCACACATATACACATACACACCTGTTGCGATATAGAGATATAAATAGGTGGACAGGTCTATCTATCTATCACCATCATCTATCTATCTATGCCTTCTCTTTTTGTTCCTATTGTATTTCCTTCTCTTGGCTACAGCACCACTTACTGGCTTTGTGACCTTGGATTAGTCATTTACCTTCTCCCAGTCTCTGTTCTCTTAAATGCAACATGAAAATCATCATTGTCCTTAACTTATTCCATTGTTATATAAATGAAAATGAATGCTAACAGGCTTAACAGAGATTAGACTATTAGATGCATTCAAAACATGTTTGCTGATATTACTATTTTTATTTATATATATATATATACATTAAAACAATTTCTTTTCTCTAGGTATAAAGCACCATGATGCCTGTTTACATCCCAGAGAAAAAGAAAATCTATTAACATCCACACACTCTAGAGGGTTAAAGTTAAGTTAAAAGATTATTCCCTTTCCCAGCTACTTAGATTACCAAAAAAGATAGCCATATAAGATTACTTCGCCTTTTCTGACTTTAAAAAGTTGCCTGCTTGCTACCTTTTTTTATCTAAAGCCTGTAGGCAGATTCTAATTTGGCCCTGCAAAAAAATCTGTTTGGCCCTGGGCTGAGGGAAGATGTTAATTTTCATGACTGTTTTAGAACACATCAAAATTCAGTATGCATTTTTTCAGGATTTCAAAGCAATATGCTTAAAACATGCAATTTAGAACTAGAACATATAGAGCATTTAAAAATATTCAGGTTTTACCAAGAATCCATCCGGTCTATTATTGCAATAAGTAGGATACAAAGATATCTTTATCTGGTTGTGAATGAAACTCTATCTACTTAGAAAAAAGTTCGAAATAAAATTTTAGCTCTTTTAATTCTACAGAGGTTTTCTAGCTTTGACAGTAGAAATTTGGTGTAGTTCAAAAGAGATTATAAAATTGAATATTCATTAAGCATTTCTCAAAAATAATTTTAAAAGAAAATGGTTTCTAGTCTTTAATATCTTTACTATCTCTTAAGTAACACTCTTAGCTTAGTCAACAAGTGTAACAAAAAATGAGTAAGAATCTGACTCATTTCACCATGAAGGTCTGTTAAGACGGACATATTGAACATTTCCATGTGCTTCATCCATAGCATTCATGCTCCTTTATGTAAAGCAGAGGTGACTCCTTCCTGATACTAGGGGGTAAGAACTTCTAAAAACAGTCCAAAAGAAATGAATTTGTAATTCACTACCTCATATATGCCAGAATATACTTCTAATCAGCCTTAATAAATTTGTTCCCTTCAGTTTGCATTGTCTGTCCTTCAAGAATGCTGGAAGTTAAAGGCTGAATGGAAACATGGTTACAGATGTTAAGTCTTTTTTAGGTGAACCAAATTAATGTTGTTGAAATGCATTCAGTTTCTTTTTGTTCCTCCCACCCAAAGTCTACATATTTCTAGTATCAAAATGAGATTAAGAATGAAATAATGAACAGTCTCATACTCATGTAAAAACTTCAGAGAGTCCAGTTTCATAGAATGAAAAGCAAGAGAGAAATGATTAAGTGTAACTTTTAGGGCCACTATCTTAGGTGAAAACTAGCTGCCTAGGGTTTTGTCCCCACTCAACAATGGGGGCTTTGAAATATACCTTAAAGTTCTTTCCAAAATAAAATAACAACTTAGCAGCCTTTCAGAAGCAACTAGGTTTTTTCTATCCTATATTTTTTACAGGAAGCTCATCCTTTGTTGAAGTCCATTGTTACTCCTTGGAAATAGATGATCTATGATCACAAAGGTTAACTTTACTTGAGAGTCTACTGTGTGTCAGTCTGTGCTAAAAGCATCACATATATCATCTCATTTAATCTTACAATGATCTATAGAATGAAACCTCCATTTTGAGAAGGAAGCTGAAGCTCAGGGAGTAAGTAGTCCGGCTAATTCCAGGTAGGCACAAAGCTGAGATCTGAACACAGGCAGTCCAACCCCAGTACCCTCACTAACTACCCTGCTACTTTCGGTGAAAGTGTAAGAAGTCTGGACTATAAAATGCACTAAGCACCACAGAGGCTACTAGCATAACACATGGGAATATTGCTTCAAAATTTAAAAAAAATTTAGAAAACTGGATAAATGGCATGCATGGTCTTAAGACAGTTCTATCAGATTCTATTTCAGTAAATTCCAACAAAGCTCAGCTGAATTGTTTCACTGAACTTTACTATAACATTTTTACAAACCACAGTTTCTGATCAATGATGCTTTGGCTGTGGAACGGAGCACATGGTAATACTTATCCATCTACACTTTGAAACCCAGCTCTCTATTTACCAAGCATAAAGGCAAATGCCAGTTAAACTACTCTTAGTTCCATCTTTCTGATGTTCAAGTGCAGGAACAATTATCTCCATCAATATTTAATGGCCTAATCCTAAACAGACAGTGCCACAGTGTAGGCAATCGTCCTGTTAACATGCTGCTGATTTTCAAGCATAGAGGCAGAAATGGACTATACAGTTACTGAAAACGCACAGCAGTACATTTCCCTAAGGTAAAATTCTCTTCGCATTCTCTGGTCTACCTTCATTGATAATAAGGAAATTAGAAACGTTTCAGAGTTGTGTTCAGTGGGATAAGCTTGTTCACTCTTTAAAATTCATGAGGAGAAGGAAGCTTTCCCAGTTTTCCAGTTTTTTAAAAAACAAGGTTTCTAAGTGCCCTATTCAAACCACTATCTCATGATTGCCCCCACCTGCAGCTTTGTTTTGTTTTGTTTGGGTTTCTTTTTATTTAATGTTTTAAATAACTATTATTACATAACAAAAGTCATTGCCTAGATACTTGAAATCCAGACCACTGGACTTTAATTAGAAATCTTTCTATAAAACGTGGGATATGAATGCCAACATAACACAAGTCATAAGAAGTTTTAATGCAAATAATTTTTATAGTTTCAACCTGGATAGAGAATACTTCAGTTGTTTAAATAACTTCATTGAGAAGATCAAGTGTGGACTGTGATATTAGTTCTCTTTCTCTTCTTGTTCTTATAAAAAGATAGAAGACTGAGGTAGAAGGACGTAGGAGGCAAACTGCCATGTAAAACCATTTTGGAAAAAATGATTTAAAGGGGATGTGGGCAGAGAAATCATGTAAAGATTCAAAGAGCAAGAGTTAACAGTAGAAGAAACAAAGGATCCTTCTTTATCTGTTTATTAATAGGCTCAGGACATTCCTGGGGCAGCTGTACTTAAGAATAAGTCTGTTTCTTCTTCAAATCCAACCTTAAAATTTATCTAACCTCCTCTACATCTGATACAATTGGTTTTTAAAACCAACTTAGTTATGTTTACTGAATAGAAAATTTCAGCAAGTTTCCCTCTCAAAGATGATGTGCTACTTAGAACACTTTCAAAATACTTTCATTTTTTTTTCTCCCTGTTTGGTATTTCATGAGCATTCATATCTTCAAGTGATAAATAAATATCAAAGATCTTGTCAATATTAAATAATAAAGTTCAAATACATTTCTCTGAAGGAGAGAGTCAAAAATATCAAGTCTGTCAATGTTGTCCAACTGGAGTAAAAGCAAGAAAGTTTGATCAGTTTGGAAATCTGGTGGACTTGGATGAATATGATACTCATGAACGTAGATACTCACTTTTTACAGATTTGAGAGGAAGGGACTTCATGTCTTTATTCAGTTCTCTAGTTCTTGTAACAAAAAGTGCAGAATGTCCTTGTAAGACTATTTCTTACTCCTTTGCCAAATACAGTTCTTAAGTACTATGTTTATATAACCATCTGCCATGTTTACATAGCAGAACTCAAAGGCAAAAATCTTTCATTTGTCAGAAGTGTGGCCATGCCCATAAGCCTACCTAGTATATAAATTATTTTGAAGTAAATTAGAATCTTTCTCCATTAATGTTTATTAATTTAAAAGCAGGGTCAGGCCTAATGCATAGTGGAGGGGTGGATGGTTTTGTCTTTAAAACCCTGTCTCCTTCCTGTGGCCAGCCATCGAGAAGCTAGTAACTGCTGAATGCCTGGTATTTTTCATTCTATACCTCATCTAGGCATGTTTCTGCCCACCACCCTCCCTTCATTCATTCAACAAATATTTACTGGGCACTTACCACGTGTCATCACGCCGTGTTCCAGGTAGGCATTGGCGTTGTATCACGAACCAAAGAGAGATCTCTGGCCCCTTGCAGTTTATATTCTAAGAAAGGAAACAAAATAAATAATAAATAAAATGAATGCATGAATCATATAGGATGGTAGCAGATAATAAGCGTGGTAAAGCTTATGAGGAATGTAGAGCCAGAAGAGTGTGGAGAGAGGACTGTACTTTAAATAGAGAGGCCAAGATGGGCCTCATTGAGAAAGAAGCTTCTGCATAAAGAAGTCAGCCATGTGGAAGATTGTAGGAGAGCTTCAAGGAGGAAAAGGCCAATGCTCAAAGGCTCTAAGTTCCGAGTATGCTTGATGTGTCGGAGGAACCACAGGGAAGCCACTGTGACTGAAAGATAGTGAACACGGAGAGGAATCGGGGAAGGTGTGACGGGGAAGAACAGGCTAAGGGAAGAGCAGGCATCTGGTAGGCTGTGGGGAGGCTTTGGCTATTAATCCCTCTTAAATTTCATTTCACAAAGTTCTGCGCTTTGTTGAGACTCAGAGGTGACTAGATTGATGATGTATTTATTTACTCATTTATCTAATTATTTATTTATTCATTCATTCATTCAGCAATGAATGAATTTATGGAGGGCATAATATGTACAAGGCCTCATGAAAGGCAGCAAGGCTAAAGAGTAGCAAAAGCAGACATCACCCCTGTCCTCAGGGAGTTTATGATCTAGTGAGGAAGACAGTAATCTGATAATCACAGGAGAAGTGCTGTGAAGACCAAATGAAGCAGAGGAGCCCCAGGCCACAGCAGCTGGAACAGGAAAATGTGACTTAGTTACGAAGGTCATGGAACATTGTCCTGAGAAAAAAGCAATTGAGGAGCAAGTGAAAGATAAACAGGCATTAACTAAGCAGCCTAGAGAAAAATACTTAGGGGAATGACAAGTAGCAGGGAGAAGCAGGATGATGGTGGGAGACTAGAAGGAGGCGAAGTGGTTGGAGTCTGAGAGCTGGAGGAGTAGAATGGGGTGAGTCTGGAGAGGTGGTAGGGAGATGGGGATTCAAGGTGCTAGGGCTCAAAGGCCATAATAAGCAGTTGTCTTTATCCTAAGCCCACTGGGATGCCACTAAAAGATTTTAAGTATGGTGGCGACCTGATTGGATTTAAGTTTTAAAGATCACTAATCCATATTGAATATTTAGCAATGAGTTTATTTGTCTATCCTCTAGATAATTTGTTTGCATTTTAAAAGGAGCCTTGTAAAGGTAATCCTGAACCCTGGCAGATCCTGGTGGGAATTTTAAAGATTGCAGCAAGCTGATGAGAAAAAGCAAGTGGGGTGGGGAAATTATTGAGTAACCCATCAATTAAGTCGGAGAACGAAGTCAGATTCTATGTATTAAGCCTGTAAAATATGGCTCTCGCTGAACTATTAAGATGTCAGTGAAGAACAAAATAATGGTTTTGTGTGAATACTAAATCCCTTTCATTTCTTTGATAAGCATTTTGAGGCCTAGCAATGTTAAGTGACTTTCCCAAGGTCACAGAGAAATTTCATAGCAGATCACCCAGTGTAAATTGCTTCAAAACAAAGGAGAATGGGCAAATTAATTTAAGACTCAAACTAGAAGGTGTGGACATCTTAATGACTCCTAACTCTTTTGTTTTTACTTCTAAAACATTATGGAATACTTATGTCCATACAGCCTTAAAAATCCTGCTGTTCTCTGGGCACAGTTCATAAATCCCAGTCAGTAGTCTCATCTGCAATATCTTCCTCACAGTTGTGTATTGAGTCTTCTCAAATTAGTCCTCAGAGGGAGAGCTGTTTGGCAAGTACCTTTCCTCTCCATCTTCAGCATTACTCCTTTTCACTATCACCACTGCCACACGTGTTTAATGCAGTCAACAAATATTTATAGAACATCAGCTATATAGCAGATAGCCTGATAAAATACAAACATTTAAAAAATTTCTTATTTTCCAAAAACTCAGTATAGTGAGAGCAATTGGCAAGTAGTTGTAAAGAATAATCACAAATAATGTCACAGTTTCTCTTGAAAGTTGGACATAGGATGATGTGGACCAAGACAAATGTCACACCTAAGTCAATCACAGATGAAGAAGGCTTCACAGAAATGACGTAAGTGGCCAGTTTCAAAGGATATGTTAAATTCTACCTCTGGATTGAGCAAAATAAGAAGTGGGTTTATTGTTTCTTTGTTTATTGGTTTTAGATTACATGGAATTGACAATACCTCAAAATTATATTTCTTAGCTATCTTTTGGAATGATGTGATCAGGGACCCAATATGAAACATTTCAGTGAAACTCATCATTGTTCATATAGGACCTTAGCCTGTGATTAACACATGCTCCCTTTGTGAAGGCACACCTGGTACCAACATGAATCAAAATTGAACTTTCTCAGAACTCCTGGTGGTTTTTTTTCTCCATTAGGGATCTTGTAAATTGTGTACGTGAACAAATGTTTTTTTTCCTGTTAGAAAACCTGGGGCCAGATTTGAACCTAACTAGTTTAGACTTATTTTTTTTTACATTTATTTATTTATTTTGAGAGAGAAAGTTAGCAGGGGATGGGCAGAGAGAGAGAGAGAGAGAGGGAGAGAGAATCCCAAGTAGGCCCCATGCCATCATCAGCAGAGAGCTCAATATAGGGCTTAAACCCACAAACCTTGAGATCATCACCTGAGCCAAAACCCAGAGTCGGATGCTCAACCTACTGAGCCACCCAGGCCTCCCTAGTATTATTTCGATTTATTGCATGATTCAATATATTTCAACCCATGAATAGGCCATGACAATCAGGATCCAAAACAGCTTCATCTTCCTCAAAAGAATCACATCCTTCCTCTACAACAACACTGGCAACCTCTGCTGTTCTCTCTTTTCTAAACTATCTTATAAATAGACTCAGATACTGTGCAGCCTCTGAAGACTGGCTTCTTTCATTCAGCATAGCATCATTTGTGAGACTATTTTAGGTTGTGGTATGTATCAGTAGTGTGTTCCTTTTTGTTGTTCACGAATTTGTTGTGAATACCAAGCTATTTCACAGCTTGGCTACACCACAGTTTGTACACTCACCACAGTTTGTACACTCACCCATCAGAAGGCTTTGGATTTGTTGGGGGTTTTTTCCAGTTTGTGACAGGAATGTTCAGAATTTCTGTCAACACTCATCTATAAACACTATACAAGGTTTCATTCCTATATATAAAGATCAGGAATTATATTGCTAATTCATATGGTAGGTATGTTTCCCTTCATAAGAAACCACCAAATGGTTTTCCAGAGTGAATGTATCATTTTGCATTCCCACATGCAATATGTGAAAGTTCCATTTGCTTCAGTTTTGTTAGCACTTGGTATTGTCAATATTTTTACTTAAGCCATTCTAATAGATGTGTGGTATTATTTCACTAAGGTTTAAATTTCCTTACAAGCTAAAAATATTGTACATCTTTTCATGTATCTATTTTCTTTGATCACTTTAATTCTATTTAAGCCCACTTTTGCTTTTCTTTCGTTTTTGTAATGCCTTTTAAATTTATGATATAATTCTGCTTTCTCTCTGTGTTATTGAAGAAACTTAATGCACTACTTGTATAAGTGTGGGTATAAATGCATAAGTTAAATACAAAATAAAGTGACAAAAATGTAGCATTTCAACAAATTCCAATTTAAATTCTTTATTATTTTTGTCTTTTCCTGTATGTGTTTTGTGGTCTATGAAAGGTATAAAGCATTGTAATTTTTTCTTCTTATTTCTAAATCTGATATTTGCTAAGCCCTGGAATAAAATCTAGGAAAAAAAACAGTAAATCACTGAAAGCAGACAAAATAATGCTTTCAACAAAGAACCCCACGGAATTGTTCTTTTGAAATGTTATTACAATGTCTTTGTATGTATTTGGCTCTGCCAATTGCATTCTGCAATTCCTATTCTCTGCCAACTCTGGAGAGGGAGAGAGCCAAATAACTGTGGGTTTTTTGATCTACTTGTCACCAAAAAGTTTGACAAAAGTCTCTTAAGCATTAGAACTATAAAAAAACATTTACAACAGGATCAGAAAAAAACATGAAGTTTAATTGAATCGGTTCTTCATTAAACCCATGGTTTAGACCAGGCTCATTAAAAGCACAAATCTTGTTGCAAACCTGGGATTATTTCAAATGAAGTGATTCATGCTCTGGATAGCTGCCATAAAAGTTTTGGTAAAATATGACAGTTACAATTAACTTTTCATTTGAAATTGTGCATGTAAAATGCACAGCTAAAAGCAAAACTCTACAATACTATAACACATAAACAAAAATGCCCCATCATTATTCCCGTAAGAAGTTAGGGCAAGTGCCTTCGAATGAAATGTTCACTTGCCAAGTCTATGAATCTAAGCCTCTGAAATCAAGAGGACTTAGTAAAGGCTTCAGAGAGATCTGTGTGTATTTTTTTAAGCTTCTCCAGAGGATTAGCACTATCTGGTCCTTGTGGAGCCAGTGACTTCCTGACCCTATCTGTCTCCCTCTCTCCAAAATGGTTAAAGAAGGTTTACCTTGAGGCCAGTCTGTACTTTGGCAGAATTTCAAAAGTGAGGAGAAGACATATCTCCTCTACCTGTTTGCTGAGTCTTGGACTTATTTTGAAGGGAAGAAAGAGAGTTAGGGACAGTGTAAGGAAAGAAGAGAGACAGAGACAGGCAGACAGACAGATGGAAGGAAGGAAGGAAGGAAGGAAGGAAGGAAGGAAGGAAGGAAGGCAGGCAGGCAGGCAGGTAGGATAGAGGAGAGGGGAGGAGGAAGGAAGAAATGTTTCTGGAACACAATAAAGGCTAAGTAAATATCTGTGAAGTGGATGAGTGAATGAATATAAATTTCTTCAAAGAAGGTATCACTATATAACGGATGTAGTCAATGGATAAATGATAAATACAACATTCTTTCTTGCTAGATGAGGAGTCAATGGTGGCATTGAAGTAAATAGATGGAAAAAAGACTGCTCCTGAATACAAGGGAAGAGTACTAGAAAAGGATACTAAAGAAGTCAAGTAGTTTGCATGATTCTGCCTAGAGCTGGCCCAGTTTGACTTATGTTTACACAAGCATTAATTGTTGACGTGGTCTAGCATGTTCATAAGCACAGGTTTCAAAGGCAGATTTCCTGAGTTGAAATCCTGCCACCAATTACTGACTGTTCTTAATCCTCACCATTCCTGTGCCTCAGTTGCCTTATTTGTTCAATGAAGATAATAGGAGTCCTTGTCTAATAATGTTGTTATGAGGATCAAGAGCTAATATTGGAAGAAACACTTAATAAGCACAGGGAAGCCTTACTGTATTGGTTCTTATTACTCAGTAAAAATAAATGATGAAAAGGATATCCACCTATTATCCAGGTTACATGCAGAAAGAGCAAAGATATGATCATTATGATTGTGGGCCTTCACAATATTGAATTGATATAGTAATAAAAATATTTCCATTGTAATTAGTTAATAGGTTTTCCAGGAAAATTAGCCTCCTATCAGTTTAATGACTCCTTCATTAGACAGTTTCTTCATGAAAAGTTAAATAGAAGATCCCAGAACTGCAGGGCTGAGAAATACACAAAGGGTGACATTATTCTTAAGGTATCAAGAGAAGCAATCCTCACAGCCCCTGTTGGTGACCCACAGCTGTCGAAGAAAGCCAACTGCCAAGCATAGGAGTAAGCAACTTGCTGTGTCTCAGGTCTGGAACACAATGGCCAGTTATTTATTGCTGGTAATGCCTCACAGCAGACTAAGAAGACAACCATTTTCTCTCAGTAAATTTATATTGCTTGCATTCTGGAGACAACAAACTGTTTGTTGTTTGAATTAGAATTTGGCCATAATACCTAAAGTTAACGTTCTTAAGATCACAAAAATTATTGGTGATGATAAGAAAACAAGACGATATTTTTATATTTTAATTTTAACCCAAAGAGAGAAAACCCCGGCAGAGTTGGCAGGAAAAGCAATTGGAAAAGACTCAACTCTTCCAAATATTCATCAATATAGAAAAGGTTTTGAACACAAGTGATGAGGAAATCCCACAGACTGAGTTGGCGTAGTTTATGCAAATAACACAAAAAGTTGAAGAGGTTTAGTCCATGCAGAATGGAAAGGACTGCACTGCCCGAAGAGGGCCATACTACGGAGTCTACCAAATTCCTGATTCAATACTTAATAACACATTTTCAGCATGAGGCTGTTCATTTTTAACAAGATCATCCATGAATCAATCGACACTTAGTACCAGAGGCAAAAGACAAAACTGCCCATTGACTGCTACAAGACCTTTCAAAAATACCAGTTGATCAATAGTGATCATTGGTGCTGTGAACCTTCATTCCTTTAGGGATTTGCTTAACTACAGACTTTCACTGGAGCCAATCTCATAATGCAGCATCCCTTTGGATCTTCAGTAACCTCATTAATGGCTGCCCTGTGCTCCCTGTCTACTTTTAATTTCTTCTAGTAATAGAAAATACTTCATAATGGAAGATTTAATTAACCGAGTTTCCAAAAAGCTATTTACAGTGAACTGGGAACATTAGCTTTAATTTTTATTGTCCAAGAATGAAGATACCCTTTTTACAACAGATTAAATGCAGCAGGAAAACAACATTTTAACCACACTAAAATGTGGGAACCCACTGGCAAAAGTCAATTGAGCTGCTGAGAAGACAAAGGTGATGACAGTCTGATCTGAAGGGAGAGACCCAGTTCAAAGCTTCTTATCCTTTCCCTAAGTTTCCCTGAGTAACTCTTAACAGGCCCCATTCATATCTACAAGAGCTCTAACCTGGGTGAGGATTGGTTTTCTACCACCAGGAGCAAAACATTACAATAAGGTGTGCACAATGTGAGTCCTTTCTTTTTCCGTCCTCACATAATAGAGTCTTACATCTCTTTCAAAAAATATACAGGAAACTTTTCTAGGCTTGTTAAAGGTGTGTCTTTTACAGCTAGCTCCTCTTTTCAAGAAAAGTCATCACTGGATAGTGTCAAAGAGAGAGAAAGAAAAATCAGTGTGACCTTGATAAAAACAAAGAGATTCTGAGGTCAATCAGCTAAATAGTTGTGCAGATTTTTTTTCCACGGCATTTATTAATGTATAACTTTTAAGTTTGTCCTGACATAAGCTTACTATACACATAACTTGGTTGACTATTAGTTACCAGGCCAACTAATAGATAACTCAGTCATACCAATCCCACACATAAACATATAATTGGGCCATGCATACGACTTATTTAAAACGTGTCTTAAGGGGCACCTGGGTGGCTCAGTCGATTAAGTGTTTAACTTCAGCTTAGGTCACAATCTCATGGTTCGTGGGTTCAAGTCCCATGTCAGGCTCTGTGCTGACAGCTCGAAGCCTGGAGCCTGCTTCAGATTCTGTTTCCCTGTCTCTCTGCCCCTCCCCGACATGCACTCTGTCTCTCTCTCTCAAAAATAAATAAACATTTAAAAAAAATTTTTTTAAGTGTGTCTTTAAAACCCTTATAGAAATTAGCTGCTGAATATTACATACTAGCCACTTTTCAAAGTGTCTTTCACAGTTTTACCTTTTTCTCTCATTTACCAAATGAAATTAGATCACATTACAGATGAATACCTCATGAATTGCATCTATTAAATCAGAGCCAATTTGAGTTATAGAGGAATATGCATCCAAAAGCACTAAATGCTCTGTGAAAAAGCAGAAAGGTAGCTTAAAGGTTTATAGCACCAAGAAACTCTTTATCTGTAAAAGACCTGAGTTCAAGTCTTTGCTCTCTGCCTGAGTAAACCTGACATCCAGGGCTATATCATGACTTGCATCACAAAAGCCAGATGGTTGGTTTGCTAACAAATATGGAAGCTGAACAAATATTGTCACATATTGCTAATTTTTAAAAGTGGAAATCACGCGTGTTGATCTGTCTCTGACTCCACTGTGCACAGACTAGGAATAGAAACTTATCTGTAAGAGCCTAAAATCTACTCTTTAATATAAAACACTATTATTTCCGTCTATATTATCCAAAAAAGACTTGATACAGTTCACAAGAACCAAGGCTCAAAGACAAACACAAATCCCCAAATCTTTTATTTGGAAATGTTTAAACATTGTAGCTATTGTTGTGTTTGGAGCTCTGAAGCAACTGATTTAAGAGTTCACTTTTGTAGGAGTTTACTGCTCCCCCAAATAATTCATTACCAATGGTTATTCTGCCTTCGCTATTAATCAGGTTTGAAAGTGCTTCATTTGGTGCATTTGTATTGTTTAAATAAATCTGGAAACACTAACCCTGTCACGTTCAGGGGTCGAGTGTGGGAATGAATCTGTAGACACAGAGGGTAAAATACTTCAAGGCGTATCCCCAAGAGATTTCCCGCTGGACAATCAGAATTTATTTTCCGAGAGGAGGGTGTCCCGGTGCAAGTGAGCCCTGTGGTGTGTCTTAAGGTCTCCTTAACATGTCTCGGCAAATTACATAAATCACAGCTATAAAGTCGTCCTATTCAGCATGTTGGGGCTAGAGAAAGCTGACCAGCTTTTGACCTCTTCTTCTGGGCCCCAACTGACCCTAAGGTAGAAGTTCAAGCGGTCAATTGCAGGTCACTGAGGGCAGTCCCAGAATCTCTAATTCCCCTTGGACTGCAAGGTTAAATTTATGCAACACGGGTATTTCCTCAGGTTTGGGGATGTGCCGCTTATGGAGTCCACACCAGATGACCAAACGAGAAAGAGAAAAAGAAGAGAGGAAGGAAAAACAAACTTTAAGTTGGTGTCCCCTCACCAGCTCCACTTCAGTGTGCACCACTTCGGTCGTTTATCAGTATAATGGATCTACAGACAGCCCTAAACAATTGTCAAACATTCTTTTAAAAGCCATTAGTTTTTCAACTAATATATATCTGTTTTGTGCATTTGTTGAACCCTTCACTTGTCACCGAGAACGGCCTGTTAAGCTAAGCAGAGGCCTGATCAGTTTTCAGTGAGCACTGAGCCTCAGGGTTCACCTGGGTCAGCCACAAGATTTATGAGGCCCGGTGCCAGTATCTGATTGGGACTGTTAGTGCTAAAGAAAGCTGACACTTCCTCTCTTTCCTCCTCCTCAAGCTCGACACACAAAGTCCAGTGACTTAACTTGTGCATTCCCACTGGCTGCCTAAGAGGCAGCAAAATTGATGACCTGTACAGACACCAAAGTGGACATCAATAAAAAAAGATGGATGTGAACAAGTGGAGTGACATGCCTCATTGCTGAGGGGACTGAGGAGGGGAGAGAAAAGGTTAAAAAAACACTAGAAAGTTATTTATATAAGCTTCAAGGACAAGGATTTTGTCACTACTTGCCTAAGGATTTGCTCTTAAAATATTCTTTCCTCTAGCTTCTATCCTTCTCCTGTTGGCACCAAAAAAAAAAAAAAAAAAAAAGTCTGGGGACATCTGGAAATTACTAGATGTTTTTATATGTTGGCTTAAGTTCAGAAATTTTTATTACTCTTTGTTGGTCATGGTCACAAAAGGGTGATACCATGATATGGACTAAAAACTCTTCAAACATGCAAGAAACAATGTAGGGTACCATTTTTTTTAAATTTCTAAATGTTTTTTATTTAATTTTGAGAGACAGAGATAGCACGAGCAGAGGAGGGTCAGAGACAGAGGGAGACACAGAATCTGAAGCAGGCTCCAGGCTCTGAGCTGTGAGATCATGACCTGAGCCAAAGCCAGATGCTTAACCGACTAAGCCACCCAGGCGCCCCTAGGGTAACATTTTAAAAAGGAGCCATGATTGAGTAAGCATTGCCATTGTGCTTCTTAATTAACAAGGATGGTTAGGAGCTGAGCATCTTATATTTTCTAGAACCTAGTAGATGGGAGCGCCCTGAAATAACATCCTCATTTTGCAGCATCACCCAAGGAACCTCCCCCAGACACCAGGTAATTGTACTTACAAAGATAGAACCCATAGACTAGTTTACAAATGGGAAATAAATGAAAGTAACTGGATTAGATTTGAGTATACTGGGTGTGTTCTATTTTAAAGTGCTTGAGAGGGGTGCATGGGTGGCTCAGTCAGTTGAACTGAACTCTTGATTTTGGTTCAGCTCATGAGCTCAAGGTTGGTGGTGAGATGGAGCCCTGGGCGTTGGACTCTGTGCTGGGTGTGGAGTCTGCTTAGGATTCTCTTTCTCCCTCTGCCTCTGCCCCCACCACACACTAAAATAAATAAAATTTTAAAAATTAAAGTACCTGTGAGAAAAATCATTTGGTGGGTTAGCTAGAACTTCAAATTAGATTCAAGAAAACACAAGTAAAATGAATAAAAGAATAATTTTCAATGTTTCTTCTCATTCTCTCTTGATGTGTTTATTTGCCCTCTAGGATGTTTTCTGCATGCTTATGTATTATGTAAATTAGATCTAAATCTAATATGTCATCCATGTGGTTGGGAGTGATTATGTACTCAACCACAGGAGAAGAAATGGCAGACTCCCTAGATCACAGTGTTTACACATGATTGTTCCATCCTAACTCAGCCTTGATTCTGATGCTTTCTTCAATAAACATGGCCTGATGGTCTATTATCGTAAACATAGGAAAACTATGAAGAATATGAAATTAACTTTTAATAGTTCCTGATGCTCGAGATGATAATAGTCTTTTCTGCTGAAAATTAAACCCTTATTAGAGTCAAAATCAAGAAAGTAAGAATTAATGCTGTAATATTCTCTTATTTGTGAGCTTGACATCTTCAAGAAAGAAGGTTGAAGTTCGCATTTCAGCAGCGCCGAAGTGGGTGAGTTTCACAGTCCACAATCTGTCGTCTGGTGTGGCATTAGAATATGCCTTGTACTACATCACAACAGACCTTGTGACAAAGTGGAGGGAGGAAGTCTCTATCTCTGGTGACTTTGTTTCCCAGCTCAGAACTGCCATCCCATCTAGAATTAAAACCTCTTAATTGAAAGTGTCTGAGATTCGCACTCTCTTCCGACCAGCTCCCGACCCTATCTCACTTTCTATGCACTGCCTTCTCCAGAATACATGCATCAGCTTTCAAGCATGACAGTTTACTGTTAAGGAGAGAATAATATTAGCCAAGTTTGGTTAGTCACCATTCCGTTCTAAAATAACATAGAGATTGCCATCAAATAATTGGTCAGAGGAGGCTTTTCCAACCTTGCTACTTTGTCTGATACCAGCTCACTTTTACAAGTAGGACTAAACCAATCTCTCCAGGTTCTCCACATGAGACTTCACAGTTTTCCCCGTAGGATTTTCACAAACTCCTGACATACCACTGGCTTTTCTCCAGGCTCAACATGCTACCCCTTATCTCTACAAAGAGGGTAAAGTCCCCACAGAGACTTCACTGAGATCAGGAGGAAAGATTTGCACATGCAGTCTCAAGCTCAACTTATGACCCAAAGTAACTGCCAGCAGGAAAATGATAGGACTCTATAAAATCCCTGATCCAACAACATGTTTAGTAGGGTTTTAAGAGTTTGCTTGTGAGCTACTTAGTTTTATTTCAATTAACATCAAATGTATTTTTGTTTGTTATCATCACTAATAGAGTAATAAACTGCTTTGGTTTTTTTTTCCCCTTTTTCTAATGAAGACATGATAGAGTTATGAGAATAACTTAGCATAGTGTTTGGTATCAAATCACTTTTTAAGACATTTCAATTGACCTACCCTGCTCCCTCTGGTCTTCTTTGCAGCTAGGCCACCATCCTCCTGGAGTATGGATTTCCAAGGGACCTTAGCCAAAATATACAGCTCAACATTTTGACTGCAATTTGACAAGCTAAAAAGGTCCTCAGAGGGGCACCTGGGTGGCTCAGTTGGTTGAGTGTCCAACTTCAGCTCAGGTCATGATCTCCTGGTTTGTGGGTTCAAGCCCCGTGTCAGGCGCTGTGCTGACAGCTAGCTCAGAGCCTGGAGCCTGTTTCCGATTCTGCGTCTCCCACTCTCTTTGACCCTCCCCTGCTCACGCTGTCTCTCTCTGTCTCTCAAAAGTAAATAAAAAACAGGGAAAAAAATTTTTTTTAAAGTCCTCAGTAGACTGGGGATCCAAGAATGGCACTTCTAAAGGGCTCAGTGTCATCTATTTGAGAGAGAATTTGAAGGTTACTTTTAACCTTCAAATGATTCCTCAATGATTAATTCTGATCCTCTGTCTGCTGGGACACTTAAGTGGTCTTTTCCCTACCAAACTGACAACGATGAATTTCCCATTAGCATCAGGTAGCAATCTGCACAAATCTCTTTAAGCCCCTCAGGAGTGGAGTCTTCTGTGTCATTTGCTCTGGGACCTCTTGACTGAAAAAGTGCCAAGGAGACATCTTTCAGATTATCTGAGAAATGTGAAAGAATTCTTAAATTCTTAATTCAGGGTCAACAGTGTGTGAGAAGACCATGGAGGCTGAAATGACTGGGTTCTGCTACCCAGATGAACCTACAAGTTTGTGGTATTGTGGTATCAATCTCTGAATTCAGTCTGATGTCAGGCAGCTCTAGGGGTTGACCTTGGTCTTCTCTCATCTGTAAATACATGTCAAGGGAAAGTAACTTCTAGTCTCAAAGGTTCTGGGAAGCAACACTCAGATTTCCTTCAGCTTTAGGCAAATAATTGGTTCTGCCTCACCTGATCTAGAAAAAAGTTTAAAGTCTTATTGGTGTCTCATTATGCAATATAAAACTTTCCTGGAATTTGGAATCCTAATGTTATTCTTAAAATTTATGGATTTACCAAAGAAGGCATGTACCTTACATATGTAATCAAGAGATTAAAAGCATCTTTATAGATAAACACTAAGTTTGCCAATTCTCAGATTGTTTTACTAGTAGTCCTCTTTCCATGAGGGAGTGAATCATAGTAAATGAATCAAATCACTGCCCCTTTATCTTTTGTTGATTTTAATGTTATTTTTCAGTGTAAAAAATCATGACAGTTATGCATAAAAACTTTTAAAAAGTTACAAAAAATAAATCAGGGAACCAACAAATGCTGATAGTTTAATGAATCACAAATAAGTGAATTTTCTTGAATTCATTAATCAGTCTAGATGTCTCACCTGAAAAAATTGAGTCGTAAAGTTACTATTTTAACTTAAGTCTCTATTTTATATGTAAGTATATAGCCACATACTTCATATTTTCCTTTATGAAGACAGATCATAAAGTACCAATACCAGATATTCTTTCAGATATTCATAATATTTCCCAGATATTCATAAGATCAAAGTGTTCTAGACATCGTATTCATTCAGCATATGTACTACACCATTCGGAAGTCTCTCAGAATTAAAACTTCATAAAATCCCCTATCAGACTATTTCCTTAAGAAAATACAGTTTTGTCAGTCTTTAGCCATTGACAAACAGCATTTTCAGGATGGATCCGCAGAGAATGCTTTTGAAGCTTTTTATCTATTAAATATTTGTGTACTTCCTATTCAGGCAAATTTATGCTAACCATCTTGTCAATTTCTAGTGATTAGGCATCGTTCACATGTAAGAACACCTTGCAGGGACCACGGGCTAGTCCTTAAAAGCAACGAACCCTCTGCTGTGATTACACAGCAAGGTAGTCAGTCTTTTGCTACAAAGATGAAAATTTTCATTTCCACTTAAAACACATCTCAACAAAACAAGCATTCGATTTAAAAATTTATTCTTAATCTATTCAAACTTTACTGAATAAAACATTTATTCAGCAAAATTACTATTTGGTATGGAAAATATTTTCCAAAAGAGACGCAACTGAAGATAGCCTATCTCCTTTTTAAATGGAAGTAGAATCTTAGTTATTTTTAAAAAGAAACTACTACGATTGCTTATTATTATAATCATTGTTACTATTACCTTTGTAGAAAGGAAGAGGATATGGAGGAAGTGGAGGAGGAAGAAGAGAAAGGAGAATTATCAAAGGCTTTTCATCAATAGTTTGAGTAAAATGTGCATCTTATTTCTTCCTGGGACTCTTCAACTAGTTCATGGAAGTTATCTGAAAGTAATTTGGGGCAAATAATACAACCAAAGTGAAAAGATGGCACTTACCTGATTAATTTAATTAAATGGTCACCTCCATTTGTCCAGTAAGGAGACTCATATATAATTAGTATAACGATAGAGTGCCTTACTCTGTTCACATAATCCATGCAACCATCTTCATAATCAATGTGGACCATCCCACATAAATTTAATGTCCTGCCACTCATAACCACTAAGACCTCTGAGAGTCACAACAGCCTTCTTTGCCCTGCTGACATCCAGTTAGTACTTTCCCCCCAGACATAGCCAACATTGAAAAGCACAGATATTTCTCTTAAAAAAAAAAAAAAAAGAAATTACTTTGTACTACTTACTCTATTCTGCTGTAATAAAAAAATTTTATTTTGCAAACTGTAGTAATACTTTGTACTGTCTATTCCCAGGATGACTTTTTAAACTATGTTGTGGCTCCCGATTGTGCTGATACTCATTCGACAAACAAAACTTACACCTCCATAAACAGCAAGTCTGCATATTAGATGAGAAAAGAATATGCAGTAAAGCAAAATAGAACAAAAACCCAGTTTCTAAAAAAAAATAAGAAGAAAGAGAAAAGCCTGCAGCAAAAACTGGAGAATAGGATTTTGCCCCCTATTCCAGAGGATTGTTCTGTCACCAAGTTGTTTCACATTTCCAAAATTTTTTTTCTATTAAGATCTGCTGGGAAAATAAAAGATAAGGTTAGAGCAGAGTTTGCTGGACATGACAGATGGCTCTTCTTTAATGACTTATAAAAGAAAAGTGCCATCCCAAGTTTTACTTGATGAAATACAGAAGGAAAATGCTAAATAATGCTATAGATCTTATCTAGCATACCCATTTTGGTCATTTGTGGGTATATTATCATTTTACTATGATGACTATTGACACGTTTCTAAGGAGCATGTCTATTAAGTTCTTTAACCCTTTCTAAATTATTACTAAGGATGAATGTCCTTAAAGTCAAGCTTCTGGTCAGGAAAAGGGGAAGTTCCCAAACAGCTGGACCGATTGCAGTATATAAGGAAGTTTTGTTCAGCCAAAGGAATTTTCCATTAAGAACAAGGAAGCTTAAGTTTATTTTATGGGAGGTTTTCTATAAAATATTTCTTATGAAAATGAAACAAAGTATATTTGCCTCAATGAAGTTATATGTTAAAAAACAGTTAATATACTTTCATCTATTCTACAGATAAAGTTACTTTTTTTGTATGACGATATACATTCACTGAAGAAAAAAAAAACAGTAGAAAGCCCAGTATTAACAATAATCTGAATTCTGGTGCACAATCTTCCAGATAGAATATAGATAAGAAGCTTCTCGATCAGCTTTTATTTAGAACGGGACCAATTATATTTTCTTATCCTATTGAACCTCTAAACTTTTTTACATCACTTGAAAAAACTAGTGTTGGGGCACCTGGGTGGCTCAGTCAGTTGGCCCTCTGGCTTCGGCTCAGGTCAGATCTCACGTTCGTGGGTTCGAGCCCTGAGTCCAGCTCTTTGCAGACAGCTAGCTCAGAGCCTGGAGCCTGCTTCTGGTTCTGTGTCTCCTTCTCTCTCTGCCCCTCCCCCTCTCATGCTCTGTCTCTCTCTGTATCAAAAATAAATAAAACATTTAAAAAAAAAAAGAAAAGAAAAAATTAGTGTTATATTTTAAATTGATCCAACTCTATATAGTCTGTTTTGTCTGAGACAAAGACCAGAAGACTCTCTTTTCCTGTGTCTTTAAACTAGTACATAACTTCTGTTTAAGGGCCTAGTGACAACTGTAATGGATAATTTACAACCTACAGGGCTTCTGGATTAAATAACAGAGGTTCTGTAAACCAACAGGCCTCAGACTTCGGTGAAAGCACCAGTAATTTGTTTATTGCCCTTTCTCAGTTCCTCAATTACAATTGATCTCTGCTAAACAGTGGAGTGTTACTAATTGTTGGGAAAGAGGGAAAATAACTTAATCTTTATAGGCATCTTCTTGCCTAGTGCTTGTCTTTATAATTCCATGCCATAATCTCACCTAAGCACAGATAAGTGGAATCCATACACCTAACTGAAACAAGTACTTTCGAATTTAATTTATAAACAACCAAAGTTGAAGGAGCTATGTTTGGAACAGAAGAGAGGATGACTGATTGTATCTGATATTGAGCCAATGACAGACAAACAAGAGTACTTGATTAGAGGTCTTGTCCTGCCAGATCACTTATCTGAATTCTACTGATAGGAGTTTAATCAGGACTTAATCTCCTTATCATGGCTAGGTGTTGACCAACTCTAAGTACTTAACATAATACAGAACCCCTACAGGCATTTCCACTTCAAAGCCTGAAGTACATGTTTAGGTGTCTCCTATCTTATTTTTTTTTTCCATTAATAGTGTTGAAAAGAAACACTTGTCATCAACAGCTAAGCCCTTCCTAATTTAATCTGTTTAACTTCTGAATTGTTTGTTTTAAAAAGGTTTGACTTATTTATACTAAACCTTCATTTTCTTTGACCGGGACCATGTTAGAAATTGAAAATATACTTTACACATGCAAGACTGGTTGTGTGTAAAGCATGTCCTCATCTCCCTGTTTAACTTTTGAATTGTTTGAGGAAGGTTTGACTTATTTATTCTAAATCTTAGTTTTTTACCCAACATTTTCAAAATTAAATATGTATACACACATACATATATGTTTGTATAGTATGTACTTTAATTTGTAGCTTTTCTCACTTTAATACAGTATATCACTTTGGATGTCCAACTGAACAAGCAGTGCATTAAAACACAAAGCAAATCATCCTTCAAATCTTTTCAACATTAGACATTACAGGTAAAGTTCAATGACAACTTTTGCATATTACTCTCTGACTTAGTAAATGTTCATTCCACTTTTCCATACTAAATTTCTTCCTTTAATCTTACAGCAGCCTAATGAGAGAGAGCAAAAATGTTTACCGTTCACTTGTTATAAGTTAAAACTGCTTATTTCACTCTAAAGTATCCTACCCACAATATTTTTATTGCCAAAATGTAAATACTTGCATGTGAACTGTTTTCATGTCTGCACAACAGGCATAAATTACTTTAAAAAAAAAATTAATGGAATTGACATAAAAATAAAACTACACAAACCAGATATTATATATCTAGAAATGAGCATTTACATATTTGGTGTTTTAATACACTATTATTTTAATTATTTAAGTGTTCAGTAGTCTACTTAATTTTTATGGCAGCATATATCAAAATAATGCAATATACGCCTATTTTATCTAATGTACTTCAACTGGAAGACATTAGTCTCAGAGACAAAAGATATTTTAGTATTTGGAAAGATCAGCAAGCTCAAATGTTCAACTCAATTTAACTTAATCCTTTATAAAAAGAAATTATTTAGAACCAAATGGATTTTCTCATTTTATTATTTCTTCAATTATTTTGTTATTTATATTTTATTCAACTTAAAATGCCATACTGTGGTAGTTTTATTTTTATTTTGTCTTCTCTGAAAGAATTTCATTCATTTCTAGTTTTCAAGAGAACCATAAGGCTAAATCAAATACTAAATATCCAACTACACCTGTTGCAATCAAACAGGTGGTTGGTTGATTTTAAGAGGATATTCCCATTTGAAACAGAGGATGGAGATCAACTGTATAGACAGAATATAAAGAAAACAAAAGCATTTAAATGTTACTTCAATATTCACGGAAGGATTTTCAGCAATTTAATTTTTTGAAAATTTCTACAAATATCCATAAACATTATAGTATCTCACTAAACTCAGAGAGAAGGTGATCTTTGAAAAATGCCCCTCTACTGTCATATACATAAAAGCATAAAAGATAAATTAGATTGTAAATAAAGCTAACCCTTTTTAAGAGGTACATATTAAAGATATTTTACAAGTATATTTTAATAATGTATTTTAATAAATATGTAACATAAAACTTGATTTATGCAAATAATGTTCTTATCTTGGAATTGCTTTTAGATAGGATTCATTAAATTTAAGTTGGAAAGATTATGCATATCAAAAAAATGGGTAATATTGAGCTAATAACAATGTTAGCTAAGCAGCACTGAGCATAGCAGCGAAAAATAAAATAAAAGTTTATTATTTTTTGACTATGAATGCTTTCTAAAGTAACTCAGATGCTTCCATTTTATTTGAATATTGCTTTTTGTTTCCTCTATTAAGTAGTGCTTAAAAACCACAACTTCAGTCAATCAGTAAACAGGATCATTACTTCTAAGTGTTTCAGATTCTAAATCAAGGGTTTCATTTAATTTTCCTAGCAGAATAATGCATATAGATGAGGATGTCAAATTGCAAATAACCTGTATTAGAATAGCGTTTACAGTGCTTATGTTAAGTAATCAACATTATTGACTTAGCTCAGGGACTTAAAATGCTGAAAAACACTAACAGAATAAATTGATTGGAAGAATAGAGAAGTACATCACTGTGTTAAAGATTTGAAATGAAAGTGAAACGCATTATATGATTTTGTAGTTTAAAAGTACATGTGCATATACAGATATGCACGTAGATGGATAATGTGGGCATTATTGATTTAAACTCTCTATTGGGACTAAAGGGAGAATGCCTAGTTTCATTTCAATGGTAATGTTGCCATTCATTATCAATATGATAAAATACAAATTGGTGGCTCTGTAATACAGATTTAATGCCCCTGTTGAACTTTTTTCCATTAGCAGCTAATGGCTATTCCTGTTTACCTTCTATGACTCCAAATGCTCATTCCATCTTCTTTTCTGTGATCTTAATGGTTATACAGGAAATGATTTTGCTAAAAATGAAAATATCCTATTTTATTTTAAAAATGATAGAACTTGCATCTGTAAACATGACTTTAATCTATGTCTTCCATGATGTGTCAGCGTTCTCAAAAAGAATCTTGTTCTGAGTTTGTAAAATAGAAATGAAACATCTCATAACTTGAAATAGTAAGAAAAAGACTTGTTACAATTATTAAAGTGAAACATTTTGCTCTCAGAATAGTTTATATTTTTTAACAAATATACATAAAGTGAGCACTTCCTTTCCATTATTAAAAATCTTTTTATCATGATAAGCAAATCTATTCATTGAATTGCTTTTCTCTATTCTATATAGCAACAGTTTATTTTTAGGATGGCTTTCAACCACTATGTTGGATTTATTTTAAAGAAAGAAGAGTACCAAAACTCTTATTAATTTATTTTAATTAAGCCCATTACAATAATCCCTGGGGAGAAAACAATTAAACATGGAATAAGGAACAATAAAAATCGAGTTCATTTCCTCTTTGCAGTTGAGTTCCCTTAGTCATCTCTTTTTCTCAAAATAAAGCCTTTATGTTGAGTAGACTTTCCAATGAAATAGCAGAATTTTAAATGAGGTTATAATACTAATACTTAATATTATTGCACACTGACTGTACACCAGACACTATTCTAAGTACCTAATTGTACTCACATAATAATCTCAAACTTATGATATAAAGACATAACCCAATTTAAAAATGGACAGAGGATCTAGAGAGACATTTATCGAAGGACATACAAACGGCCAGCAAGCCCATAAAAGATGCTCAAAATGATTAGCTTTCAGGGAAATGCAAATTAAAACCATGAAGAGATACCACTTCACACCACTATGATGGCTATAATCAAAAAGACAGGTAATAGCAAGTGTCGGTGAGGATAGAAATGGAAACTCATGTACACTGATGGTAGGAGTGCAAAATGGTGCAGTATCTTTGGAAGACATTGTGGCATTTCTTTAAAAGTTTAAACATAGAGTTATCATATGGTCCAGCAGTGCCACTCCTAGGAATACAGTCAAGAGACATAAGCACACGTGTTTAAACAAAAACTTACAGAGATGTTTATAAATAGCTACAAGGTGAAAATAACCCTAATATCTATTAATGGATGATTGAGTAAAGAAAATATAGTATATCCGTCAATGAAATACTACTTGAGAATAGAAAGGACTTAACTGCTCACAAATGCTGCAGCAGGGATGAACCTTGTACGTATTATACTATATGAAAGAAACTGTACGACAGAGGCATGTTACATGATTTTACTCATATGAAACATATTAAGTTTATTTATTTTGATCAGGGAGGGGCAGAGAGCAAGATAAAGAGAGAATCCCAAGTAAACTCAGAGCAGAGGCTGACATGGGGCTCAAATCTACAAACCGTGAGATCATGACCTGAAATTGAGTTAGATGTTTAGCCAAATGAGCCACCCAGGTGTCTCAGAATCAGCAAATCTATTAAACTAGTAGGGTAGGGGGCGCCTGAGTGGCTCAGTTGGTCAACTGTCAAACTTCAGCTCAGGTCATGATCTCACAGTTAGTGAGTTCAAGCCCCACGTCAAGCCTGTGCTGACAGTTCGGAACCTGAGCCTGCTTCGGATTCTGTGTTTCCTTCTCTCTGCCTGCCCCCTGCTCATGGTCTCTCTCTCTCTCTCTCTCTCTCTCTCTCTCTCTCTCTCTCTCTCTCTCTCAAAAATAAATAAACATTACAAAAATGAAATAAGATAAAAATAAAACAGTAGGGTAGTAGCTGCCTACGATTAATGAAGTTGGAAAAATAGACAGTGACTGCTAATGGGCATGAGATTTCTTCTGGGGGTAATGAAAATGTTCTAAAACTGGTTGCAGTAAACATTGCAAAACTCTGAATAGATTTAAAAACCAATGACTTGTACACATCAAATGGGCAAACTGTATGGTATGTGAATTATGTCTCAATAAAGCTGGTTTATAATTCTTCATATATCTATACATATATAATTTTTTTTCAAAGACAGCAAGGACCATGTAGAGAGGTTAAACAAGTTACCCAAAGTGACAGTGAGGGCATCCTGAACTGACTCCCCAGAATCTGGCTCCAAGATCCATACATTTCTTTAAGCATACTGACTCTGCTGGTGGTACTTTTGCTCCTCATGTGATGATTGATTTTATTCAATCAAATATTTTATTTAAAAAGCCACTCCCTAATATAGCTCCAAATGAATGTAACACTGAAGAGAAGTTTTTCTACAATAAAAAATATGATGGATGATAAACAACAATGCTGACTCAGTCATTTCATGGTATTAGTATGGCTTCTTGTGAATGTCCACCTTCCTGATCAACCAGGACAACATGCAAAGAATGGAGTTGGCATATTCAATTGCCAACAATGACCCATTCTCCAAAGATAGAGTTTACATTTTTATTACTTTAACCCCAAAGGAGTATAGTGATCTAATCACATTTCTTAGCCCAGAAAAACATGCCCAATGTCAGAACATATCTGTTATGTTATTGTAGTTAATTTCTCTTTTCACCTAAGGATTTTGTTAAAGACCTCGTAGAAATGCAGAATGGATTCACAGCTGCATTACTCTCCAGCTAAGGAAACTAAAACACCTTCCAGCAAAACTGTACAACAGGAGAAAAATGTCACTCAAAGAAGAGAAATTATTTATAAAGTCACTAGGTTCTCTAGCCGGCATAATCAACATCTTCACAACAATAACAATAGAAACAATTGACACTTAGTGAAAATATCATCTAGGTCAGACAGTGCACTACACATGTCTTATCTCACTTAACATTCAGAGCAGACTGTGTAGTGTAACTGCTGTTGCTATTTCTATTGTACAAATAAGAAAACTGAGGCCTAGTTAAAAAATTAAATAGCCTGCCAAATCATAGAGCTGTGAGGGGTGCGCTTGTGAATGGGATCTCAGCTTTTCGGATCTGCACTGAAGGACTACACTATCCCTTAATTAGAATCAATTAAACAATCTCTTCTTTATTAAAAATAAATTTTAGGGGTGTAACAGGGTAGCTTAGTAAGTTAAGTGTCCGACTTCGACTCAACTCACGATCTCACAGTTTGAGTCCAAGCCCCACATTGGGCTTTCCACTGGCAATGCAGAGCCTGCTTGAGATTCTCTCCCTCCCTCTCTCTCTCTCTCCCCATCCCCCACTCATGCTTGCTCGTTCTCGCTTTCTCTCAAAATAAATAAACTTTAAAATATTAGAATAAAAATTTAAAAATAGGAAAGCTAGCACATTATCAGAAACACTAAAAGATAAATCATATAATAAAAGTGAATCATAAAGTAATTATTTGTTCAGATTATATTAATTATATTCATTTACTATTACATGTATTACCTTATATTTAATGAGGTAAATATAATACAAGTGAAGCATAAAATGAAATTCATCATCATACAAATAATTAATTAGCCAGAATTCAGACTCCAAGAGATAGTGCGACAGATTGTAACCTTCATCCCTAAACAATATATAATGGCAATAAACTGTTTTCTCATCCTGCCGCATAAATCAGGCAGATTTATACTGGAGAAATACACTTGCAGTAAATAATACACAGTTAATTTAATACCTTTTTTGAAGTTTTTGGTGTGCCTTTTAACTAAGACAGTGCCTCCAAAAATGATGACATCAAGTTACTTTGAAGACCCAAAACTAAATTAATCATCACATGCAACATCGAGATTGCTGCTACAGGAGACGCGGGAACACTGATGTCTTTGTAGCTGCACGCAGCTCACCTAGAATGAGCCCAGCTCTCGCACCCAACATTCCCCTCTGCCTGGGGGGAATGACCTCTCGCCTCTCCTGCCCATACTCCTCCAAATGTTCAGTCTTCTCCACTTGCGATTCCCCTCCAACTCTGCACCCCTGGAGATAATTACGGACTACAGTTGGCCTGTCTTAATTTCAAAGATAATTAGTTAGAATCAATGTCACTCAGGCTATAACTTATGTCCTAATCATATGTAACTCATCATGTATTTTATTGACTTAAGGTTGTCTATACATGTTTATTTTTCCCTCTGCCTTGATGATCATACATTGCCTATGAAGAAAGATTAAACTTCTGCTGGTTTGTCATCTAAATTCCACCTATGAGGGGTGCCTGGGTGGCTCAGTCGGTTAAGCGTCCGGCTTCGGCTCAGGTCATGATCTCACGGTTCATGGGTTTGAGCCCCGTATCAGGTTCTGTGCTGACAGCTAGCTCAGAGCCTGGAACCTGCTTCAGATTCCGTGTCTCCCTCTCTCTCTGACCCTCCCCTGCTCGTGCTGTCTCTGTCTCTCAAAAATAAATAAAAAACATTAAAAAAAATTTCCACCTATAAAAACAACATGCACAGGTTAGAATACTTACAGACTTTAATGTACACAACAGGGCAGCAAGGCAAAAAAAAAGCATGTTTTCATTTTTTTATTTCATATCTATTGCCCAGATCCTTGAAAAAGCATGTCCCCTGGGGTCTGCCAATTCGTGACTTGTCATCAGGATGCAAACTGCTCTGCTTAAGAACTGATCCCAGCCATTTAGGATAGAAAATCCTGTCTCAAGACACAGGACAATGGTACATAATAATAATAATAGTGATAAACTAATATGTATAATATAATGGCATTTGTATCATTATTTTTCCCTTTGAGAAATGCAACCTATTCACTTACATTTAGATTGATAAGATTTTTATGTTTATTAACCATGATTCAAAAGTCTTGGTTTGGGGACAAACAGCCTTCCCTTTAATAAAATAATATATTGGGCTTTAGTAGCCTTTATTTTTATGAGAGTTTTTAAGTTTTTTGACGGAAATATGGGTGCTCCAAATTGGTAACTGTGAAACAGTGAAGCGACTTCAAGACCCATGGACTCTCTACCCCACACAGGTAAGCACAGGAGGTCATCTAATCCTTCCATTTCGTATATCTATAAGAAACAAAATGTCATTTGCCCACTTGATCTTTTTTTCACTTAATCTCGAAGAGTATTAGAATTTTCATTCATTTCTGTTGGGACTGAAAAACTCAGTCTTTTGCTGCAGGCTAGACCGGGGATATGCCCCATGAGGCAGCGGCACGGAGCCTATTTCTCGTCACATGTTATTGCCGCCGCTGCTTGTGTTCAGAAGAGCTACACCTTGGGTCTCTCACATTGTGGTTGCAGCCATTTATTTGGGATCATTACCCCAGAAGCTAGAGGATCCCTGTCTACATACCCCGCAGGATCCCCCAGTAGTTACAATTTTGTATGACCACTGGTGTGAGCCTCCTAGGAACTGTGACGGCTCCATCCACTGTGGTGGTAGGTGGGGCTCTTGCTAGACGTCCTGCTCAGACCCGACAGGCAGCCAGTGTCATACTCAGTTGGGTTTTCTGTTCTCCTACCTGAGATTCATCTTTTTAAGTTTTGCTTAGTATCCTTAAATTATGTAATTCCTAATCTGAACTGTTTATATACTGTACAGAATTTGATATACTAGATTAGGGCTAATTGTGAAAGAAAGAAAGAAAAGAAAGAAAGAAAGAAAGAAAGAAAGAAAGAAAGAAAGAAAGAAAGAAAGAAAGAAAGAAAGAAAGAAAGAAAGAGAGAAAAGGAAGGAAGGAAGGAAGAGAGAAAAGGAAGGAAGGAAGGAAGGAGGGAAGGAAGGAAGGAAGGAAAGAGTGCTTCTTAAGAAGCTCAAAAGCACTTGTGATTTCAGTTAGACTGGGAAGAATTTGTGCACTCTTCTAAGACCAAATTTAGAGGAAAAGAAAAGAAGTATTAAGTAGATATTTCCCTCCAGGAAGTTTTGATATTATTTTATTGAAATAAGAAAGTATAAAATGTGAAATCCATTATAATCTCATCATCTGCCTCTAAATATCAATGTGCATTTGAAATGCATTTTATCAGTACCACAGGTTCACAATATTTCATCCACAATTCTAAAACCCAAACATCTGAAAACCAAATATTTTCATACAATAATTCCAAAATTCCTGTGGTGATGAAATCTGATTCAAATTACATGAGGTTACTTATCCATTTAGTGTGAATGCTCATACAATTTATTTGAGAAATATTCCTAAGTTTGATTTATGGGTGTTGCCCTAACCCCCACAGGGCTAATACCATAATACATGGTATTAGTGCTATCTAAATGCTAAAAATTCTAATATTCTAATCATAATAGCACATCCGGCCTTGAAGATTTCACATAAGTGATCATGAATTGATAACTACATAGATAAATGCTAGTACTAACTTAGGAGCTATGCAACAGCATGTGTATGTGTGTAAGCACACATATATACATTCGTGAGCCCACACAAATAACATAACTGGACAAAACTCAGAAGAAAAATTAACACTATGTTAAACTTCAATCTGTATTCATCATTATACAGAAGAAAACTGAAAACATAATAAATGAACAAAAGCAGGATATTAGCTAAATATATGCAGGCATGTCTGTAAAAGACGTCCAGGCAGCCATAAAAATGACACTACTGCAGAGTATTTGGTGACACGAAGAATGTTCACAGTACATTATTAAGGGAAAAGGAGGTCATCAACAGTTCAAATAAAATACAACATTTATAAAACTATGTACATACACACATGGAAATTAAGCAAATATGTAATAAGACTAATGTTTAGTTCTGGTGGATGACCTACCCTTTGGTTTTTCTTTGGTTTCTTTTTCTACCATATTGCTCCTGTGTGTTTTTTTAAACTTTTATTTTGTTTGTAAGAAACACCAAATGAACATGAAAAAAAAAATACTTAGACAAATGGCCCTTTGTAGGAAAGTGGATGGACCTTGAGGGTGTCATGCTGAGTGAAGTAAGCCAGGCAGAGGAGGACAGAAGCCATATGTTTGCACTCATAGGTCTAACAGGAAAACAAGAGAGACCTAATGGAGAACCAGGGGGAGCGGAGGAGGGAGAGAGAGTTGGGGAGAGAGAGGGATGCAAAACTTGAGAGACTATTGAATGCTGAGAATGAACTGAGAGTTGAAGGTAAAGGGGGAGGGGGGAAAAGAGGTGGTGGTGATGGTGGAGGGCACTTAAGGGGAAGAGCACTGGGTGTTGTATGGAAACCAATTTGACAA
This sequence comes from Suricata suricatta, assembly GCF_006229205.1. NCBI lineage: Eukaryota > Metazoa > Chordata > Mammalia > Carnivora > Herpestidae > Suricata > Suricata suricatta. The sequence continues at coordinate 67,505,124 of NC_043705.1, forward strand.
TAAACTATTATTGGAAAAAAAAATAAAAGTCTTGAATTCTCATTAAAAAAAAAAAAACACCCAAACAGGATAACTGGGCCTCAGACACTGAATAACTGCCGTCCCTCCCTGGCTCTGTACGTGAGGAGGAGGGTTTGTTTGCTCTGATGGGTCAGACTTCATTTCATGAAAAGACAATTGCACAGAAAAACACAGAGAAACTTTAGCGTTTACGGGCTATGCTTTGTGTGCAAAGATGATGTTATTGACTCCCTGACACTGAGGAGACTTCAGTGTTTCTTCACGGCTGCAATTACCTAATTTGGGAAATGAACCAGACACCATAGCTTCGCCGAGATGATAGCTATAGACATAAAGTGCTGTGGCTGCCACTTTTTTTTTCCAGCTTCTTTTTTTTTTTCATGCAGCAAAGCAATAATGTACAGTCCTAAACTCCCATTCCCTTCAAATTGCATGTGTTCTTTAAATAAACAGTATTTCAAATGAGGAATGTAAATCTCACTCTCACTGAGCGCACTGTATGTGGTGTCACCTTCATTGTTATAACTCAGTATTCTGATAAGCATGTAAAATACTATTGAAAGTGCTACAAAACAGGATACATTTTCACAGTGAGAAACAGTCATCAAACTAGAATTTTTGTGAATTTATAACCTTGAACTTTGAAGGCCAATCTAAATATTGATCTAAACTGTCCATACCCATCTCCAAGTCCTCAGGCCACATAACTCTGAGGGCTTTTAGGCAAGGTTCAAAATATGTTGTTCATGGATTGGTAAACATCTCTTAAATCTCTTTAATACACAAACTCTCTCCATTTTTTTTTTCCAAAGCACAGATCTTGCCCTATCCTTAGAGAACTTACATATTACTTGGGAAGAACCAATATTCTTTTCAAGGAAAGTTAAATCCTAATACAAAAATTCAAAGTCCTGTGTGAGTCAAGAGAAGTCACAAGGCTGCGCACAATTAAATGCCAAATGTTTGTAAGTACTTTTAAGTGAGAGTATTGTTGATTCCTGAGCTTTGGAACGCAAAATGCAAGAGCATAAAGGAGGCAGGACGAAAAGGGGCAGGGTTTTAAACATGGCTCGAAGAAGTTGCAGGATATGAGAAGAGAGGAGGATGTGCATACCAAAAGGGAAAACAGTAGAAGTCAAGATTCAGAGAGTGAAGAACACGGACGATATAATAGCCAGGGTTCCTTGGGGGTGGCTACTCTGTGTGTGGCACTGTTACCTCATTTAATGCTCAGAGAAACCGTATGAGATTGGCCTCCTCGTGAGCCCACCCATAACCGCCCTGCCTACAGTGGCCTTCCTACCACTCTCATCCTCTGTCTCCCTCTCATATTAGTCTGATTCATTCTCTTTTTTTTGTAACTTTATTTATTTTATTTTGTTTTAGAATATAACACTATTTTTTAACATATGCAGTTATTTCCCATCATTTACAATACAGTAGTTACAATGACACTCCAAATGGATAAGCAAAGTAAAAAATCAGAACCCCAACTTCTATTTCATGTAATTAGACTTATACAGAAATTAGAAGGTTATGTAACAACTAGTTAATCACCTAATTTCACAGCTATCTGAAGTGGCGATCGTTATATAGCAGCTTATCTATGATACATTCAAGATAAATGATACAATATATTACTTGTTCATAGGCTACAACACAGCCTGCTTAATACCTTTCCTTAAATTCCACCTCTATACTACAATATACTTGAGGTCCATGCAAAAAAGTAGCTACCTTTTATATATGAAATGGATGATTGTCTTTGGTGTTGTAAAAGCAACTTCATTTAAACATAACCACCCCCACCATCAAAAAAAGAAGAGGAAAAAAAAAAGTAATGAAAATTATAAGGGAAAAACCCAAGACACACTTCCTAGGGGGAAAAAGAAACGACAACAAAAAAACAAAACAAAACAAAAAACCCATCATGTAATTTCTGTCCTTGACGGAATGTATTAAATAAGCAAACACCACCAACAAGCAAAACAAGCACTACAATGTAAAGACATTAAAAAAAAAGAAAACCCTCTCACATGCATAAATGAAAGATTGCACACAAAGAACTCACATCTTTTCAAGCTTCAATAGTAAATATTCTGCTACTATGTATTAAATACTGCATGCTTTGCCCAAGCTAAGATGAAACCACATCATAAATCAATAAGCATTTTGCATTTTCTTTCATTATCTACTCAAAGTCATGCCTA
>NC_043705.1:67507454-67519253 GCF_006229205.1 Suricata suricatta
GACTTATTTCGCTTAGCATGACACCCTCGAGGTCCAACCACTTTCCTACAAATGGCCAGATTTCATTCTTCCTCATTGCCATGTAGTACTCCATTGTGTATATATACCACATCTTCTTGATCCACTCATCAGGTGATGGGCATTCTCTTGATGACACTTGAATTATGGAAATATATCTCACTTATTAACTTGTTTACTTCTTTCACGCAAGCTCAGGATGGCTGAGACTGGTTCAAGCACAACATCTGTCTGAAAGAATTCCTGGCCCAGAGTCACACACAATATACATATTTATGAACCATCTCCTTTTATAAATGACTCTAATGTAGTGAAAGAGTCAATAACTAGCCGGATGTCACACAGTCAGGGTTTGATCTCAGGTCTCTCTTTACTCTAGAACTACATGATACTAAGGCCCCCACTGAATAACTAGAAAACAACAAGTAGGACCTTTGTGGAGAACATATATATTTTCTTTCTTGTTCTATTTATTTTTTCTTTTTTTCTTTATTTGTTTTATTTATTGATTGTTCGCTGCATCCTATTGATAAGAAATAAAATGACAATGGAAGTTTGGTGTCAGACTATAAAGGCACTGATTTCCAGGTTAAGATTTATGAATTGTATTATGATAAAACATTATATAATACAAACAGATTTGGGGAAAATTAGTGTATCTGTCATATTCATATGTTGAAAAGAGAAAGATAAGCCTAAAACTAGAATTATAAGAGATTGCTGAGACCAACCGTGAGAATACTGAAGTCTAGACTAGTGGGGCGCTTAGGTGGCTTTGTTGGTTAAAGTGTCTGACTTCAGCTCAGGTCATGATCTCGCAGTTCATGGGTTCAAGCCCCGTAGTGGGCTCTGTGCTGACAGCTCAGAGCCTGGAGCCTGCTTCAGACTCTATGTCTCCCTCTCTCTCTCTGTCCCTTTTTCTGCCCCTCTCTTGCTCATATTCTGTCTCTCAAAAATAAATAAAACATTTTAAAAAATAAAGTCTAGACTAGGTTTTAGCAGTATAGAGGGAGAAATTTAAAACTTCAAGAGGAAATCACAGAGAAAATCTAATTTTTGTCATGGAACTCTCTCTGCCTGCAAAGTCTCCTACCCAATTCTCTGTGGGAATCTGAACCATCAAAACTGCTCTAGATCTAGGCTCTTCCAGAATTCTTTCTTATGGAATTCCACCAACAATTCTAGGCCCAAGGTCTTTAAAGCCCTTTGCTTATGCTCTCATAGTATCACACTGGAGTGTAATATGGTTAATGACATAGGGAAAGAAATAAATGTGTAGGTCTGAGGGCTCCTTACCAGCAGAGAGTAGATTTTATTCATCTATTGTTTGTTATCTATCTATTCATTTATTATTCATTTATTATCTCCTGCATCTACTACAGTTTCAGGGAGCTATGACACTAACATTTATAGCACGGGCTGAGCAGAGATCCTGAGATTCTCAGCCCTGGATTTGGAAGGGAAGTGGCCATTCTGATAGAAATAAGCATTCCAGGACTGAGCTGGGACAGTAAATAGCTTGGGAGCTCCTGATAGATAGACGCCTAAAAGAGGAGGCAAGGAGAATGACAAGTGCAACTTGAGACACTAAATACACTGGAGTGATAGCTGGGGAGTCAAGCTGAACTGTTCCACTAGAAACAAGAGGTAGGATCCTGAAGTTGTGAAGGCCAAGAATGAAAATGTGGGATTTAAGTATTATTCACATCAAGATAAAAGCTGAAGATGTAACCCTAAATTCAAAGTAGCTGTAACAACCAAGAGACCCAAGAGTTAAGAGCTAAATTATGGACTAAACTCACAAGGAGGAAGCAAAGGGACCCAGGATTACTCTGTGGAGAACCACAGAAGGAATAGAACATAACCCCCTCCCTTAGCTTTATGCAGTCATTTTACAAAGCTTCTCTTTGCAAGCAATACTGTGATTACTTCTTTTTATATTCAAAATTCATCTTCTCTGAAAGTAAATATTGGTAGACATCAAATTTCTCTTCCCCTTTCTGTCACATTGTTCTCAAAATGGGAGTATTTTGGCCTCTAAATGTGTGCTTGTGACTATCAGGATATGGTTTACATCTTCCCACCTGATCAGATACCACATATTTACCAAAAATCAGAATACACTGATTAAAAGGACGTTGTGCAAGCTTCAATAATGTCTCTTGATTATCATTAACCATACATACTGCATTTTTAAATTATTCTAACAGACATTCAGTATCAACAGATTGTAATTTACTAGCAAGGTATAAAATAGGCATTAAAACTATTTCTAAACTATCATTTAGGATGATGTATGAAGCATTTCACTTACCAGCAGACTAAGTATCATAAAATATTAGTCAAGTACTAACGTAGTCATTAATACTCCTCTTTAACAAAAGGCAATTTCACAGCCTCATTTACCAACTGGAATATCCCAAGTCTACTTCATAATTAAGCTTTTTATTCATCTCTGTAAATTCCATTTAGTGCTTTTTGGCAATTTCTTAACATAAATGCCCTAGATGTTGTTAAACTGGATTAATAGCTTTATAAGTAATATATATTATATGTATATATTTAACTGTAGGTGATTTGACTTGTATTGTAGCAATCACTTTTTTTAATGCCCTATTATAGGCTTTGAATTTATTTTATTGCAACTAATTTTGAACCTCAATATTTTGCAACATCTCTTTATGATGTTAGTTTTATAAATAGAAGGATATGGGGAACTGGGGGTTGTGGTCAGCCTTAGCTCCTCTCACATTGTTTTGGCCGGAGGCATGCCTGAGGATAGAATCATTTCAGGTGGATTAGAACCCAGATAAATAACCATAAAAGTCTTGCAACAATATCTCCTCTTTAAAAATATATTCCAACTCTTTTCAGTGTGGATAGAGTAACAGAGTAAACAACTTCATTAGGCATGTGAAAGCACATTTTAGAGAAAGTACATTTGGCTGAAAATTATAAGCATCTTTCTGCATCAGCCTTTTTTGAATTTAAGGACAATCTTTCAATTAACTGAGCCTGCTGCTACATACTAAAATGTAGTTTGAGTTAACAGCAGTTTGATTGGACATTCAGAATTACAGCTTCTGGAAGTTCTTAAAAGGTCACCTGTTCCTTTTCCCTGCACTTAAGCAATTAAAATTGCACTTAAATATGGAGTGAAAGCACAGAAAAGGAAAAGCAGATTTACGGAAGACAAACAATCGGCCAAGCACTGTTGGTTCCAAGATGAATAAGTCAAGGCCCCATCTCAATGAGTTCACAGACTACCTTGGTTTATGGGGATATGAACAACTGGAATAAAGCATGTATAGTTTTTGCCTCATGCCTGGTACCTAAGTGCTCAGTAAATAGTCCTTATTTTAGCTCTTAATAAAGTGCTTATCAAATAGGGAAAGTCATCAATCTAATGTACAGCAGTCCAAAAAAAACATGCTCACATTTTAGTCTGGAGGTTCTCAAGTCAAAATGATTTTATTCATTCATTCATTTCTGAAAGGCGTTAGTTGCAGTGTAGTGACTGGGGGAGCAGACCCTAAGCTCTATCACTTAACTAGATGTCCCCTCAGTCATAAAGCAGGGATGTGGCTACTTCTCAAGGGCATTTTGAGGGTTGATGGATGTCCATGAATTGATGCATGTAAAGTGCCTAACACAGAAAAAGTGCTTTAAAAAACCAGAGATTATTCTTTTCATCACATATATATCAAATGCTTACATGACAAAGTGGTAGGTGTTGAGGGGGGGCATAAAAAGTACACCCTTTGCCACAGTCGCACCCCCACTGTTCTGCCCTCTCTCTCAGTGCCAGTCACATACCGTTCTTTGGCTTCCTTGACCTTGTTGCAGCTTGCTCCTCTAGCCCATGACCTTCATTCACAGTGCCCCTTCTTGTCTGGAAAATTCTCTTTTCTTTTTTCTATACAATTCTTATTAATTCCTCATATTCATCGAGTCAACTATCCGTTTCTCTGAGAAACTTTTCCTGTATGTTTAGTTTAAACCCATCGTTTAGTTTAAACTATGTTTTAGTGTAGTTTACCTGATATCACAAAACTGAGTTCCTCGACTACACTACGTCAGTTTGTAATTGTTACATAATGCTTCAGTCAATGTTGGCCTTCCCTACTAGGAGATAAGCCTGAGGAGGGCAGTCATCTTGCCTGTTCTTCTCAACCGTGTATCCCTCTCACCAGCACAGTGCACAGAGAAGGGCAGAGTAATCCTCCAATAAATAAATCATACTGAAAGGATCTATGAATGTACTTACCATTTTCTTAGTTTAACAATACAGAATCTCCTACTTTAAATCTTCTGTAACAAAGACTGATTCCACATTAATGAGGCTAAGAAAGCAGTTGCCTTGATCCACTATCTCATTCAATTTTCAAAACAACCCTGTGAAACTAGGAGTATCATATGCATTTTGCTAATGAAAAAGTTAAGCTGAAGAGTATCTAAGTAGTACGAGAATTCTAGTGAGAAAAGACTGAAATTGAAACACAGATATAACTACTTCATTCTTTTCTGCTTCTTACAGCTTGCTAAAAAAGCTCTACAAAGATAGACGAGACCTCATTTGATAATGCATTTTGGGGCTGAAGATAAAACTCCAGAAATTAATAATAATTAAGATCAGCTGAGTATAGTATTCTATCTTACCTTTTCATTTCTGAACAGCACAACTGTGATATTGGTTGCCATTAGCTTTCCACATTCTCATAGTAAGCAAGAGTCTCTGAATTTCTTTTGTCTCATTTCACAGCTGCATTAACAACAGGTAAGACATGACATTCTACAGAATGTGTTTTGGTCTTGATCCAGTCTCTCATTCTCTAGACTGAGTTCATAAACGTAATGTCTCATTCAGGCCTTTGACTATGTGTCCTGAGACAGCAAGCCATAATGTAAATCTCTCTCGAATATGCCTCTAACCTTCAAGGGATTTCTGCATGGACTGTTATTTTGTTAAAGGTAAATCCTCAGCCCTTAAAACATTATTTTTTAACTTCTAAAACTGTTCTAAATTATAAAACCATACACATAGTTGGTAAAACAAAAATTCAAAACAGGAGAGAAGAGTATAAAATAAAAGTTAAATGCTCCATTCTTAAACCATCTCCTATTCCATTACCAGAGGAAACTTCTTTTTAATAATGTCTGTTTTCATTTTTTTATGTTGACTACTTTTAATTATTACTTTTTATTTTAGAGAAGGAGACTGCATGAGAAAGGAAGAAGGGCAGAGGGACAGAAGGAGAATCTTAAGCAGGCCGTATGCTCAGTACAAAGCCCAGTGCAGGGCTTGATCCCACAACCCTGGGATCATGATATATGCCAAAATCAAGAGTCAGACACTCAACTGACTGAGTCACCCAGGCAGCCCTATGTTGATTACCTTTAAATAAAATGTTTATGACTCTATCTCTTTGTTGCTCTTAGATAGTATGTAGTAACTTACCAACCGTGAATAGGAAAACTTTAAACCAATTATACTACCTCTCACCTCTCTCCTGGTCCCACTTCTTATTTTTCTTGGTCATGCATATAATTTCAATTTTTCTAGTAGCATATTTTATCATGAAATATTAACCTCAACCCTCAAATTGGTCTTTATTTATCATCAGTAAGCAATATCTATACACTATTTAAGATGAGGAAATCAACACATCCACATCTTCATCTCTTCTGCCTATTTTCTTTTTTTTTTTCCTTAATGGTTCTTTATTTTTGAGAGAGAGAGACACACACAGTGTGAGTGGGGGAGAGACAGAGAGAGAAGGAGACACACATTTCGAAGCAGGCTCCAGGCTCTGAGCTGTCAACACAGAGCCCAAGGCAGGGCTCAAATTCACGAATGGTGAGATTATGACCTCACCTGAAGTTGGATGCTTACCAAGCCAGCCAGGCACCCTCTTCTGCCTGTTTTCTATCAACTTGTATTGGCTAAACAATCATTCATCTTTGGAGTTGTAGAGTATTTACATTCTATTCTATATTTTTTGCCTTCCATGTTTTGTCTATAGATGGATTTAAAATTCTGGGAACAATGTATAGTGCTTATACAATTATTAGATAGCTTTTACTATGAAATTAATAATCAGAGAGTTTCCAGATTTCTATAGGATAATGGCTGCCCCTAATTTCAACACGAGACATCTTCCAAAAAACATTTGGAATGAAGAGAGAGCAAATAATATCTATAATACAGGCCAATAGCAGAACTAGGAGACAGAAAAACACAATTTTATTTTACACGTAACTGGGAAAACTGACACCTGACACTAGCAGAGGCACACCCTGTGAGCATCAACAAAGGTAGAGTCAGTGTTGGGAGGCAATTCCCCATGAGGTGTTGAGTTTCTGCACATCTCGTGAACAAGGATTGAATTGCATTTTGTTCCATATTATCTTTTCAATGATGTTCGTATAGCAAACAGCTGTAGAAGACAGACACAGTACTTGGAAGATAAATATAGTATCACCATCTGGAATACAGTGTAGCCTATTTACTGCCCAGTATAAAGATTTGAGTTTGCCAAGCTAATGGTCTCCATCCTATACAACAACCAATTTCACGTGCAGACACACTAGCGCCCTCTTTATGTTGCTCTGTCGAAACAGGGCTTAGAGAATGAACACAAAAAAACACTGGTACCCCAGTCACTGCTATGGTTGTGAATAATAAATAGTCCTTCAACTCTGATCCAGGAGTCTTGTGTCTTCTACTGGCTTCTATAAAACTTGCAGGTTAGCTTACAAGTAGGGTACAATTTCAGACTCTTCCTTTTTAGCACAGGTAGGGACAGTAATGAGGGAAAAGAGTGCTGTGTGGTCTCAGTGCTGGCAAACTACAGAAAGCATCAACTAAGATTCCACCATAGAAAGGAAAGGTCCTACCCTGAGTGGGAAAAACTGAGAGATCTAAAACATGGTAGATCCATGTAAATGGTTATGGGGAAAAAAAGGAGGGGGGGGGCTTGAAAAGTATGTATGAATAGATATGGCAGTCTCCAGAGAGGCAAGAGCTAGGAAGGGAAGGTATGAAGCAGTCAGTCCCTGAGAGGTGAATAGAAGAAGAAAATAAATGAGCATGAGTCCCTTTGAAGAAAGATAGTATGAAGATTAGGAGACATACCAAAAATTAAGAAACTAAAGGAAAAGAGGATTACTACTTGAAAAATAAAAGCCCTTTACTCTCCCCTAGAACAACAAAAAGGGGAAAAATTAAAACTGGGAAACCTAGAAAGTCTCCAATCCCTCCTTAATCCAATTCTCCCTTTTCCAGGATATGGGGAACACTGATCATGTACTCAGCCACAAAGAAAGCATTAATAAATTCCAGTAAATAAAAATAACAGAAATAGGATTTTTTGTCACAGTACAATATAATTAAAATGAATAACAAAATCATAAACTAAACAAACCACCTTTCCACTTACAGATAAGTTAATATAAACTATACAGATTTCTAATTGGTGGGATTCAAGTAAAACAGTGCTCAGAGGAAAATCCATTGCTTTTAATATTTATGTTAATAAAAAATAATACAAATAAATAAAATTAATTTCTAACTCAAAGGTAGAAAGAAGACAAAATTTTAACTAAAAGAAAGAATAAGAAAAATCAGTAAAAATTAATGAGTTAGAATTAGAAAAATAAGGCACCTAAAATATAAAATTGGTCCTTTGAAAATTTTAATAACATATACCAACTGGCAGCTATCTAAACAAAAAAATAAACAAGGAAGTACATGAACTCAAACAAGAAATGACAAGGACAAAATAACCATTTAAATCGAAGAAAGTTTAAAAATCCGAAGAGACCGCTTTGCATAACTTTATGCAAATAAACAAAGGAAATTAATAAAAAAAAAAAAAGAGTCCACTTTGAAAGATGAAATACAGGTATCCAAAAGCTATTCTCTAAAGAACACGAGCCCCAAATGGTTTCTCAGAGGAAGGATAACACACTCCAAAACTCAGATAATCCTAATCTCACATAAACTATTCCTGAGCACAGAAACAAGTAAAATGCATAAGTACCTTTTTAAGTGAAATGAGTATAAAATATATATATATATCCAATTTGAGAAAAAAACTACACAAGCAAAAGCAACCCAAATCAATCTTCACTCATATATATCATATTGGTTTTCTAGGGCCGCCATAACAAAATAAACCACAGACTGGGTGGTTGAAGCAACAAAAATTTATTTTTCAAAGCCCTCGAGGCTGGAAGTCGGAGATCAAGGTGCTGACAGGTTTGGTTTCTCCAGAGGTCGCTCTCCTTTGCTGGCAGAGGGCCACCCTCTTGCCGTGCCCTCACATGACGTTTTCTCTGTGCACGTGCGCGCACACACACCCAACCCCTACACCCCGTGTCTCGGCCACTGATTAGGATGGGAGTCAGCCTGCTGTGATAACCTCATTAGATCATAATTACCACTCTAAAAGCCTTATCTTCAAAAGCAGTCACTTTTGGGGATAGGGCTCCAAGAGAAAAATTTGGAAGAACCCAATTCAGTCCTTCATAAATGAAATGAAATCCTATCAGACAACTCCATAACACAGAAAAACATAACTACATATCATTCATTACTAAATAGAGTACATTTCAGAGCATACTTTAGGAATTTATATAAAAATATTTCCACATATATATATAAAACAACATTTGTACAGTTAATGATTACTATAGTATTTTGAAATAACATTAGACTGCAAAGCACCCAGTTGTTCATCAATAGGAAATGGTTTATAGCAACCATGGTACCTCCTCCAAATGCAGATATAGAAGGATCTCTACATACTGCTACGAAGTGACATTTAGGACATGATCCTATAACATGAAAAAGCAAGGGACTGCACAGTATATTCAGTTGCTGTATAAGACAGGAAGAGAGAAAAATATATACACACACATATACATGTGTATAAGAGGAAAGTATATATAGACAGACATACTATTTTTGATAAAAGAAACATCTATGGATTGAGTGAGGAAAAATAATGGAGGGTATCTGGCTTCGGCTCAAGTCATGATCTCACAGTTCATGGGTGGCTCAATCGGTTAAGCATCTGACTTTGGCTCAGGTCATGATCTCACAGTTGGTGGGTTCAAGCCCATGTCTGAAGCCCCCTGTTTCAGATTCAGTGTCTCCCTCTCTCTGCTCCTCTGCTGGGAGCCATTTCTGAAATAAGGCAGGTTTGCAAGGCCTCCCACCGTCAGATGAGGACAAGCATCTACACCCACTTAACCCCACTCAATTTCTGCTTGAGCACCTACCCCTAAGGCAGCTGACTGATATCACGAGTGACTTGCCTTCTTATGCTAAAAATATGTGAATTTTACCGTATGAAAAAATTTATTATAGGAGTTTCTTCTTTTGTGACTATAGGAGCAAATGTTACATTTCTCAAGAAACCTGTTTTTCTTCCCCTCAAAATACAGGCTATTGACCCCTGCTCACAAAGAGCTATAACTCTTGCCTTTACTATGCCTTGTGTTTGAATGCTAAAGATACCTTCCCTCCCCATGTGATAAGCATCTAGTCATCTAGTTTAATCACTATTGATGAAGATTATGCGTGAGTCTTCTACCAATCTATGTTCTGGGAAATTTTTACATACCAAAGAATTTGTCATCAGAAATCATTGTCTAAGGCAATTGCCACTCCTGTTTTGTGCCCCATACATATTTTCAATAAATAAAGCTGACCGTCCAGTCAGTGCAGAGATGCCGCCCAGCAGTGCAGAGACGCCACACTGGAGAGCAGAGATGCCTGCCTGGTGGGCAGAAAGAAGGCGAGGCTCTCTCACTCCCTTTTCACCAACACCGTCCATCCTTCAGGGAGCCCTGGACCTGCTGGAGCTGGACTCTGGCACCCCTCCCCTACTCATGCTTTGTTTCTCTGTCTCTCAAAAATAAACATTTAAAAACTAAATAAGTAAATAAATAAAATAAAATAAATTAAAAAAAAAAGATTCTAAGTCATTTTAGATATTAAATTCTGCAAATTCAAAATGGGAGAAACCAGGCTTACCTGCTGTTCATTTTATTTAGTTTTATTTAATTTTACCTTATTAATTTTTGGAGAGTTGACCATATACATTATGATGTAGGTGTACAAAGATGAACACAGTTACAGACTTTAAGACATGAATTGTTAACCAAAACAAAAGAAATATTAACTCCCTTACTCAATATACTGCAGACCAAATCTAGACACCATTTCATTCCAGGCATCCAGTTTTAAAAACGATATTGATAAAGTATTGATAGCTCAACATTCTGACCTCTTAGTTTTTGATCTTCACATCTTAAAAGACCTACCCCTAACTTTCCTTAGCCTCTCCCTCCCATGAATGATAGGAGGCAGAGTTAGTAGGAGTCTGTACATAGTTAATCCATGTTGATTCTCTTGTCCTAAGATCCCAGTTCCCAACTCTGGCTGCGCATTAGTATTACTGTGGAGGCATTAAAATATATTCATGTTTGAAACCACTCTGGAATAATTAAAAAGAATTGCATGAGGAAAGGGAAAAGATCTGCTGAATTTTAAAAGTTCCACAGATGTTTCTAATGTGCGGTCAAGGGTGAGAATCCTCATGCCAAACAGATTCTATGAATTTCATGGACAGGGATTATTAGTATTTTTCTGACAGTGATGGTGAAATCTGGAAAAGGTGTGCTTTCTGAGTTCCTGGACTTTCAGATTTTGATTTATTAAGACAAGGTAGGACAATGTACTAAGCTATTTAGGCATTATATTCTGGGTACTTTTTCAAAACATAGTTTATGCCCCAATAATTTATTAACATCATTTTTTGGAGAAGGGGCAAAGAATTCTTGGGTAATATTTTGATAGAAGCTTTCAAATCCAGCATTGTAAGTAAAATCAATGAGATGCTTTTTCCAGGTCAGAACTAAAGTGTCTGGTGATTTACATATGAACAATTTCACAATAAGAATGTGACCTAGTAACTACCTCAGCAAAACACTTTTTTGTTGTTGTTTTAAGAGAGTTGTTTTAGCATGATAGTTTTGAATCATAAACATATACTATACGGTTGAGTGTCCGAGGAGAATGAGAGAGGAAGTTAGTCTCACATGCCCAAGCTGATAGAAGAAGACAGAAAGTATGTAATTAAATGTAAAATAAATATATACTTTGTTTTCTTAAGAATGAAGCAAGTGGTAAAAACTGTGGTAGATCTTTTAATCTGTTGCTATGCCAACAAGAACATTTTAAATGGATCCAAGAAATGGGACAATGTTCAGGCATATAAGCACAACCTTTCTCAAATAAGTAAAATTGTATTCATATTATCTACCACCCCCCCAAGGGGATAGAGTCTTGTGGGAATTAGTGCAGAATTAATTGATCAGGGTTTTATTTTTTCCCCCTCCTGTAACTACAGCATGCATAAGGAACAGAATCTCACGCTGTATTTTTCTGAGATCCAGATCTGGATTTAGGTTAAACTTTTTGCGGATTGTGGGCAGCACTGTTCCCCAGTGTGTAGGTAGCAGGACAGCATGTTTCTACCATTTTAAGACTGATTAACATAGAACAAAGAGACAAATGTCAATAAATCTTCACCTGTATCCTTAGCAGAATACCGAGATGATATAGTTTTCAAATATAAAAACATCTTAATAAAATACATCTCATATGCAAATTACCAGCATCCTTTCTGGGTCAGACAAAGACAGGCATTATTTTTCCTAAGGAAAAACAAAGATTAAAATGATGGATGACCTGAAATCTACAAATTATAG
>NC_043705.1:67519353-67567220 GCF_006229205.1 Suricata suricatta
CTACATGCCGCTAAGAAGTCTTACGTTCTGCAAAGAATATTTTGAAAACCACCAGTCTTCACTTTCATCGTATTCTTTCATCATGTTCTAAGTTTTCTCTTTCAATATGGAGGGCTACATATTTCAATCTGTAAACAATTGCCAACTTCTCTATCATCTCAGTTGTATTATTCATGCTTCATTCAACCTCTCCATGCCTCTGTTTCCTCATCTATAAACTGGGCATTATAGTAGTACCTGACTCTTTTAAGTATTATATTTATACATGAAGCATAATATATAATAAACAGTACTTAATAGCACATAAGGATATTTATGTATCACATGCTTATGTAGTATATAATAAAATCTATGTTTATTTATATGTAGAAAGTGCTGAGGACAATAAGCAATACAGGAAGCATCTCTCAAATACAAAACCAAATGCTTAAGTGGAGTTGATGCAGTTTCATAAGTGTGGAAGCAACCCGGTTTTTATAAATGGACAAATAATCTTTTCTAAGTTGGTTCTAATTTTCTTTTATTATTTTGTTTTATTGGTCTATATTTTGTTGACCTCCACATTTGACTTACATCAAAGTTAAGTTGAAGCTGTAAGGAAATGACCAATCACAGAGCTTTGTTTTCCATAAGCAAAGATTTCAAAACGTCCATAGGCTCAGCAGTTCACAGGAGGATATTTGGGGTTCGTTTCCCCCTCAGTCTTGCCCCTAGTCAATTTCATCTGCCATTTGTCAGGCACCCCACACTGTAGACTGTTCTCAGCAGTGGTCTGTCAAGACCCTGAGGAGCTAAATATCATCTTTAAACCGAGTGATTTCAATGTTTACTCTATTTTCAGAACATTTATAACCTGGTAAATATGGCAGCAGCCCTGGGCCTTCAGAGACGCCTTTGTTTTTACTTCTCTCTTCTACATTTTGTTTACTTTGTATCTTTTAATAAGGACTGAGCTCTTGATTGGTTTAACTCTTACAATGATTCTGAGGTTCTTTTTCTTGGAAACAAGTAGGAAGGAAGAAAACTATTTGTGTCAAAAAAAATTCCTCAGTGGAAAAAAAATTAAATACAGGAAAGTAAAATGCCCAAGGCCAGAACAAGGGTAAGTGCCTCGCTGCCAGGCATGTCAGATTGATTTTCTTCTTGCATTTTTGTCATAATTCTAGTTTTTTTCTTCCTTCTGTTCATCATACTCTCTGAGGGCTTCTAGTATTCTTTAAATGATTTTGAGTAATTGTTGCTCAAGGTATCCCTCATTGAATGACAAAAGCAGTTGAGACCACACAACTGAGATTCTGAGGGATTCCTGAATAAAACCAGAGTTCTATGTAAGAACACACAATGAGCTGCCAGAATTTGGGGGAATCTCACACCAAAATCATATTCCTAAAAATGTTATAACTGGACCATCCATCTGGTTTCTTGGATTTAAAAACAGAAACCTTCCTGCTTTCTCTCTTCACTCAAAGGATAAAAACTAAAACGCAACAAACATTTCAAAGCAATGAGTCCTTCTACTTTAATGCACTAAAAATATATTTTAATAATAAACATGTTTAAAAAAAAAAAAGCTTTACTCTAGAGGAAACATCCATGATTGAATTATCAAACTGGGAATCAATGAAAAAATTTCTAATTCTTTATGTGGTAGTCTACTTGAGGGGAAGCACAAGTGAGACCTACAAAAGGTTTCTTTTCTTTCTATATTCTGTCTGAAGTCCACAGTATGGAAATGCTAATGTTTTAGCTAGTAATTTGAAGTACACAACTGAATTTTGATTCAACAAATACTTCTTTGTTGGTATCAACTATGTGTACGCCGCTGTGCTAGACATCGCACTAGACTTTGTGGGAGATACAATAATATACAAATCATTCTTAATATCTTTCCCTTAAGGAACCTATAACCTAGTGAAGAAATTATCATATGTCCACAATAACTGTTATATAATAATATATAGTGCTTACTAAGGACTATGCAGTAAGCACTTTACCTATATCAATGTGGATAAGCCCAGCACAGCCTGTTAGAAATGAGGAAATCGAGGCACAAAGATATTAAGTGACTTGTCCAAAAACCACAAAGCCATTAATGATGGAGCTGGAGATGAATTTAAACTGTCTGGCCCCCAGGTCCACACTGTGAACTACTATTCCTCTCGAAGCAGAATTATATGTTGTGTCAAATAAAAGTTAGAGTGCAATGACAACTAAGAAAGGAAACTAACAATCAAGGTTCCCTAGGGAAGGACACTTCTCATGAAGGTTGATTAAGCTCCACTGAGCTAAGAATTTGCAAGAGGCCCCCAGAAGTTTTGCTTTTCCTCTCAGTTCTTTGTCAAGTATTAAATTATGACCATCTCAGTCACTGTAATAATTATATCCTACATGTATTGATCTGTTTGGGCTACACTAACAAAATAACATAGACTGGGGAGTTTAGGAATAACAGTGCATAGAGTTTGGAAGTTCAAGATCAGGGTGCCAGCACAGTTGGGAAAGAGCCTTCTTCTGAGGTGCAGACTTTGTATGTCTCCTCACAAAGCTAGCTTTCTGAGACCTCTCTTATAAGGGCACTAAAATTTTTCATAAGGCCTCCACAAAAGGCCCTACTTTCTAACCATCACCTTGGGAATTATGTTTTCAAAGTATAAATTTGGGGAGAACACAGACATTTAGACCATAACACTATGTTTCATAGTAGTTCATGTTCACATACTAAATATAGTAATCATTATTTCCATCTTACACATGAAGAGACAAAGGCTTAAATAATGTAAGTATCTTTCCAAAGTTCTGAAATAACTAAGTAAGTTGCAGAGAAGAGTCTCAAAGGTAAATACTGAGTTGGACCTTAACGAGTGGTAATATTTTAGTAGGTAAAAATATGGTAGAATTTTAGACGAAGGTTGAATAAAGCACAAAGATTCAAGAGCACATAGGGTAAAAACACGCAAGAGGAAGTCATGGATCAGTGTAGTTTGGCTGGGATGTGTGATTCATCTAGGAGATAAGCTGTTAGCTTTAGTTTCATAAATGTTCACTGAATGATGATGGCAATGATCTCCAAGAGAAAAAAAATCCAACAAGCAACAGGAAATATGAGTATATGGCTCTGGGGAGTTGGTGCTGGCAATAAAAGACTGGAAGTCATCTTGTGGGAGTGATAATTGAAGCTGTGGGAACAGAGCAAATGACTAAGGGAGGGAACATCGAGCTAGGATTATAGTGAGGAGGCCAGAGGACATGTCAGCACGCAGGGTGGGAAAAGAAGAGAAACTCATGACTGAAATAGAGAAGGAACAATCCCTAGGACCAGAAAACAGACTAAGTTAGCAATGTCCAAGAAGGCGAGAAATTACAAGAAGGATCAGGTGGTCAGCATGTCAAATGCTACATTTTTTAACATACAAAAACAAAAAAAAAAGAAAGGAGAACAGCTTGTGTTTTTAAACAAATACAAAAAAATTTAAAATGTCCATCTACATTGATAATTTAAGTGTCATTTACTTAGAGTCATATAACCTACCCTGGGAAACAATTCCATAAAACATTATCAACAAGTGCATATGGACTTGAAGCTATGCCTTGTGAGAGAAAATATTAAAACATCCTCATATTCACCAAAAAATATTATGGAAATTTTATAGGAATCCTAAGCACAGCAATACTTAGTTTTTCTCTGATATACATCTCATCATTTAAAGAGAAAATAAAAATTTCTCTAAAAATAGAATATAAGCCTTTATTAATACTGTATCATGTGACCTGGCCCTCAGTTAATCAGAATGTAGTCATGGGGCACATGCAGATATATGCATGCACTCAAGTCCTACAGTCATATAATTTTTCTCACATGAGCAGAAATCACCTTAGGTAAGAATTTCAGTCCTGGTCCTCTCAAAGTATCTTTTCAACAAAATGAGCACTTTGCAAAAAAAGAAAAAAGAGAGAGGGGGGGGGAGGCAGGGAGGGGTTGGGGCCAATTGTCTTCTACAGTTTCTGGCTTCTTTCTAATTCATACATCCTCACACACCCTAACACCCCAATGACTTCCCGAATCCTTAGCAATGTGAACACACACGTCCTATATCTCAGACATTAAAATTATATTTACCAAGACCAAGAGAATATACCAAAAGCAGAATTGAAGTACTAATTATACATCTGATTTTTCAACATCATCTTCTGTCCTCTGTGCAAACCTGAAATATTATTCTAAAAATGAGATCCTTTCTCTTTCCTGTTTAACTCTCTTCTCCCTCCTTTCTCCTGTCTCTGTTTTCTGCCTTTGTTATTCTGTGTAAAATTGAACGTATACATCACATTGATATTTCCTTCCTAATGACAGCAACATTTATTCCCGGAGGGTTTCTTAGCTAACCTATTTCACCTGTGGCGGTCTTAGGTAAATCTCAGATTGGAATTTCTATACCATTCTAAATGGATCCTTTCTCATCTTGCCTCTAGGCCTGTGAGGTATGGAATCCATGGTGTGTTCTGATGCTATTCAATGATAAGGCAGGAGCCGAGATTAGATGTGTTCTGAACTGTATTCATGTTCTCTCTTTTTAGTTGCCTAGGAGAAGGAAGAAATCTTTAAAAAAATATTTCAGAAAATCTTTTCTGAATTGATATGTAGTGTATCTTGCCTTTTTGATACAAGGTGACAGTGTGTGCAAGATGTAAAGATGAGTTTGCTCAGGCAATTACCCCTTGTTGATAGCAGATTATTTCCTCTGGCAAACTCGAAAATAACTTGTTGGTGTATAAGTTACTGCTGTTCTGGGGATGTAGTAATTTACTCTCCTGCCTTTTTTATGAGCACATTTATTTTAATCAGTAGAGTTCAGACGAGCTCTTTTTCATTGAACTCCATCTCTTTTGGAGTTATGTACCTTCTAACATATAATGAAGAAAGGTTCTTTTCCACACGCAGGAGAAAAGAGGCATGATATATTTTTGGAAAAAAAATGTTCTTTGCACAGGAAATCATATCCCATGATCTTTTTTCCCACGTTGAAAACACATTTGCTTGTGATAAGAACTGTTGCCCAAATTATTATTATTATTATTATTATTATTATTATGACAAAAATAATGTCTCACCACCTCACAGAGCAACTCAACATTATCTTTCATTCTGGGGATTGAAAGCAGAATAGTTACACGTGTTAGGATGAGGAAAATCATGGAACAATTCTGGTCGGAATGACCAATTCAACTTGGTTTTTTTTTTTTGAGGTATAATTGACACTGTCACTTTACAAAGTTAACACACTGCTATTGGCTGTATTCTTCATGTGGTACATTACATCGCCACGATTTATTTTCTAACTTGAAGTCTGTACTTCTTAATCCCTTTCACCCATTTTGCCACCCTCCAAACCCCTTCCCTCTGGCAACCAGCAATCTGTATTCTGTATCTGTAATCCTGGGTTTGGTTTGGTTTCCTTTGCTTTGCTTGCTTGTTTTAAAACTGATACATCTCTTAAGAAATAATGCAGGCTGTGTACGCTACTGGATGGCTGCACGATAAAAGCAAAGTGGAGAGGTTACTCTTTTTACCATTTTGTAGATGAAAAGAGTCAAGAAAGGAGAAAAGAAGGAATTGTAGCATCCAGGAATTTTGTTGGGCATCAAACAAATAAATTTTAGCTATGATCCCTTGCCCCTTCTATTACATGGCCTCTCCTAAGAGGGACTCTTAGCCATTCCCCTGGCTGCAGAGTTCTTACTACTTCTAACAGAGGTAGAGAGAAAGCAAAATTTATTTGCTAACATTAATGCCTGGCTGGCTGACTATAAAAGAATCTAGAATCTAGAATTCTAGAAGAATGCTTTACTTATGATGAATGTTCAGTGCATGATAAAGAAGCAGATCATCTGTCCTCCTCTGCTACGGACACCAACAACAGTATCAGCTCCACCACGCAGGTGTTGCCCAAAGAAGGGCAAAGCTTGACCGAAGGAGCAAAGACACCAAAAGCGAAGAGCTTTTATTCTTGACAGTATCTGCTGCTAATCACCTAATCACTTACGTTCTTGTTATTCTATTCACCTCAGTCATAACACTCTAGGTAGTAATTGACCTCTAACCTTGAGAATTATTAAGAGGACGAAAGAAATCTTAGAAGCATTGCCTTTCTTGAAAATACAAGGAACGTAATTTGAAAGTGTTACTCACGTATTTATTTCATGGAAAGTTTTCATTTAAGTGAAAGGAGAATATCACAAATAATTTTCTGGTTTAAAAAGAAAATTGAGAGAGAAAAATCAAGAACTGCAAGATTATTTCACAACTTCGTGACAATAACATTTTCACCAAGAAATTGCATATATTGATGTGTTAAATATATTCATAATTAAGCAGAACAACAGAAAAGGTATTCATGATTTTTTTTGGTGCTGTTGAATAAGTGGAAGTTCTCTTATGTGTCTAGCAGCAAAAAAAACTTAGATGATTACAAGGAGACAGATCAAATCTATATTGAATCAGGAATCCATAGCATATTTTGTTTAGATTTCAAAACTATTGAATAGTTTGCAAATCTTTTCTCTTTAACAAACTGTTGTCAAATCTGGAAATATGCTAAACAGATGCTCACTTTTCTTTAATATAAGAAAGTATAGAACAATAACTTCATATATACATTGATATATAAATATCAATAACTATTAATACTACATCAATAATTATGTACTGTGTTGATATATATCATAATTATGCTTGTGATTAACTTGTTAAACAAATATTGAATATTACACCATTTGAATCTTTTGGCCTCTTCTGTCTAATTTCTGATGAATATAAACAATTTAAATTTTAATATATTACAAATACGGCTTCTATTATTTGACTGATATTAAAAGTAATGAAATAACAACAATCATCTTAATGATATAATTATTGAGCATGTTGCCAATAAGAACTCTCAAATAATTAAGAGTAGCTGAATTATTTAATGTGGAAATTACAGGAAATTAAAATTTCTGGGAGATTCCATTATGGCTCCCTAACCAAATGAAGTTGAAAAAAGCAAAAACGTATCACCAGAAGAAAAATAGAACTTCCTCATAAGGCTCCCAAGAAAACATTTAATGAAATAAAAATTTAAAAGCCATAAAAAGCCACAAAGATTCATCATTATCACAAAACATTATACCACATCTCACATTGAAAAATATAATGTAAAGAGCACTAAATCATATCTTAAAAATAGCTTCTTTTCTTCCATTCTGTAAGTGGTATCTACTCCAATGTCACTGCTCTGAGCCATTTTACCAACAAGAAAGCTAGTTCAATTCTACCCCAACTTTATAGAATGTAAAAACCATAAATAAGAGTTAAATATTGTCCTAATAAAACTTTATTTTATTTTATTTTATTTTATTTTTTAGATACAGAGAGATAGATAGAGTACAAGCAGCGGAGGGGTAGAGAGAAGGAGACACAACATCCGAAGCAGGCTTCAGACTCTGAGCTGTCAGCAGAGGGTCCAACATGGGACTCGAACTCACAGACTGTGAGATCATGACCCGAGCTGAAGTTGGATGCTCAGTCTACTGAGCCCCCCTGGTGCCCCAAAACTTCTATAACTAGCCAGACAACTATCTTGTACTTAAGCATATCAACTTACTCAAGATATTTACTTACAAAAATTAAAATAATATATAATGAAAAGATACCTCTACATTACAGCACTAATCTGGAATACTTAATATTGGCTCCATAAGATAACAGATTTAAATACCATTAGTTACATTATGATCTGTTGAAACAGGGAGTGCGTTTGGGAGAGGGGAGGGAGAAGAATACAAAATCGAATACATCATACATCTTGCATCAAAAGGTAACTTTTAGTAGCAGCAGTTAGGGCATTATGCGGGGGGGAAACCTTCTGAAAAAAAAAGACCTATGCAACAGAACCTTACCCAGAAGCTGGGGAATAAAGAACTAGCCTCTGCTATTGATATTTTCTCTTCCTGCTTGTTGTTTTTGACTGATGGTGCTGGGGAGAAATAGAATCAGTTTCAGGAAAAACTCCATCTACTGGAGAAAAAGAAACTCAATCTACTTAGTGATTAAAAAAAAAAAAATCTCTGAAGGCAGGCAGCTTGGGTTAGGATCCCAGGGCCACCCCTTAGCAATCTGTAACCTTGAGCAATTTGTAGACTATCTTAGCATTGGTTATCTCTTCTATGAGAAATAAATACATAAATAAAGGAGAAGGGGAGTGGGGGGAGGAGAGGGGAGAGGAGGAAGAAGATAGTCCCCCATCTATAAAAATGAATAAAAGCCTCACTTGAAGATTACATAACTTATTACCTATAAAACCCTTAGAATAATGCCTGATGGATAGTAATTTCTCAACAGATGTTCACTGGCATAGAAAAAAGCAAAAAATAAAACAAGAGAAACAGTGGTGGCAGCAGCAATAATCTACTTCCACAGAACATGACATGATTTAGTTGGGAGGGGCTATCTCCGAAAGAGGGAGCAGAAGCCACTGGAGAGTCAAAAAATAAAAAAATTAAAAATCTTGAGATCTCATCTGTTCTGGTTCTGCCAGTACCTTGCTGTGTGGCCTTGGGTACATCACGTAACGTTTGTGCACTTCATTGTCCTGTCTTAATCCATTTCAGTTTGAGGATTGCTAGGCTCTCTCCCAACTCTTAAACATCAACTTATCTATGACACCTAGGGAAGAATAAGCTGACAGCCATTGTCTAGTGTATGCTCATAGGAGGAGTCCTTTTCATGGGTTCGTTTTTACTTCTCAGAGGATTCAGAAAAGCAACCCGGAGCATGTGGAGAGTGTATATCACAGTGACATAGAATTAGGCCCTCAGAAGGAATGCTGTTTAACTCCCACCCCTAAGAGCTGCCTGTATGTATTCTTATGCATCTGGACCAACAAATTCTATGTATTAAAGAATGCTGTGCATTACCTCGGTGCTCTGATAGAATAAATTCCCACCACATGGTAAATTTTTAAATTGAGACATTTATTCTATTTCATTATAATGTGTAAATTGTTACTTTATACTTGAGTGCCCAGAATTAAATTGAAGATGCATATACGAAGTGAAACTATCCCTCTAATAAAACCACTGACATGTTAAGAAGGTTCCCATTTTAGTTATTTATGCTGTTTTCTTTCATTTTTAAAGATGACACTATCCTTTATTACACATTCCGAATATGTGTGTTATACTTGTACAACATATTTTCTTTCCATGACCCATTAAAGTAGCATAATGCTTTCTATATTCATGCATCTCTTAGCACACAACCTATAGTTTTAAATATTTTTGCATTCTTTCTCAGAAGAAAAAAAATGAGTTTTGTAGTGAAGAAAAAACTTGGCCAATTATGTCATTTTTATCTCAGTTTCAACTTAGCATTATCTTAGGCTTAGTAGTAACAAATGATAAAATGACAAATAAATTCTGACATTCCCTGCATAATCTACATTCTTGGCCATCGACTCTTCATTTTAACCAGCCTCTTAAGAAATGTTTTTTAAAAAAGAAAAAAGAAAACCTCAAACATGACTGCCAATCTAACCCATTCCATTATGTGTGTCATGCTGCCGAAACGAACTTGGAATCTAGAAGCACCAAGTGCCACAATTCGTCTCCTTGTGACTCACAGCGCCAGATGACAAGCAAGCCTCTGTCCTCCAACAGCACCAGAAACAGTGGAGGATCTGGGTGGGTGTTCGTGGTGTTGTGAATAGACCTGGTGGGCGGCAGGAATCCAAGGCTCAAGCTTCCGGCACGTACCACCATGCTGACAGATGGCATATTCTTGGCCAGAGTCCAAGGACCCTGGTCACCTAGTGAACTTTCCCTGACTCCGTGCTATGTCGATATCCCAGACATCCAGTGACACAGGCCTTGCTTACGAATCATTCTGCTAGAAACCGCTTCTATGTATGTGTTCTGAATGAATGTTCATAAAGGTATTTATTTTGCCTGCACTAAGCAAGACTGTTTAGCACTTTGTCACACAATTACCGTGGGTTGTATCAACAGAGGTGTGCTTTATAATTTAGTCCTAATGAATTTTTTGACCCATAAATCAATGAGCCTGTTACAGATTGAATAATAATATTTGCTTCCTGAAAGCAAGTATGATATCAACAAGGTCGCAGTTTACTGTCATTTTTAATAGGGGAAAAAATGTACTCAAGGGGCATTTAACATATTTTGACAAGGTGACCCACAATTATCCATTAACATTGTATTTGTCTAAGCCCTACTGCATTGATATGCAGGGACCATGTAATAGTTCATTGATGTCCCACTTGGGGGTGGAGAATAAGGCAAGTGGGACCTTTCCAAGGTCTTTCACAGCCAGAATGTATCTTGCTATTGCTGTATTGATTAAACATTTGGATAGTTAATCAACTCAGCTCAGCCCTTTTAACCTGCCATATGCAGTATACAAAAAAAAAAAAAAAAAAAAAGGACGGATGGAAGTATGGAAGAAAGAAAGAGTGAGCGAGAGAGAAAGGGAGAGAGAAAGAAAAGAGAGATAAAGAGAAACCATGAGGACATAGTCCTCTAACTTTCAAATGTAGCAGATGAAGTCCATCTTTCCAGACAATAGGACTATAATAAAACATTAGAGTGTTCAGTGCGGTCTTGAATTGAAAGATGTCTGGACTTTTTGGACTGTTCTTGCTTGATTTGATTTTTCAACATTTCAAGTGGGCTAAAATCTCACACTCTTTGCCAGCATCAGGTTGTGTTCATTACAGTCACCTATGTTAAGTCCACGCTTGATTTCCTTTTCAGATAGAATATTCATGAAATTCAAAACAGACCTAACTGGAGTTCCCTACTTGGTACTCACTGGTTTATTTCTACCTCTAGAAATCTATATATTTCTTGTCAAATGTACCAATATTCTGATATCTTCTTCTCTTATTTATAATATCATCATCTCAGTGCCTCTTTTTTCTCTATGAGGTATGTAAAGATATCCATTTTTCTATGTGCAAAACACTCAGTTTTGCTTTTCTTTATTTCCTCTCCTAAATTATCTGTGTTTCGCTGGCTTTTTTTTTTTTTTTTTTTTTTTTGGCAACTGAGCAATTATAATCCTCCTGCAGATCACTAATTCCTGCTGTCCTCTTCTTCAGCTTCTTACACTGGTAAGGAACAAGGTTACATACCACTCACCTCACATTCTGGCATATAAATCTGTTTGGGATATTAAATGATACCCTCAGCTCAGTATAATAATTCATGTACAGTCATGGTGAGTAATACTCTATTTTCTTCACCTGTTTATTTTGATCAATAGTTTCTAACACTTAAAGCATTTTTTCCAAAGTTGTTTGATAATAAGAACTACCAATTCTAATCAGACTCACTTGATGATAATATCCAAGGACAGTACCAAGAAATATGTAATTTAATAAGGAGCTTAGGAGATTCTCAGGATCAGTAAAATTTTGGACCCGCTTATTTAATCCTTTCTTCATCCATTTGTTCCATAAAACCATAAATAATGTGTTGATATCTTTAAGAATTAGCTCAAAAATGCATCTGTAACAAGATTCTTATCTGATTAAGCACACTTACTGAGCACTTTCTATCAACAGTAATTTACATATATAATCACATTCACCCACCCTGCTGCTAAGTTCATTTTATCTGATTTTTGTTTTTTATGATCAAGATGTACATGACCATGTATATGTGATTTTATAGATTATAATGGCTAGTTTGAGAGAAGACTCCTCTTCTTTTCTGGATTTGACAAAGCAAACTGCCATGTTGTGAGTTACCATATGGAAAGGGTCATTCATCAAGAAGAGAGTAGCCCTCCAGCTACAAGAAACAAGAAACTGAGACCTTGAGTTTGGCAGCCTACAAAGAATGCTGCCAGCAGTCACGGGAACTTGGGAGTGGATCCTTCCCCAGGCAAGTCTCAGGTGAAATCGCAGCCCCACCGATACCTTGATTGTAGCTGGGAGACCCTAAAGCAGGAAGCCTAGCTAAACTGTGCCCGGGCTCCTAATCTACAGAAACTATGTGATAAAACAATGTGTTGTGTTCAATGCTAACTTTGTAGTGATATTATTACACAGCAACAGACAAGTAAAACTTAGTACTTTTACTTTACAGCCATTATTATTTTGAGTCCCATGCCCCTGAAATTTGGGGATGCCAATTTAATTACATAACAATCAAGTGCTACAATTCCAATTTACCGTCATCTGTGCGGTTGTAGTACATTCCAATGTGTACCATATGAAATAGGTACATACCTTGTACAATTAACCACTTGTAAAATAAAAAGTAACATCCCTGTGTATTTCTCATTTGCATTTACTCCTAAAAGAAATAACCCCATCCATCATAAGCTGCAGTAGTACAAATGAGTTTGTTTTCAGAGGCTTGAGTTAAATGAAATAATGCAGAAGTCCCGTTTATCAAAATTTAGGAAAATAGGCTAATTTTTGTACACAAGAATGACTGTGCTGATCTAGACAACCTGGCAACTTTCAGAGTTCATCAGCAGTCTCTGTGTGCATCATAAACCCATTATGACCAATGGGTGTGTGCATTTGTGAAATGCTGCTTACAGACGGACCTTCAGGTAGTAACCCATGCTTAAAGCAAAACGACTGCTATAGTGGGGGTGGGGACAAAAACTAGTCAGCCTTTGTGTGATATCTTTATCCACCACAGCCAAAGAGAGGGGTGCAAGTAGTGGGCAAAGATAACACATAAAATGCATACAGTGCAGCAAACTCAGATCACAATGGACAGGTTCCTCAGTTTGCAAAAAATAGAGATCCCATTGTATAGTAATTATCTCCCTAAAGTGTAGAATAAGATGAGACTCTTTCTCAAAAATAGGTCACTATTAACTGGAAAACAGGATTTTAGTCTCAAAAAAAAAAAGACTAGAAAATTAGTGGTGGGCATCAATTTCTTGTTATTTATGAAAGCGCTTTGGGAACAGGGTCCATTGAGTCTTACTTCCTTTTTATGGAAACAGACACCATTATTCAATTTTGTCCTATCTTTTTATTAATAGGTATAAAACACCCCTAGGGGGTTCCAGAGCCGTAGCAGAAACCAGGAGCAATATAATAATTCTACACCTACATACTCTCTCACTCAGCCTAGGAGCTCCGAACCACAGTGAGCTCAAGCAAGTCTCTGTTAGACTGATTCTGCTTCTGAAGGGACAAAATGACAATTCTTTGAGCAGTGGCCCCTCGGCACAAGCACTTATCTTGGTATCTCACATTCTTTCTTTTAGAGTTTCCTTATTTTGTCTTAATAATGCCTGCTTGAGGTATTTCCTTTCAGATGTACATTTCTGCAGGAAAATAATAATATGCCAAACTGAACTTGCTAATGGAAATAATTTTTTAGTTTCCTATCTTCTAGGTTCAAAGTATGAGTCAACAGAAGTTAGTGCCTCATTGGACAAAGAAAAGGAAAACTAAATCATAAAAAAGGGAAAAGCCACAGAAATCACCTGAGAAAAATGATAAAGGAAATTTGCCTGTCTTCACTCTGGACTAGCCAAAGAGATAACAAAAGATGTTATTCATATTTTACCTTATAAGTCTTTGCTGAGGTCAATCCTTTTAAGAAAGTGGATTTATTTTGCAGGGTTAGTCAGACAACAAGTTTGATGCTAATGTTAAAGTCTACTGTAATCACAATATATACTAAGGAATAAAACTTGTGAGTAAAACTCACACAACCTATTATTAGCTATGTTACTAGTTGAGAAAGCTTGGATCCCAGATTTTGTCCCAGATAAACTGGCTGACCTTATCTACTATTTAATGAATCCTCCCTAATGATGAATTGGGAAAAGATAAGCAGGCAGCCAACAATCTAGCACACTGATGATAAGGAGATAATTTTACTGACCTATGAAAATTCACTCAAGAAGATAAGGAATTGAACCTGTGTCTCAAGAAGTTACTGTGTGAAATTTTAAGGATATCAGTCAACTTTCTCCCTTTGAAGCAGAAAGTGAAAACAAGCAAGTAGATGACAGTAGCAAAGAAGGAGAAGAAAAGAGATTGAAAAAGGATGGGAGAGTAGAACAGAAATAATTTGGAAGAAACTCAAACTTTAAGGTATTTACATATTGATAAGATACTGTTGGATACTTATTCTATAGATTGCTTTGGAGGAAGTATTATTGATGATATTAAAGAACCATGAGCTGATGTGACATCTGAACCAAAGAAGCTCTAATCTTACTGGTGTGCTATGAGACTGTTATTAATTTTGCTATTAAAATATACTAACAGAACTGCAATTATACCACATGGACTAACCAGAAAGGAACAAACCTGAGATCAGATACCATTTTGTAACAGATGCTTCATCCTGGCCCATAAACCCAGACTCCAGAATTTTGACCTAAGTTACCATTTGAGTCCACCTGACCATAATAATAATGAAATATGAAAGGCTATTTATCCTGGGACTCGATCTTTAAATGATACTTAAAATAGGTTCATTAAGAATGACCAATAACTATAACAAAATGAACACTCAATACTTGACTAAAGGGTTTACATAAGCATAACTATGTAATAAGAAAACCACAAATAATATAGATTGTTATTTTTGTATTAATTTAAGGCACATATAATTAAGGGATGCATCTCCATGGTGACAATGCCCAAAACATTTTCTCATTTTACAGTCCTGTTTCATTGCACTCGCTGATAGTTTTAAATATGTCCACATATATGACCCAAGTGGTTCTACATCTTCTATGTTCTTCTATGACTTGTGTTGGAATATTGCTACTCTCTGGTCTCACTCTCCAGGGATGAGACAAGCTAGTGTACAAACAAGGTGGGCCAATGCTAATGTTTTAAGAGCTGAGTAAAATGAGAGGAAATGCCTAATATGAAAATCAAGAAATGCCAAGCCTACAGTTATCCCCATGTGAGCATAGAGAAACAAACATGGAGGCAAATCTAAGAGTGTGAGGAGCCAAGGGGAAGACAGCTAGCTAGAAGCACAGAGCAAGGACAGGAGCATTATAAGAAGTGCAGAAATGTCACCATCAATAATTTGCTGTCACTGGTCACATGGGGTGAGACATGGTAGAGCTCAATGGTCCACAACCCTGGCTATGTATTGGAATCACCCAGGGAGCTTTAAAATCCCCATTCCTAGGAACCACTCAAAACACCTTATGTCAGAACCCCTGGGATTTGGGACACAACAGCAAGCAGTACTTTAAAAAGCAGCAGAGGCAATTCCAACACGTAGCCAATGTTGAAAACCATGGTATGAATGGATATACAAAGTGGATTAGTTTCTTTGGGAATTAAAAAGCAAAAAAAAAAAAAAAAAAAAAAAAAAAAAAAAATCACAAGTCTTTCTGCAATTGTTTGAAGTTCAGACTTTAAACAGTCTTCAACATCTGGGTTTTGATGGCTCTTCTGCCACTGCTCTCAATCTGCTATCTGAAACTTGAAGGTGCTTATTCCCCCTCCAATGTCCACCCTTCAATACATGCCTGTTGTCTGTTGCCTAGGCACAGGCTCTCACTCTTTCTTACACACTTTTCACACTTTTCTGTAGCATCAGGAAGAAGAATATATGCAAGCCAGCGTTTTGGTAAAAAGAGAACAGCTGAGTTGAATATGACTCCCCAAAAGGATCTCAGCTTGAGCCTCAATTATAGCCCCAATGCTACTTTCTGCATTGACCAATCGAACATCCTCCCTGACAGCAGCCAACCAACAATAGAGGGTTGAATCATTGGTACACCTATAGGTAGGTGTTCGGTAACAAAGTCACATGTATACAAGTGGACCCTGAGTGGCATAAGCAATATGCATAAATTCTCAATACAACAAAACCAGAAGTATCATTAAAAGAAAAGCAGGTGGGAAGGAAGAATCAAAAACTATACCTGAAATAAATGATAAATCTGGGTCATTTTGACAAAGCAGGAATTACTAGCAATGAACTGTAAATAGGCCACCGTTTGGTCTCAATTCCTGCGCTCAGAAACCATAAAGCATTCATTTTTCCTCTTATAACTCTTTATTTTTTACCTTTATTGAACAGTCCTCAATCTGTTTATATTGTTTTTAAAATAAATCATAGAGCATCAGACTACTTCATGATCCTGTCTCCTATGTCATTTACATACTCCAGTATCATGTGTGATTCTATCCAGCAGAACTGGTATTTATCAGGTTACCTGCATTTAGTGCATTTCATATTTGTCTATCCAGGCCCCTCTTTCTCTCATTTTGCCAATTACTCAAACCTCACTTGTTAGGTTACCCTGTGGATGTAAACCTGATCATTAATGACACCTCTCCTGACTTTTCAAGGTCATCTTGAAATACAAGTAGATCTTCCAAGGTTCTTGTTACTTCTCCCAACTTAGAGTCTTCCATGAAACTTTATGAGCGTGTTCCATATTTTATCATCCAAGTCACTGATAAAATGTTAAATATTACCACCCTAGACAGACCCTGCAGAACATCATTTGATGTGTCCTTTTAGGTTGCCTCTGAAACATTAATAACTTCTCATTGAATATGATCCTTGAACCAGTCTGTACCCAACTAAGAGCCAGAGCTGTATTTCCCTAGATTGATAGCACTATTTTAAATCTATATGCTACAACCCTGAGGAAGGGATTCTGTATTCTTCTCTCTCACAGAAATAGAAAAGAGTTTTTAATTTTAGCAGCTTAAAACTGACCGGTCAACATATGCCAAACAATAACCCAGGATAATTTAGCACTGTTCATAAATGTGATATTTTCAAAAAGCCATAAAAAGAACTCCCCATTAATAACTGTGACTATAAAGGTTCATCATGGGCTACTGTTCTCACCTCTTTGAACTTAATGACAACTCCAGTCAATGCTTCCCTTTTTTCCTTTGTTGCAGCTGCTATTGGGATGGAAAAGACTGTTGTTGGAAAGGGCTGTTGTCCAGGCTCCAAGAAGTCCAGACAAGGTCTCCAGAGACTCTCTATTTTTCCTCCAGATCCTTTTACTGACATTAATGATGAAGCAGCTTTGTCTGTGTCTCTGCCTTGGTTAGCAATGCCTTAGTGACAGGGCAGCTCCAGATGCATTAGATCAGCAGCTGATGCCATCATGCGAACGTCTAACACTTACTTTAGGTAGGTGACACTTCTTAATATTCAATCCTGTCTTCACAATGTCGACTTGCCCCACCACACACGGGTGTTCTTTTTATCATTGTTATTGGGATGGTTAATATTTTTGCTTGTGGTTTCTCTAAAGGGCATATATTTTTAAACAACGTAATTATTTATAACCTTTAATGCCAAGAGGCCAATATAGTATGCCTGGAAGAATATGCATCACAGAGTTATTGTTTAAAAATGGTAATTAATTTTACAGTCAACAGTAGTGTGACACACTGTCTCTGACTAGACGTCCACCGTGGCTTCCTGCCAGTCCTTTGTAAGAATATTAATTGACGTCCAGCACTAAGCAGCCTCTTCGCTGTGTTTTTGAATGAAACAACAGGCTTCAAATTAAATAAGTACATTCTTAACTCACATATTCAAAATCAGGTTCCATATCTTGATATCACCTAAATAGAGTTCATTTATATCATTATGTTTTCCTTTTTTTTGCAGTCTTATCAAAGTATGATTAACAAATAAAAATTGTATATATTTAAGGTGTACAATTTTGTTTTATTTTTTTTTGCCATTTTTCCTCCTTTTCTATTTAACTTTTTTTCCCTCTCTTATGTTCCCGATTCTTAAAGTGTTCCATATTATTTGCCTTCCCTTAATTTTAGCTCCCTGCTTTTCTTCTAACTTCTTACAATATCTGGTGGTGGGGAATCTTCTGCAGCGAATACCATGTGTCTCCAATAGTCCTGAGCAATTTACTCCTAGGTTACTGCTCTTTCTTTTTCCAAGGTTTCCCAAGTGGCAATATTCAACAATTTTAGTGATATTATGACTGATGTGCTCATGAACATGCCAAGGATGCCAGATTAGGTGGAATGGCCGTGGGAAAAAAAAAAGATTAAAATTCAAAATGACCTTGACAGGTTAGAGAATCCGGCATATAAACAGGATTTAGTTTCATAGGAGAAAATATATGCTCATTCACGCTAAGGGGAGAAGAAACCGATACAAATAGATGATGAGAAGCCATGGTTAGTTAGCTACAGTGGGTGTGGGCTTGGGAGGAGGCAGGCCGGCTGCTACATACAAACCGATTGCCAGAATCACAAGTTAGTGATGAAGAACCTAGGATACCAGGACACGGAAACTGGAACATCCATGGACGTGTGACAGAGATACAGTCTCTTAATTTGTTAGATCTCTGTTAGGTTGCTTTTTTTTCTAACATATAATATTTAGGAATCCATAGCTTATATGATAAGTTGGGGGGGGGGACTTCGGATGAAAAAACAGCATTTAAAATGGAAGTTCATGGGTCCAGGTATGTCTGCTTTCCATTTTCCCACGAAAATCAGGTGATAGAGTTCCTAAGAGAGTCATTTCCTCTTTTATTTTATTTTTTAATTTTTTAATGCTTATTTATTTTTGAGAGAGAGACAGAGACAGAGCATAAGCAGGAGAGAAGCAGGGAGAGAGGGAAACAAAATCTAAAGCAGACCCCAGGCTCTTAGCTGTCAGCAGAGAGACTGATGTGGGACTTGAACCCACACACCACGAGACCACGACCTGAGCTGAAGTCGGTCACTTACCCGACTGAGTCACCCAGGCGCCCCGCGTTTCCTATTTTAAAGCAAGCACAGCAGTCCTCTGTAATCCACATGGTTTCTTTTGGAGAGAATTTTTATGAACTAAATTATTATTATACCATCTGAACACATTATTCACATAATAAATATAATTTTAGATCTGGCTGTGAGTACTTTTCTTTCTTTTTTTTTTTTTTTTCTGTATACAGCAGTGGAAGACTTTCTTCATTTAAAATCTTGTAGGGACTCTCCATTTTCAAAAAGAAAAAAAAACTGGTAGGAGACCTGGAGCACAGCCAGCCAAGTCCTCCTTCCACCCTGAGGAAAAGCTGATCCAAACGGAGGTCAGGAATACAGATGGGCTTCCTGAGGGTCAGAACCAGTTAATGCCAACGGCATGATCTGAACCCAAGTCTCTGGTCTCCCTGTTCAGGATTCCTTTCGCTGAACTGACTGCCTCCTAAAAAACAGGTCCTATTTTTGAGGCATTCCTGTTCATCGCAGATTTGTTTTACTCCCCCCCCTTTTTTTTTTACAGTCTTTTAAATTTCTTTTCTCGTGTTCTTGCACTTATTTCCCAAAAGCCATTTGTTATGTAACAGATGCATATGTGTTCCTGTTTATAAATATTCTACAGTAAATGAAGAAAATATGGGGAAATGATGAGGGGAAGGCGACTATAACCCTTAAACCCTCAAACTGGAAATGTAGGGGGTAGGCTCTAGGCCTCAGGGGCAAAGGTCACCAGAGGAAGACCCAACTGGAATGCAGCACCTGGTCTTGCGTTGTCAGATTCCATCGCACCTGTTTGCCCCTCCATTTTCAGTCTATCTTCAAAGTGAGGCTGTTTGGTGTTACGGAGGATTACCTGGGGAAAATCTGTAGGGCACCAAGTATAATTCTGTGATGATATTACAGTAAACAAGAAGCTTAAAATCAAATTCATTACCAGAGAAATGAATCCGAGGAACATGACTTCATTAAAAAGTATGACTTTATAAATAACTACACATAAACAGACTGCTTTGCCTTAGAGACTAATATATTTCAAAATTATTATCTACTTAAAATATTTTACCTAAAAGAATTCACAATTAGCTTTCAATATTTAAACAGTACATTAGAAATGGAATGTTTATAAATATCAGAAAGAAAAGCCACTTTGTTACAGTATGAACATATGCGAACACACCACATACTGGCTTTTGAATTTAATACTGATATAGTTTACTATATCCATGTTGTTTTTTTCCTAACAGACATAAGGGTTTAGATAATAGCTAATATAAATATATGAAATGTCAAATTTAGAAGGTAGTGTTTAAACATTTGTCTTTTGGAGAGTATTGTTAAACTTAACTTTTATTAACTCAGGGAATCAAAGAGAAATATGGTGATGCTAGTGAACCTTTGAAAATCTTTTATTTTATCACTTTTAATGCATGTTTAATATTTAACATCCATCTTATTACAGACAGGAATTGTGAAATGCTTGTGCTGTCTCCAAACAGTTTTAAAGTTCAATGCACAGTCACAATTCAGAGGGGAGATTTCACACGTTTATGGAAAATAAGCCATTTTTGCAGTAAAGTTGCAAAGTGTGAAAGAATTCTTGTTTTATCTGCCTTACTTATCATGTTTATGAGTTATTTTGCCTGGAAGTAAATTGACAAGTTGTCAATGAACAATAGACAGTGCCCCAGCTAGGCTTTTCACAGGTTCAGATGCCTTTGGGCAGAAGGGCTAAATCTGTAGCTGCGATCTAGCATATGGAGCCCTGAAAAAAGTGGTAACAGGGTGAGAGACATTCCCTGCAAAATGCATGCGGCCCCTGCTCCCTCCCCGGTCTGCTTGGGCCACGGAGCATTATGAATTCATGTCCCGTCACCTGGCTGTCCATGTAGCCACTCATTTCTGTTGTAGCCCCCATGCGCTTTGGTCCATTTTGTCACTTCAAACCACTTTATTTCTCCAAACAATTATTATTTAACATTCATCTGTAATAAGAGAAAGCCACGTCCTCATCTTAGGTGACTCTCTATTGGAAACTTCCCTCACAATCTCAGAGAGAGAAAAACAGCCTCAGAGTCCCTTTTATATGTGGTTCAAGGTGGACCTTGACTTCCACCTTTGGCCACCGCATAGTAGAATTACCTTATTTTAAAATCTCATGGTTCCCATCTCAATTTTCCAGGATGCTATTTGGAGCCTATTTTATGATAACCCACAGAGCTGAATAAATTACTGCTGAGCTAAGTGGTCTTTCAATAGATGGCACTCTTTGTTCTGAATCAGCCCGAACATGTTCTGATGCTGTACTCAAAGGCCAGTTGTTCTTTGAGGTCCTGCCCTTGAAGCAGGAAGGATACCACTCCACAGAATATAGTTAGGGGTCTGGCTTGGGGTAAAAACTAGGACTAGAATTTCTACTCCCAGGACAACAGGAGGACCTCAAAAGACAGCCTCATCAGTCAGAATTTACTAGGGAGAAATCCAAGGTTGGACTACGAGGAGAGTCAAGGCCATGGCTAGTGGTGGATGGTGATTCGAGCCACAGAGCCAAGAGTTTCAATGCAAAGATAGGATCAGAGAAAGTACCTGTCAGGAGGAAGCAGTGTGGTATATGACTAGGACTTTATTGTGAAACATAGAGGCGGTTACCACTAACCTTTATGGGCCACTTAATGGATGATGTATGGGGGAGATCCTCTGGATGGAGGCGTGAGACAAAGCATTAATATACTTATGCTCTCTAGTGGTCTCTAGTTTACTGCCCACCCCTCCCTTGCCCTATCTTCATGTTCAATGACCATTTGGGCACGTGGTTGCCATCTTTTTCTAATCTCCAGCCATCACCTTGAGTCACTTCCACACTAAGTAGATGATCCCTTCAGCATCTGTAATTCTTCCCCCTGTGGGATCTTATTCTCCAGGGTCCGTCTCAACAACCCAATGTCTTGGCAACAGCCTGGTCCTTGTCCCCACTTCTGCTGGGATCTCCTTCTCTCTCCACAGTGTTCTTAACTTGCCTCTCCTGCTATGACATTAAAACACACTCCTCACACTCAATAAATGCTCCAAATTTCACCCCCTGCCTATTTTTGTTCTCCACTCCATCTACCTTCCTTCCTGTTTATATTTTTAATGAATACATTACCAACCCCCCCCCATTCATTTTCTTTCTACACATAAAGTATAATGGAAAAGAACAACATTTTCCTTCAGAGAGACATTGATTCAAAAACTGGCGTTTGCCACTTTGGTAAAGCTCCTGAGCCTCACTTTGTTCATCTGTAAATTGAACCCATCATCTAGCAAATACTCTCTTCCTTGAGAAACTTATCACCAAAGACTGTCGATAGAGTGAAATAACACAGAAACATTATCTTTACATCAGTCTCTTCCTCCCCCTCTCCTTCCCTTACTTTTCTGCTCTCTTCATCAGGAATGAATGTTTTTATCCATTTCTATCTGCTCCTTAAGTTATCTTAAGTTGCTGAAAGCACCTGGGGAAAATTGTAGGACTCCACTATGAGTCTTGCAAATTTAGGAACTCCTACTAATTTTTCAACACTACCCATAGTACATGGATCTTTACTTGACCACATTTTATCTTCCTCACACCAGCCGATCCGATCCCTTCCCATTTTCTAGACCTCCAGCTGCCCACCTCTCTAAGAAAATGACTATGCTTCTTCCTTTTCAGGGAAAATGGTCCATGGAGCATCAAGTATCTCAACATCCAACTATTTCCTCTTTCAATATGCATCTGTAATTATTCACCCTTATTGTTTCTTTTTTTGGAAGTAGTGCACTAGGCTAACTCTGCCACCTTGTTCCTTATGTCATTTTCTATGCAGACTTGCTACATAGAATTCACAAATATATTAAGATGCATCATTACTATGTGGGACCAATTTTAAGGCACAAAGTAGGTCAAGTCTTATCTCTTCTCCTCTGTAACTTAAACTTTATTCGGCCTTTGCTTTCAACATCTGCCCTTTGCCAGTTTTTGCAACAGTTTATAGAAATGAAGTGATTTATATTTCATTTCTTCCCCTCATCTTCCCTCTGGAGGTTGGTGCTAATAAATGGAGAAATGGCCAGGAGGGAGGAAAATGCCAAGCAAGGAGGAGAGGAGTTCTTCAAGAAAAATCTATCAAATGAAATATGTAAGCCAGATAAGCAAAGTTGAATGTGAATATCTTTGAAAACAAATGCACTCTAGGATGATGACCAAATTAATGAAGACAACACCACGTTGGATTTTTTAAAGATACTACTTATTTCCCCATTAAAATAGTGTTACCCAAGGTGGATAGATTACCAAGGTACTACAAAGCTTATTTAATCTTCACATCTAAAGTATAAAAATTCATACCATAATTTAGCCTCAGCCCTAAAAAGAGCATTCCAAATTCAGTCTGAACGTGTAGAAATCCCCATGCAGGGAGTGACTCCTTCAGGGAACACTTTGGCAGGATACACTTTAGCAAAGTGTAGGGGAGGGGGGAGGGAAGGTCATGGCTCAGGTGTCTATAGTTAGTTGTGTCATTATAGTAAGTATTGGCATACTTGCTACCTATTATATTTGTCTTTTTTCTTTTCTCTCTTTATTCAAATACTCCATTCTTGTTTATTTGCATTTGGTTTTCTTCTCCATCTCCTCTTTCCTTTTTCTTTTAACCCAATTTTCCTGTTTTCCTCCATTGACTCCAGAAGGAAGGAGTTAAATAAAACTGTATGGCTGACTTTTTCATTTTACAAATGAAAAAAACTGAACCCCAAAGGTTAAGTGACTTGCCGAACATCTCACAGTAGTTGGAAGCAGAACCCCAAGGCTAAATTGAAAGTCTTTTGGAACCAACCCTAGATTCTTTCCATTACACCCATAATCTCTGCCATCTCTGTCCTTCACAGTATAAACTGGCTTTGAGACCTTTCAGGTATAATGAGCATAAAAGCAGTGAAGGGTTATAATAGTGACAGGATATGTGTCTCAAACATGTTTTGTAAATACAATGAGCTCCTGGTTTGCCCACTTTTTCTTTCTTGCCATGATAGGCTGCCCCAGAAACCAAACCAAACACCTTTGCTGTGCTTCTGCTTGCATTTAACCCTCTTTATTGGCACCTCGGTCCCCCCCCCGTCACACTGTTCTACACGTGCACATACATACGGGCTTCAGCATCCTACTGAACCCCACAAACAGCTCTGCCTCCCTCCTCCCTCAGCTCTTGCTCTTCCTATTCTTTATAGCATTTATCACGGTGCAATATGCCATGCAAACTATGTGTTTATTATGTGGATTGTTCATTGTCTGTCTCTCTTTGAGAATATAAATTCCATGAGGGCAGAGATCTTTTTCTCTTTTATTTATCACTATTTTCCAAGCACTGAGAACAGTGCCTCGTGTACCTAGATGGTTGATATTTGTTAAATAAATATATTAAATGAATGAGCCAGGATGGCATATCTAATACCTCTTCTTCAGGACTTCTAGAGACCCAAAGGTATGATCATATTCAAAATAAATTTGGTATGCAAAACAATTAAATTGTCCAGCTTATCTTCTGGGCTTCTGTCATGTGTATGTGTGTGTGTGTGTGTGTGTGTGTGTGTGTGTGTATGAGAGAGAGAGAGAGAGAGAGAGAGAGAGAGAGAGAGAGGGAAAGAGACAAACCGAGAAAGGTGAGAGGGAGAGAGAGAGAACTGAAGGGAGGTGTTATAAAACACTTATATTGAAAATGGGGAAATTTATAAATTATGTATTTTTAAATTTTGAATCATTAGTTATAAAAATTTTTAGTCCTCCCTGTTGGGATTTCTGGTACCAACTAATCAAATCTGTCTCTTTAGAAACCTTTGAGATTTGGCAAGTAGGTATAAAAAGATCATATTTGTTTTATTTTATTACTGATAAAAATATGTTGAAAAACCTAGTCTGGAACTAAGTACAAATGAGCCTCCTACTTGTAAGCCCCTATGTCAGAATCTCCCATGTAATAACAGGAAGAACAGCTGAACAATTTCTGACCTTCTTCTATGGAGTGGGTTCGATCTACTGGACTCTCCAAAGAGAAAAAAGAAGCTGTGTCACTGGCAGAAAGATCTGAGAGAAACCAGGAGCCAGAGGTACACATGCTTAGTGATCTTTTCCCCCAACTCTGTGGGAGAGAGAGACTGGAAGCTTTCCTCCAAATAATACTTCCAAGAGTGCAAAAGTTCCTATTTAACGGACCATAAATTCCTGAGGTTCCCTATGACATTTCACCGGGTCACAACTTTAAAAAAAAGACTCTACAGTCATAAGGTGCCAAGGTCATTTCAACAGTTGACCTCAGGCCATGTTGATGCTGACCTCTTGATCCCCTCTTCAAAGGAAGAAACTGGAGCCAGAAAGCATCTCTTTGCGTAACAACCCACGCAGGCCCACTCAAGAGACATTCAGTCAACCATATGTTTGAAGAAAGCATAGGTAACACTCCCTTCCATAAATTACAGAAAATAAATAAAGGTAAAATGCAGTCATGACATCACATCTAAAAGAAAAACAAATATCATGAGTAACAGGTGCAAAATTGCAAATGTTAAACCAAAGCAAAGAGATGAAACCAGAAGTCTCTTTAGAAAATAGTTTATAATCATTGCAATTCCCATTTTGTTTCCAAAACAGCTCTTTAAAAAATCAGCAAATTTTCTTGACCATAGCATCTGGTTCACTGTTATGAGAAAGCATGTGTTTTCTGAATATCAGACTTAATTCCAGGACTCAGGATTTCTGTGTTAATTCACTTATTATTCTACTTTGTTGATAATATTGTGAGCTACAGTAAAATCAGTATTCCAGAATTCTGAGGCTCAAGACATATGCATCATAAGGTTAAATGGCTGTGGTTTAAACAAAAATGATAACTTATAGTCACTTGAAAAGCCCAGCTACTATTTAATGTTCTAAAAAGTATAGTTATCCATATGTAGTAGGCTAAATAATGGCCCCCAAATATTTCTATGTCCTAATCCCTAGAACTTGTAAATATGTTACTTTGCACCTTACACCTTGCACCTTAAATGTAGTATCTTGAGATATGGAGATTATCCAGGATTATTTTGGTGAGTTTAGTATAATCACAAGGGTTCTCAGAAGAGGAAGATAAGAAAGTTGAGAGTATAGAAAGTAATGTGACTATGGAATCAGAGAGAGGAGTGATGCTATCACGAGTGAAGGACTTCTGGAAGCCAACAGCTTCTAGAAGCCAGAAGAGTCATGGAAAGACTGCTCCTTGGGAGCTTCCATAAGGAACCAACTCCACCAACACCATGACTTTAGACTTCTCATTTCCAACTATAAGAAAATAAACTTGTGTTTATTTAAGCTACTAAAT
Organism: Suricata suricatta; assembly: GCF_006229205.1. NCBI lineage: Eukaryota > Metazoa > Chordata > Mammalia > Carnivora > Herpestidae > Suricata > Suricata suricatta. The sequence goes on from NC_043705.1 coordinate 67,545,482, forward strand.
TTGTGGTACTTTGTTATACCAAAGATAGTAAAAATACAACAGGAAAGTAAAATTCAATAACAGTTTTTTTTTTTTCCAGAAGAAATGAGTTACTTCAGCAAAGTATCTCTTTGGAACAAGGAGAGACCTGATATGAATTCAGCAATTAAAGGGCTGAAGTTCTTTATCTGTGTGTTGTATAAGAACAGATGGGTTCCTAGAAGTTATGAACAAATAAATATACATCTGGAATTTTCTAATTTTCATACACCAGTTGAAACACTGGCATACCAGAGCATCTTATCTAATCCTCGTAACCAAGTTTTGGGAGAGTAATTCCTCTCAAATGTCCACCTGTATCATTAGTAAAGTCTATATTTAAAGACGCATATTTGATCCTACTTTAAAGACTATCTTGAAAAGTGAAGACAACAGCTATTGCAATTCTTCTTTTGAGAAAATCAGGTCGATATACTCAACTTTTACAGCTTCACTGAAATTGAAACTGATTGATCTTGCCTCCATGAACAAATATTGCTAATATCGCCACTCTTTAGGCCTAGAGTTTGCGCATGATGATCAAGTAAATAATTAAGAATGCCTCATACCATAGTGACTCAACTTCTTGTTACAGTGGTAAAGTTGAAGAGTTCCTCATCTCTGTGTCTGTGGCTTTTGTTGGCCTTGTTATACTATAAATTTCCAAACTACTGGAGAACTTCATCAAGAGCTCCAGACAATAGAGCACTTTATATACGTCATCTAAGACGTACCGAGTATGGCAGAAATAAAAGAAATCAGGGAGCTCTGCAAGAGAACAAGCATGTCTACATTTAGCACATGTAACTCTCTGAACAGTAAATATAACTATGTAATAATTGCATCTTAGTTTTTAGCCCAGTAAGACCCAATGAGAGACACTAGCAGAGTTTATGTTTGAACCCTGCAGACTGGCAGGAGCTCAGTGGGGTTTTTAAGAGACTTCAGTGGAAACTCTTTAGTTGAATACATGGCAGGAAATGTGGATTGGCATCAATCTCAGTCATGTATCTATTTAGTGAACTTACCAGTAAAACATGTCTTATTTTTGTTTTAAAAGGAGCCAGTAGGAGTAAAAGCAAAACAGAAAAAAAAAAATGAATTCAACAGTTGTTTACTATATAAAATTAATTGTAGATTTAGAAGACCTTAGGGGTCATGTGGGTCGCTCAGTTGGTTTAGCATCTCTTGATCTCAACTCAGGTCTTGATCTCAGGGTTGTGAGTTCAGGCCCTGAGTTGGATTCTGCATGGCACATAAAACCTACTTTAAAAAAAAGAAAGAAAGAAAAGAAGAACAACAACAACAACAAGACGGAAGAGAAGGAGAAGGAGGAGGAGGAGGAGGAGGAAAATGATGACCTTGTGATATAGAAATTAAAAATCTTCTGTAGGTCTAAATAGACCTAGGTTTTAATTACGGCTTGCCAGATTAGTAAATGTACTTATTGTATGATTTTAGGAAGTTGCTAAACTCTCTAAACCTTGTTTTTTATCTGTAAAATGGAGATAAAAAATAATTTATAAGATTATAGGGTTATATAGCCTTGCAAGGATTAAACAGAATGCATCAAAAGCTTAGCATTGTATCTTTTACATAAAGAACACTGAAAAATTGTAACTATTATAATTTGCAATATTATTAACAATAACATTTTTTAAATATTATTAAGTCTGTTGGACTGGTTTCTAATAAAATTAGAAATTTTATTTTTGTCACTCTATGAAAAGTCGAGGAACTGGTTAGATCAGAACCAATTAGCAGTTGCAATGTCCTCAATGTCTCAGGCTTCATTTTCCTCAGGCATCCCTAAGATATGACTCGTTCTCATGATTTTAGGATGGTTCCTTCTTCCTCCCCACTCTCTCCTCTAATATCACACCAACATTTTGGCAAGAAAAACACAAAGGCCCATAAAAGTTAAATCTACCTCCCTTTTTAAAACTTTTCCAAAAAACTCGACCCAATGCTTTCCACCTATATCTAATTAGCCAGAATATCACACAGCTAACTTTAGATTTAACAAAGCCTGGGAAATAGAACTTCAGAGAAGGCTAGGAAAAGTTTAGACAACTTTTTAAACGAGCATATTGCTACCACCAATTATATCAGGATTTTATTAGTAAAAAGAGGGAAGCAAATGAATATTCATAGACAATCAACAGGCACTGTTGTGGTATTTTGATGACTTCATGTCAAATAACAGAGGAATCCAGATATAATAAAACTAACAGAGAACAAAACGCCTCCAACCCTCCCTTTGCCGTGTTATTAACACTTTTCTCAACTTTTTCTTAACCAATGATAGACTATTTTCCATATTTTTGTGGTTTCCTTGCTAACTATTCTACATCTTCTAAGGGACCCTTTTAATAATGTGGCCCATTAACAATGAACAGTAAGATTTAGAAGAATCTTACCTGAAGAATTTTACTTAATCCAATTTCTCATTGTGTGTGATTCTGGGTTCCTATTTGTTGCTGTTTGTAAAATATCCCCACTAAAATATCTTTAATCAACGGTATCCAAATCAGCTTTTATTATTCTCTTTCTTTTAAAAAAATTTTTTTGTCTTTTTTATTTTATTTTGAGAGACAGAGACAGAGAGTGGGGGAGAGGAGGGGAGGGGTAGAGAGATAGGGAAACACAGAATCTGAAGCAGGCTCCATCCAGGCTCTGAGCAGTCAGCACCGAGCCCAACACAGGGCTTGAACCCACATACTATGAGATCATGACCTGAGCTGAAGTTGGACCCTTAACACTGAGCCCTCCAGGCATTGCAACAACCTCATCCTTTAAATTCCAGATTTTCCAAATCTCCATGTCCTTTTACTTTATGCCTTTTCATATGCCATTCCTTCTACCTGGGACATTCCTCTCCTTCTTCCTTCCCCCCTTGCCTAACAACACATACTCATCCTCTGAGACCCAGATTTGATACCACTTTCTTCAGGAAACCAATAGCCACTACCATGACCTCAACATTCAGAAAGCTGATAGCCATTACCATGACCTAGACCTTGACCTCATTAGACCTGGTTAATGAGACAGTTAGTATTTCAGTTTTCCTTTGACAAGTAAGTCTCACCTTAGTATTATTTTGATGACTACATATTATTAACCTCTAGTAATTTCAAATTTGTATTTCAAAAGTAGGAGCAAACTTTTATTCACAGACGTCGAAATTCTCCTTGTCACTTAGGAAATTTCCCTGTATACCATTTCTAAGTTTGTCTAACTCAAGCAGGAAAAGCCAGTACTATTCATTTCATAGCTCAAATCCTCTTTTCTCTGAATCTTCTAGCATGTTATATGTGTATCCCAGAATATCTTCTCCTACCTCACCTCTATCCTCAAACACTCCCCACAGTTCTGATATTTCATAATGCTTCCTTCTCCACAAAACTATCCTACAGGGGCTCAGAGATTAAGTCAGGGCAATCGTTTCAGCACCAATAGTAATGCAAACAGTGGTTGGGTACATTTGTAAAATCATTTCCTTTTTCTCCCCACTTTAAGTTGTGGTGGATATCTCCTCCCTCATTGAACTTCTTCACAGAAGAAATCATCTTTTATATACTTTATAGTATAAAATATTGCTATTAATAAGATCAATAATAATAAGGCTTAAAATAATGTCCTAGCTCAGTTGTTATGTTAAAATCTGGTTTAAAATTAAATACTAACATAGCATATTCCTTCATGACTGAGAACATGGTTTTTATAATGTGATCCAGCGATTTTTAGCTATCCAAAATGCCAAAGTCATTTCTTAAGAAATATTTATGCAACCATGAAGTAGAGAACATGAGAGTAATCAATTAACATAAGAATGGATAACAGGGAACACTAAGACTTATGATAAATGATGTATGAAAGAATGCTAAATTAGACTTGTTGTCAGACATAATTAGAAGACAATTGTGATGCCTCTTGATGTCAATATCTTATAACTGACAAGGACAGGGTACCTATATTAGTTGATATCATCTTTAACTGAAGGGAATACAGTTAAGCAAGAGGAATTATGTAATGTTCTCAATAGATTTGAGGAAAATAATGAACACATTATATTTTAATGTCTTATAAACTGCCAAATTATTAATGATCTGGAGAGACTATTTGCACTTTCTCATTTAGAAGTTGTTCCGACTTTAATTAAATATCTTCATGCAACAATGAAGCATTCTTTCTAGTTCTCTGCTTTGTGCATGTGAATTAATGGGAGAAATACCCAGAGAGTTCTGATATGCCCTTTCACAGGAGTGACTACAATGGTTGCAAAGTAAAATAAGTATGGTGACGAGGTCAGGCCCTGGGAGGTAGGGTAAATATTGCAGAATGTTGAGAAGAAGACAGAGCTCTGACTGCTTCCTGAGCAAGTTATGCTCTGAAGGGGCTCACAAAAAGTACTTCAAAATATAAGCAAAGCTTAAGGTGTCTTCTTTGTCTCTAATTACTGTTAATCATCTTTCGATGCCTAAACTAGTCAATAATATGGACCTAGATATTTTTTTATCACTTCTGTTATTTTCCAAAAACAGGTATCAGCCATTTCAGAAAATATAAAACTGAAACTTTCAGCAGATTTTTAGACCATACCTTTAATATTTTCTTTGTGATACTTCTGGAGATGAATTTTTCTTGGATATTACTTTTCTTTGAAGTACTGAAATATTAAAACTTGCTTCCTGAGCCTGTAAATTATAGATATTTTTAAAGTAAGATACCTAGTAACTTGATTAAGCCACATTGCTAAAATTAATTTGAAGCCAGCAAAAATTATAAAACATTTTGCTATAGCAATTATGGGAAATTGTATGTATCCCTTGACAAGTTTTCAAATTGAACAGAAATCTGCCTTGTTAGAGATCTTTTAAATGTCCTGGCTAAGTTTTCCTTAATTATTTCTCCCCTTCTGTCAGCTGTGTTATTGCCCTACTGGTTTAAAGGTTAAACAAAGTACTAGATCTGTCAAAGTGAGTGAAACCAACTGGTGAGGAGCTATCAGAAGGTAATCAGGGCTAATAGGTACATAATGGCTAACAGAGTCCTGTTTGCTCTCAGATACATCACCACAGACAGAACAGTTTTCACCGATGTCCCTGTTAAGGAAAACATGGAGCAACCCAGGCATTTGGCGGTTAAAAGCAAGTGAGGGCCTGGATCTCATTCCCCTGACCCCACTGATAAAACCCAACTGAAAGCAGATCAAAATTTGCATTTGAGTGGTGAAACTATTACTTCTGAACAGGAATTACAAAATGTCCCCTTACCTCGTGCTAATTTTAAAATTAACAGGATGCTAACAAGAGACATAGGTTTGTTTGTTTGTTTGTTTTTAAAGATACCCAATAACCTAGTCTCAGTCATAGGCAGTATTCACACCAAGATGTGATTTAAGCAAAATAAATCAGATAAAGGGAGAAAACGTAAAGGCATAGATGAGCAGAGCTTGTACAGTACTTAGGGCATAAAATTCTTCTTACATTTTTTTCTTTTAGGCATTTATGATACATTTTCATAAATTATTGCTTTCCCTAACCAACTAACAAAGTAGAAGCTCTAAGTCTTACTAGCTGTTCCCTAGAACAACATCTACACTATTACTGCTGGCTGTGTGATTTTACAGCTTCATCATTTTGACAATTATCTGTTGTGGCTTAAGTGCTTGCAAAGCTTAGTGTAAACAATAATGCAGGGCATTAAAGCATTTACTTAGTGTGTGGTGAAACTAATTCTTCTTAGTAGTTCTTGCAATAGCTGACAGGAAATAAAATCTAAGATACATGCAAGAAACAATGGGCTGCTTACAGTAATAGTTTAATCTTTTGGAGGCCAGCGAGCGAGCTTAAAATAAAGGTTTATTTTTCAATTATATGTATACATGCATCTTGGAGTGTAACATAATCGTCATGAATAACACCAGCACATGTACATTCCACTTAAATCAAGTAGGGTCTGTACAGCCTACTTTAGAATTGAGCTCAGACTCTGCAGAATTTGGGAAAGAGCACTGCAGTGCTTCTCAGCACAGAAAGCCTTGGGAGAGAATCTTTTGAGTTCTCCCATTGCGTTGCTCATGCCAGAGAACTTTGTTCAGATAAAATGATCTAAACAAATCAGAAGCCAAAACAAGTAATAAAAAGAGAGAGAACTCTTTCCCATCCCACCCCAGCACATTTTTGGGATTTCAGAAAAACATACGTGAAATAAAGCCACAATGGCTTTCATTTGTAAGCCCCCTTCCTTAGCTTCAGATCTCTCTCCAAGTCAACTGATTTCCAAGAGTCATGTTTTCATAGACGTTACCATTCACTGTGTTATATTTTACAACTGAATTGGAACCCTAAGGTTCCCTCTTATCAGCTGAGCAGAACTTTTTATTTCAAGACTTTTAAAATGTATTTTGTTCTGTTGTATTTCCAAGAAAGTTCCACTTTGTTTGAAACCTGATTTATATTAGCCTTTCCAAGCATCCTCACAAGAAGGTTTCCTGAGGACAATTCTCCTTCATCAGATCAAAACCCCAAGTGACAGGTTGATTATTAAATTCTACACTTACACAGCATAAATTTGTTATATCTGATTAGAATTTACAAAAAGAGAAAAAGAAAAAAGGAAGAAAGGAGAAAAGAAAAGAAAAGAAAAAAGGAAAGGAAAGGAAAGGAAAGGAAAGAGGAAAGAAAGAAAGAAAAGCATCTTGGATCAGCATTACAGGCAAATTTAAAAAATATTTCCTCACAAAAACAAAATTAGTTCATGTCTTTCTAGGATATAGAGAAAATCTAGACTAAAACAAGACTGCTAATTATGGCTACCTTATTGATTATTAGACCAAATACACACAGGGGTTTGTTTTCCCCTCTCTGCATGAGCATATGTTAGGTGAACTTGACCAAAGGTGTGTGCACACCTATGAAAGACAGTCCTAATATTTAGGAAGAATAAAAACTAATCTCCAAGATAGAATAGAGAAGACATCAAATATGTGTCTACTACACCAGAATATCTCAAGAAGGAGACTATTGTACTTAAAATCCCCACTCACTTTATAGGATTATATCCATGATCTTTTGAGAGCTATTGATGATATTCAAACATATGTTCCCTGTCGAACCCATTACCCGTTTTCACTTTGGCATAAATTAATCTATCAGCTGCACCGTTCTAAGGAGATGGAATCAAGACAAGCATGCCAGGGAAAGGTCAAGAGAAGGAAGTTTTTCCCAAGGGTGGTGGGCATGGGCACACCACCCTCTGGAGACAGCTCACAGGAGGGGCCCAGCACATGGGTACAAATTGCCTTTAGATTGGAGAAAGGAGTCTATAGTAAAATGAGGCAATGATTCATTGAAAACAAATCCTTCCACTTCATATTTTGCCATATAATTATGTATAGTTTTTCTTCTCTCTTTCTCTCTGCATATGTATCAATCTAGATATATACATATATTAATGAGGAAATAAACCCATGAATATTTGTACTTTCACAATATTTTTATTTTTATGATTACTATTTGCAAATATCTTTCTTGATTATACCTGTGAAGTAATTTATATGCAAATACCAGCTACATTATATAGGCCAACATGTCTATTTCTCTCCTAAAATAATATGCAAGTTTATTCCTAGCTTTCTCATCTTTTGGAAAGAAATCAGCTATTAATATATGTATGCCATTCCTTACTGACACGAATTCAAGTTTTATAAAAGGTGCCATGTTAGACAAGGAATACATCTTGAGTTAACACAACTAATACAATGTAATCACTGATACACAGTGAACACTACTGACTGGTGATTTTTTTTCTTAAATCACCTCTCAGACATTTACTTATAAATATTAAATTCTCTTAGGAGAATCACCAATTAGACCATTTCATGGGGTTATTTTTATTAACATGCTAAAGCTACTAATGGCAATCTACCTTCGCAAACAATATTTGAAATCGCTTTAAGGTTTTAATCTTCTAAACAATTCTTTACCATTTCTCCTAATGGATTTCAGTATGTTAAAAATTCTGAGTTCTAAAACTCACGGGTGGAGAGGAGACAATGATCTCCTATGAAATAGTAGGTAGTTCTCCCTAGAGACAATGGCAAGGAAAGCATGTATAACACAATTAATATTTTCACTGAATCCCACCCACTTCCACCACTCTGCAGCGTCTTAAAACACGGGAACACACCGGCAATATAACCTTAATACCTATTCAGGGGCCATAATATATGTCACGAAACTCGTCGAGAATAACTCCTCCACAGTATTGTCTTTTGGCCGGGCTTAAGTTCTGAGAGTGTGGATCGTAAAAGCAGCCCAATATGTTTCACAGATAAGTCACAGAATATTGGTCAGTTTATAACAGTTAAACAACATCAAAACATCTGAAGCTTAAGTACAGAGAGCCTGGAGCAAAAGAGCTCAAGTTATAAACGGAATCGCTTCCATATATCAAACATCAGAAAAAAGAGGAGAAAAAGGGCTTTTATGGAACAAAGAAAAGTGAAAACGGTTTTATTTATTTATTTTTAAATGGCCCTTTCATTGTCCTTTTTCGATAATGTTCTCGTTAGCATTACCCTTGCATAGGCTTGGGAAAATGTAGTTGTTGTCATTGGGGGAAAAAAGAATTGCCACCTGTAAGCCATTAGGCCTGGGATGAAAATTAAGCCTGAAAACTGCCAACAGTTCTATGTTTAATTTTAAATGAGAGGGGAACAAGTCAGAGGCAGGAAGGGGCTCAGTGAGGACGGGACTCAAAAGAGAACATTTGGGAGTCCAGTACCACCAGGTTACTTCAGCCTACACCTGCAAAGCCTGTTCCCTTTGTCATTTGTTCTCTCGGAGAATAAATGGAACTTCTGGAGGTGAAGCTACAGGGATTGACGCTATAAAACCATAGTAATGTTAATATTTAATCAGCAAAAGTATAATTATATCATCTCTTTTTGGGATGGGAAGATCCTGTATTTAGAAAAACACCCCAATTTGCCATCTCCAATCATTCAAGTTAGACTTTCAGAATTGAAAGTTCCCACAGTTTTTGCCAGCAGATTGGGATGGTAGGGGGATTTTGAACCTAATGGTGGGATTTTGATAGCTTTTGGAATGCTGAGTTTCTATGTGTGATAATTGCCCTTTCATCAAATATAATTGCTCACGACTTGAAAAACAGTAAAAAGACTATTGTATAAAACATTCATATAGAAATTAAAATAAGTCAGAGCAAAGAGCGATTTTATAGCTTTGCTCATGTCAAGCACTTCAAAAATTGCATTTGTACTTTAATTCTACCTCAGTTACACTTAGAAATTATGGAATCAGCTTCCAGCTGTCCTTATTATCTAGCGTGGGGTCTCAGAGGTGTCCCAACAAAATGGATTTGAAAGTCTGCTAAGTGCATTGCAGGAAATTGATCCAAATTCAATGCTGCTATTAAGCAATGACCAATGTGTATCTCTTAAATTTGTCAATGAAGGTTTTAGAAATACTTATAAATATTCTGGGGTGGGTTTTTTTTTTGTTGTTGTTTCATTTATAGATAGATACTTCCAAGATTCATTCCAAGTGGGTAATACAAAACACATTTAGATGTACTAAAGTCCTCACTTAAAGTAAAATATCTGACATACAGTAAAATGTCATGATTCGGTAAACCATCTGACAATCAGCAGTATCTCCCATCCAAGTACTAACCAGGCCCGACCCTGCTTAGCTTCCGAGATCAGACGAGATCGGGCGCGTTCAGGGTGGTATGGCCATAGACCAGCAGTATCTCAAGTAGAACTGGTAGCTTCAATGTTTCTTTCTTCTATTTTTCAAATTCCTTTCCAAGCAAATGCTACAGTCTTCATCTCTTCCCTTCTCTCCACAACTGTCCACCATCAATTACCCACTTATTTGTTGGTATCTTCTTTCTCTCCACCAGCTCATTCCCCATCAAATATAAATAAAAACCACTTTCTCTCTTTAAAGAAGATAATTTAAAACAGGTATTTGAAGATATATCTGTACACAAAAACTTATAGCCCCACTATCCACAATAGCAGAAAGGTGGAAACAACCCACACATCCATCAGCTGATGAACGGATAAACAAAATGTGATACATTCATATAATGAAATGTTGTTCAGCCTTAATGTTGATATGTGCCACACATGGATGAACCTCAAAAACATTATTCCCACTGTAAGAAATCAGAAATATATTGTACGATACCATTTTTATTTATTTTCCAGAATAAGTAAATCCATAGAAACAGAAGAATTAGCAGCACCAGGGCCTGGGAAAGTAGGGAGCAGGGGAAATGGGGGGCAGTTACTGATGCTAGTTATCAGTTTTGTTCCACTGATCAAATCCCTACAAACAACTTTTGTATGTTCAATGCATGTGCTGGACTGTAAACCCCTTCAAAGTGGGGACTGTGTCTGTCTTGCTCACCCATTTATAACCCAGTAAATAACATAGCCTTTAGAGAACAAGCACTTCATATTTATTGACTTAAAATTTATTAGAAATTTCTTTTCTCGCTTTTTCTTCTCTTCCACGTTTGACATTCTTGAGTGTTCTCTCCCTTCTGGACTTATAAGATATCATTAATCTCAGGTCTACCTCACCCAACTGTTGAGTTTTCCTTCCCCTTGATTTCCCCAGGATTCCATTCTTGCTATGTGCTCATCTCATTTTATTTTATGTGCTCTCCCTAAGGCATTTCTTCTACATTCCCACTTTCACCTACTCTTGATCAATTTCAAGTTTTCTTTTCACTTAGCACCATGTTACTTATCTTTCAGGTGTGTCAAGTCCTTTGCAGCTTCCACTGAAAACTCTGTTCTGAGGCCCCTCCCATCAGCCTTGAAAGATAAGATTATCCCTTTGTGTCTTGGTTTTTCTTTATATCACTGTATACTCACCCTTTTGTGGAGTGAGTGGCATTTGAATATTGTCTCTATCTAGCCTTCAGAAAAAGCGAATGAGGATTCTATCTTATATGGTACTATATACTTCCTGTAGGCACATATTATGAAAAATCAGTCAACAACTGAATTAATTATAGCCCCAAGCTCTCATTTTAAAACTTATGCATACTTAGACCTGCTTATTGGAGTTCCTCTGGATGATGAGCAGACATCCAAACTTAAAGATGAACTTGTCATACCGACTCACACACCTGCCAAACGTTCTAAATCCTATCAAAATAACACTGCAATCCACCATGTCACTAATGTAGATAGCTGAGAATAGTCTTCAGAGATTCTCCCCCTTCAGTCCCCAAGCTCCAACTTTAGATCCTGTTGTTCCAGCTTCTTTTAAAACCTATTCTCTGTTCCCAACTGCTCTGCCACTGCGTTAGTTCTGACTCTCATCCTCCATATCCCCCCTGGATTATGACAAAAACTCTTGAAATTTGTCTTCCTTCACTCAGATTTTACTCTCTCAACCCAGCATCTTCACTTCCACCAGAGTTATCTTTCTAAACAGATCACATTATATCGTGGCTGAAAAATCTTCGGTGTTTCCCATCATCTACAGGATGAAGAACGAACACCTTTACGTAACATAGAACATGTTCCAAGACCTGGGTCCTATTTACCTATGAGCTGTATCTTCCATCCCTTCTAATTAAAATGCCTTACCCTTCAGCCCATACTGAACTGTGTTTGGTTACAAAGCCTATAAAGTTCTTTCAAGCCCAGGTGTCTGCACATGTTCTTAGAAAATTTTACTCATCTTTCAGGATCCAACACAAAGACACTAATCTCTTTGAGGCATTTCCCAGCCTTTCCAGAAAGAGTGCCTCCCTCTTTGTTCACTCATAGAGTACATTCCCAATGTATTCTAATTATCACTTTGCACTGATCACATTATAATTATTTGTTTTTAAGGCTTTCTCCCCACCCTCTGAAAGCCAGCTCATTTTGTACAAGTCTCCTTGGCTTCTGTTGCAGTGCTGGATATAGACTAGATGCTCAATGAATGTTTGATGAATGAATGAGTGTATGTGTGTATACATCCATGTATTTATTTACATATATGCATATATATAATACATTGAATATGAAAGTAAATTTGATTATATTTGATTTAAAGGATATTTGTAATTTAATACATCTGTGAATTTCCAAGTAAATGTTACACATTCTGAAATAGTTATTAAAGAATTCACACTATGGACAGATGGTAAAGAATAACTGAGACTCTGGAAGGATACATATGCGCTCACACACTCTCCTTCATGCTCTCTGCCTCGCTTACGCCTTCCTGGCCCCACCGAGCCTGCCACTTTTCATCTTCCCACCCTGCCAATCCCATGATCAGAGAAGGCAAGCCGAAAAGGATGCCATTGGAGAGGGTAATGGGTACAAAAGGGCCATGTAGTCGTAGAGGCTTAGGAAGTTTACTGTTCTTATATTAAAAAGCAAATACTGTAAAAAGCAGATTTATAAACCAATCCTGACAACTAATGAGTTTCCCAATGCTCACCCATCATATCAGATCACAGGCTGAGATACGCATCAAATTTCATGGGGGGGAAAAGCACCCCGTATCTCCCATCTTACCTATGCCTGCCATGACAGGCATGCATGTGCTCCACGTGCACCTTTATGAAAGAATATCTTTTGTTTGTCTTCTATTGTTTGTTTGGTTTTCTACCAGTGACAGCTTACTCACAAAACAGTTGTTAATGATTGAAATATAAATAAAGCCATTTGCCTTAACAATCTTCAGTATCATTCCAAATTACCTGGATTTAAAGGATGCCTTCATCTTCTTTTTTTTTTTTCGCAAATAATGAATATTTTGGTAGTTATTATAGATGATAAAAAGCATCCAAGGAAAAATGTTGATGTTATGGGGAATTAAGGTTTGGAACTACAGAAAACATACAAGAAAAGGAAAAAACAAACTCTACCTATTAAAGGATATTAATCAATGGATATCACCAAAAAGTCTAAAATCTTCTAGATTTGAAAACCCAAGAATTATTTTGGGAGAAGAAAGCCAGGCAAACATAATCAAATTATCAGATGTTTACAAAAACACTGTCACTAATTCACTTGTTATCAATGCATTGTATCTGTAGTGGGAAAATCCCACATATTTAACAATTTGGATCAGAAAGTAACACTAAGATTTAGGATAAGAGTATGAATACTCAAATTAATGTTTTGAGAAGCAATTTAGAGAAGTAAAGTAATTGCTACAGTACAATAACTTGTATTGTTAAGTTTTAATTCATTTTTTTAAAAATATTTTTTTAATGTCTCACTTAGTTTTGAGAGAGAGAAAGAGACAGAGCACAAGTGGGGGAGGGGCACAGAGCGAGGGAGACACACAGGCTCCAGGTTCTGAGCTGTCAGCACAGAACCTGACAAGGGGCTTGAACTCACAAACTGTGAGAATGTGACCTGAGCTGAGGTCAGACACTTAACCAACTGAGCCACCAGGTGTCCCAAGTTTTAATTCATTCTTAATTATCATCAATAAAAATTAATGAATGTCTTCTCATTTCTCCTCATTTTTAAATAATAGCAGCGGCAATAGCAACAACAACAAACACAAATAGTCATGACACCCTGGTCTCCCAAATCTGATGTGGCCCCGGAGCGGCCAACTCATACCTGTAGACAGGACCATAGATCAAAGTGACACAACTACTAAATAAGTTCCACAAATGAGGCTATTGAAACAAATAATAAAAGCAATAAAACTAGATTTATTTCTGAGCAGAGAGAAGTGAAAGGAGAATGACAGGCAGGAAGGAGATGTTGTAAAACTGCATTTCAGATAAACCTATTATAGATAAGGGGGACTTGTTGGCATGTGATCTTTACTCATACCCTATGTCCTTAACTTCTATTACTGTGAACACTCCAGTTGTTTAAAATACAGTCACACCATTTTTTTCAAGATTAATATATAAAAGAGTAAAACACTGCTCCTGGGCTAGGACCCTGTATGCTAAGTTTCAGCCTGGAGCACATTTTTATAGCTGAGTTATAAACCTTTGAAAATAGGTGTTTAGAATGGAAATGTTAAGAGACCCCTTACCATAGTGGCATAAATGGAACTGGCATCATTCATCTAGAAAAGGTATACAGGTGGCTATAGTATGAAAGTTTACACTTCAGATAAAGGAGCCTGAATGTGGTCAGGCTGTTTCCCACCAGGCATATAATCACCCTTTGGGAAAAAAGTTAGAGGGGGAGGGAATGGTAGAGGGTGCAGGGGGTCAGGGAAAAGGAGGGGAAGAAAGGTTGACATGTCATTTGGATGTTATTCTTTTCTTGAGTGTCATGGAAATTTCTTATGACAAGCTAAGCTAACTAAAACTGCCAGAAACAAATAATGACTGGAATTATTACATTGTAATGAATTTTTATTGCTCTTAAATCATGCAATGCAATTTAATGTATTCTTCAAATAAAGTGATGTTACCCTTAAAACAAGCAATTTTTGATCCAGAACACATTATGTCCCTATAACTTGGAAGAAAACAAATTTCACATTTGTGGGAGCTGAAATAAAATAAAGGAGCATTCATAATCTTCTAGAAAGCCTACCTTTCTCTATTTTCTATTTGGAAGTAAATTTTCATATTCTTAAAAATAGCAGTTCCATAATAAGTTTTGCCTAGTTTATATTGTTCCTTTAACATTCGGCATATATTTATTCTCTTGCTTCCAAATATGTCCTTCTTCTGATGTAATTTATCTCCTCCCCCCACCAAAATAATAATAATTTATCTCCTCCTTGAAGTTTCCATGGATTCTCAGAAGGCATAATCCTTTTTTGACGTATTTCATTCTGGGCCGATAATGAAATAATGTGGTTCACAACAAGATAAATCTATGTACAACATCTGAGGACATGATTACTCAGTAAAAATAGTGTATGGTAGTGAGTCAAAAATAGCAATTAGAATTCAAATACTCAAATGATTAAATCATTCATTTCTATAGTCCTTACTTGCCCAGAGGGAGAAGAAGCAAAGAAGGAGGAAGAGGAGAATTCATGTCTTCACAGACACTTATTTCAGATAAATTAAATAAGATAACAAAGAAGGTTATCAAATTGCCACTCAAGGAGCTGGAGATCCAAACTCAAAGAGGAGACTCTTAACTTGTAATAGTTGTTTCTGACAGAGCAACAAGTTAATGGAACTGGTAGGTCCACTGAATACATACTGGTATGTTCAATCCTCTTCAATTCAGAAGATACAAGTTTGTGAATTCTTGTTTCAAGAATATGAAAATTCCAAACTATATGATTCCTGGTAACCATTCAGACTCAGATTTTACAGTTTGATCTCCAAACACAGTGGGAAAATATTAATCAAGTTTTTCAGATACTGAACACCAGTCTTTCAAGTGCATACTGACCAACTGGTAAAATCCACAAGAATTCTTTGAACTTTTCTTATGTAAACATCACATTCACATACAATATGCCACTATTTCCAAAACTAACTTTTTGAACTACTTGAAAAATAAATTTTAAAAGACTATTATCTGATACTGTATGACTGAAAGAAAATGTGGATGGTATTTTTTAAACTTTTCTATCCTTTGTTATCCTAGTATAGAGCTGTGAAAATGCAAAATAATATAACTGATAATCTTTAAATTATTATGCTGTCAAGTTAATATGCATTTAAAATAAAGTCTTAACTGTGATTCAGACATCTAAACTTCCTGAAGAGAAGACCTTCATGTTCACTGTTTTGTTCCCAGTTTTACTGTATGCCTCAATACTGTCTTCATTAACACATATAGACTCTAACATGGAAGGTTAAAAAATAATCTCCCAGCTGCTCACACCCAAAATACCCTTATTTTTCATTTTTAGGATTCCATATTTATCCTTTCCAGGTGTCTCAAATAAACACAAACAAAATAAACATTTTAAAGAAATATGTCAATTCCTCAGTAATTTAAAATGCTCTGGATTTTAAGAATGCAAAATTACTGCTAAAAGATTCTTTTTGGGTCACATAACCATTCTGTGGATCTATTTGTGGTTCTTAATATTTAATAATGTTGCTGCAGGAATTCATTCCTAATCAGGAAATATGTCATTTGCCCTTGAGCATTGTCTATGGAGTCTGAGAATAGTGCCAGGCACATGCCATAGGTCATGTAAGACGGCCATCTTGTGACTAGCTGTTATAAATAAGGGCTCTGGGGTCAAACCTGTCTGTTCTTTGAAGAGGTTGGGAGGTTTCACCCTGAAAGCAACACCAGCCCTCAGTCTGGAAGCCAGTTCCCCAAGGAGACCCTGGGCAAGCACTTTCAAATAGCTCGGAGTGAGAGAAGAGGCACAGTAAATGTCAACTTACATAAACCCATAAGTGAAGAGATGAGAAAATAGTGTCCTTTTTGCAAGGGCAGAAATCTAACTTTCTCAGAATAAAAATGTGCAAAAATGAGGGCACACTCAAAAATGTAAAGAAGTAGGCATGGCTGGTGAATAAATCCAGGTGTTGGTCTGCATTACAGGTGGACAGAGAATTTGGGGTTAATAACCTGCCAATAGGAGAAAGGACATGAGTTGAGCTTTCCCTATCACTGCAGAGTTGTCTTGAGAGGCTATGGGCTCCTTATACAACAGGGTCAGGAGGAATAAGCAGTTCTATTAAAGAAGGTACAATGAATAAATAGATTCATTATAAAGACTTACTACAATGTCACTGATATTTATAGGAAAATACACACCAAGGAAGATGTATAATTCTATACCCCCAAAGGACTATGAAATGTAAATTGTCCCCAAAGGTTAACCTTTTGATGTCTGCCCCTGACCAATTCTCTCTTGAATTCCTAAGGCTCAGGATATTATCTCCATGGCCCTCCTTCTGGACCAGTCCATCATTTCCATTTCATTGAGCTAATAAAATTATTGTCTCTATTACCTCTCCCATTATCTGTCATTCTCATGTCTTATTCATGTTTCACACTTAAGCTTTTATATCCCTTACCAAGAATCCTGACACCAAAGTTTGCTATGCCAATTGTAAAGACAGAACCTAGACAAGATCATTCAGATTGTCCCCATATTCTCTTGGAGCATGGTCCCTAAACATCTTGCATTTGAAGATATATTTTAATCTACAAAAGTTTTGTCTACCCCTGAATGATTGATTTTACATTATTATCCTGAGAAAGGTAGAAAGTACTATCTGTGTGTGTGGAAACAAATGAATATACACATACATATATACATGTATATAAATTCAATAAAACTTATTGTCTGTTTTAAACTGCATCATATTAATCACAGTGGAAAGATAGTGTATGATTATTTATTTTTGTATATAAACAAAACCACTTGCACTGACTCTGGACCCAACATCACTATTTAAGAACACACTGCCAGAAACAGAAAACAAACTGAGGGTGGAGGGAGAGGCGGGGGAGATGGGGAAATGGGTGAAAGGCACTGAGGAGGGCACTTGGTGGGAGGAGCACTGGGTGTTGTATGTAAGCGATGAACCATGGGAATCTACCCCAAAACCAAGAGCACACCCTACACACTGTATGTTATTTAATTTGACAGGAAATTGTATTAAAAATAAAAAAGAACACACAACCCAGAGTAGCCGAGAACCACTGCACTGACCATTTGGGACTCCCTGCATTTGGTCATGTTTTTAGGTCAACAAATCTGATATAAGTCACCATCTGCATCCAATAGAAGTGCTTTTACAAAACAGATATATATTGGTACCAGGTGAATCTGAGTTTTGCCCTTCCCAAGAGTAACCTCCTTGCTGCCATCACAGCTGTCAATACCACCTTTCAATTGTGATGCCCACTCACATGTGCACTATTACACAGACCCTTCTTTGTCAGCACCCAAATTTACTTGATATGGGTCCCAATTCTTCCTGTTTCTGTAATGGGAGATGATTAAAAAGTTATCATAGAATAACCCTAGGATGAATGAATGCTGAGATGAGGCATCATCCCAGATGGGGAGGGAAAAGTTCATTTCAGGGGCACCCAGAATGTGCCACATGAGCAGTTCTCTATAGAAGAAGCAAGTTTGGCCAAAATACTCTTGGTTGGGAGATTGTCCTAGAAATTTGGCAAACTTGAACACAAAGAAAAGTATAAGTTGACCTTAATTCTTGTCCATGAGTCCACTAACTTGAATTTGTACCCATTGTAGCAAAACTCCCTTCCACCTTCTCACATTCCAGGAAAACCAATGATTCCCATCATGTGTGAGGCAAGAGCCAGAGACTTTTTTGATGGTTTTAGAGTACTCAGAAGACATTGTGTATCTGTATGTTCACACCCCCCCCCATGGTTTTACAGCTAGCATTCCAACATAACAACAATGACTTCTCGGAGTGCTTATGAGTACGCTCAGCTTGTACTTAGTTTTCCCTTATAGTCCTGGATTTTACACGTTGACTTGAAGTCATAATTAATACTCCCTTTTATGCTCTAAAGTATCCTACTTTAGAAGACAAATTATATATTCACTCTAATTACAAGGTATCCTCAAGTGTTAAGCACTCCAAAACATCTTATCGGATCACAGTGGGCATCCTAATTCAGATTTTCTTGACTGATAAGAACAGTTCCCTGACAGTCTCTCTAAAATGCAGATTTCAGGGCCCCAAACCACAACCAGGGAGAGGCTTGGGAACACACATGCTTAATAAGTGTTGCAGTTGATTCTTCTGAACAATAAAGTCCAGTCACTGCCACTCTCAAGAATCCTGAAGAGTCTTGTGCCATGTGCTGCCCTATTTCTATAGATCACGATTTCTGTGCACTTCCTCTTTCCCCTTTGCGTTAAGTAGGGAGATTTCCACTTCGTGAATTTTTCAAACTTACTCTTCAATCGGAAGTGCTTTTACACTTAATTTGTCTCTTTCCATCCTCACACAGGCCCTCCCAAATAAGATGTGGCCGCCCCAGTGGTATGCTGGAACTGAAGGGTACCAGTGCTTGAGAGCTAGGTGTGTACATCACTCCCCGTTCAGCGTTGTCACTTTGGCAGCTTGAAATTAGCCATGGTGAGAATATTTACACCACGCGTAAATGCTACAGACAGAGCCTTCCCCTACCACCCACTGATGCCCAGACCCAGCTGCTAAACATTAGCCAGTACACCACCAGCTAAACATTTACTGCCAAGTACTCTACTACACCTTAGAAAAACAAAACAAGTGAGCAAACAAAGCATCAAATAGTCCCTATACTGAGCTTGTCTTTGTTTTAGGTATAAAGGACAAAGCCAGAGAAAAGATTCCACATCAGAACACCACAATTGTGCTTGATCTCCTAGGACATTTTCCCAGAAATTTTACTTTTTCTAAATATCAAAAACAACT
Source organism: Suricata suricatta (assembly GCF_006229205.1). NCBI lineage: Eukaryota > Metazoa > Chordata > Mammalia > Carnivora > Herpestidae > Suricata > Suricata suricatta. The sequence goes on from NC_043705.1 coordinate 67,564,853, forward strand.
GTTTCACTGTAGAAGTCTGACTTCAGCTTCAAACTGTCCTCCTGCATTTCAGATTTATATTCAAATTTAGGCATTAAAAGATAATTTTTATAAGAAACAAGTCCACATATATCAATATGAAATGGATGAATGCTCATTACAGACATATCACATTTTCACTTTTACATGAGATATGTGATAATCTATTATATGGATATAATTTAAAATACTTTATAATCCTATTTATTCCTTTTTATTTAAAATGTAGGTCGTTTCCAAGTTTGTATTCTTCAAAATAGCACTAACATGGTGCACCTGGGTGTCTCAGTTGTTTAGAAGTCTGATCTCACAGTTTGTGAATTCAAGCCCCACACCAGGCTCTGTGCTGACAGCTCAGAGCCTGGAGCCTAATTCAGATTCTGTGCCTCCCTCTCTCTCTCTGCTCCTTCCCCACTTGAGCTTTGTCTCTGTCTCTCTCAAAAATAGATAAACATTTAAAAAATAGCACTAACATCAACATTATTAAAGATATTTTTGTATGACTTTTTAATCATATTCAGAATAAACTTATTAAAAAATTGTTCTGTTAAAGTATATTTATTTTAAGCCTTTGAATAGATGTCATTAAATTATCCTTTCAGAAAGATTGTACCAATCTGGTGACCTAAGTCACCAGTGATATATTAGAATACTCATCTTTTAGCACTGTTAAGAATATATTATTAAAATGGATATGAATATTAAAATATTATATATATTATATAATTGTCTTTACATCTTCCCACTTTTTGATTCTTTTCTGTAATTCTGCAGTTTGGATTTCCTCAATGAAATGACCAAGTCATTAAAAAATAAAGATGCTGAACTTTCATGAGAGATTCATTAAAGTGGCTTTGGATTAAATTTGACCTTTTAATTCTTAGCTTGAACCCCGAACCAAAGCAAATACAGAATTTTCTCACTAATGGTCAGAAGTCTCACACTATTTTATTTTTTTTTAAGAACATAGCCCAAGTCTTTAGCAGTAGGGTCATTTGCTATTGTTACTATTGAGAGAGGGAGAAAAGGAGGAAGGGAAAGAGAGAAAAAATTCTATTTATTCACTAAGACTCCAAGAGAGAAAACTAGACCAGTTCCAGTTTTTATAGAGTCTACAGTAATGAACCTAGTTCAGCCAGTAATCACTGCCTAGTAAAAAGGGGAGGGTATTTTTTCCAACAACACAAAACAACAGCAACCCATAAATTCTATGAAGACAGTTTAAAAGGCACTTAAGTATAGTTACATTAATATAAATATTTTAATCTTTTATTTGCATAGTTGAGGTTCCCTTGACTTTCAACCCCCTTCATTTCCTATATAGCACATCATTATTTGGCCTAGCTGAAGAGTTGTTGTGTAAATATTGGTATTGTACTTTGAAAAAGAAAAAGACTGTTGATTTTCAAGATGAATATTCAAATACTCTGACATCTTTGATAGTTGTTTAAGTAGACAAGCTCTGTGTGTGAGAATGTTTTACTGGTATATGGCCTGTGATTAAAAAGCTATCACATATTCTTATTAGATTTGTTCATTTTAGGCATGGAAGAATTACCGCACTTCAAATGTCCAGTAATTCCTAAAATGCAAGAGACAGTATAATCTTGCCTCTTAGGGAACATACATTCTGTGGAGAAAAATATATCTGAAATATATTTACTCAAAATTGTACCCACTACTAATATGTATACGTCAAATGTGGTTTTTTTTCCTTCTTGTTTGACCATCATATTTCTGGACCTTTTATGTGGATTAGGATGTTATGATTCTTAAAATAAAAATGTGTTACCTTCATTGAATTTAAGAATGTTAAAAAGTGAACTCCTTCAGTCTATGAAATTATTCATGCTAGAGGCAAACCCCTTTGTATTTCGTGTCAGAGACCTGGTGGGAATTTTCAAATAGAAATAGTAAGAAGAAATGTACTGATTATAATACATTTTCTTTTGAATAAAATCCTGTGTTTTGTTTACAAAAAGGAACATTTTACACATCAAGAAGAAAGCCTGATCTTAAACAGAACCCAGTAATAGTTATAGCAGACCCAATTAGCAAACCTCTGAAAAGAGCCAGAAGAAAATATTTCTTCTCTCTCTTTGTTTATGTCACATTCCTGCCTATATCTAAATCCAAACAGACATATTTTTCCATCAGTATTAGTCTATGGAGAAGCTAGTGGATAAAACAGAAGCTGCAGCCTGAAAGACAATGAATTTTGACCTCCCACTACATCCATTACAAGAAAACTCTAACAGTGAATATTAAACTGAATAAAGTCTTGGGATTTAATTTCTGGTTCTTTTTTAGGTTTATGTAAAACAATTATGTCTTCTTTTTTTTTTTTTTT
>NC_043705.1:67567320-67585092 GCF_006229205.1 Suricata suricatta
TTTTTTTTTTAACTTTGTTTACAATTTTTTATTAAGAGCAGACCAATAATCTAGAAAATGTCCTTTTCACAGAGAGAAAAAGCAAACTTTAATTTTGCATCAGTGTATTTTGATATTAACAAATTTCTGCCTTCCTGTTTTAAAGATCTGACCCCTCAGCATAGAGTCAGATTGATATTAAGTTGATATTCAAACAACTTTGGTAAAAACTTTTAATTAGTTTTTACACTTTCCAGACCTCTGTGCTCCTAAGTACCATCTGAAGCTGGAAACTACAAATAATACAGAGGCTATTTCTTGATTCCTAATAGTTTGTTTTCATGATCAAGTGGATTAAATATTTTAGATCTTACTAGAAAGCTCTGAGACCTAAAAAGTTTGAATACTAATGAGGAGATTTTCATAAATACCTTAACCTTGAAATGCCTTGTCATGATTAAAAATAAATAAACATGCAGAAGTTTATCCAGCACTTCAATTAATAGAACTTTTTTGATTATATATGTACAAAATATTAAATTCTATGGCATATTTTAAACTTTTGCTCCAAGTCTGTTGGTTTTCTAACAGCCATGCCATAGTTATATTAGTCTTTTGACATGCAAAAATATATGTATGTGTCTTAATCCCATTCCTAGGGTTTGAAATATTCCTTTGTAACTTAGCTACCAGTGGCAAATGGCACAATGCTCCCCCCACTGCTGCTAAAGAAGTCCAGTCTCATCCATGTACTTTACCACCAGGCACAATGGCAGAAGTGTAGAATAAGAACATCAACAAGATGGACGCACTTTTGCTATTCACCAGAATAAATCAATATGAGACAGAAGGTGACAGTTTCTAGGAGCATTTTGATATACTTTTTCTTTGTTTAAGTTTATTTATTTATTTTGACAGAGAGAGAGCACAAGTCAGGGAGGGGCAGAGAAAGATAGGGAGAGAGACAGAGAGAGACAGAGAGAGAATCCCAAGCAGGCTTCACACCATCCGCTCAGCAAAGAATCCGACAAGAAGCTTGAACTCATGAACTGTGAGATCATGACTTGAGCTGAAATCAAGAGTCAGACACTTAACTGAGTCACCCAGGAGCCCCTCCATATACTTTCTAAGGAAAATATGATTTATGTTACTCTTTGTTAGACTTAATTTACTGATCTAAGTAAAGTTTTAAATGCCTACAAAAATTGTATAGTGTTTCATAAACTGTTTGCATTCTATATGCAAAAACAAACAAACAAACAAAAAACAAAAAACAGAGAAATGAGGCCATCACTCTCACCTCTGGATGGTGAGGAGGCAAGGATCCATCCAAGCAGGCAATCAAAAAATTGAGCCAATGAATAAAAGATGAAAAATACACTTATCTTCAAATTTTAAAGATTATTCATAGAAAGGTAAATATATAAGTCTAAGTTATCCAAATTCACGAGATCACTTTGTAACCATTGTTTTGTCACTATCAAAGAAATATGACCTGGATTAATTTAGTTATAGCAAACGTATACAAAAAGCAAGAAATTTTAGACCTGCTTCAAGCTTTGAGATCTGATTGCAATTTAACAGGCTGTATTCTTCCGTCTGTGGTAGCTTCTATGGTTGCTCTCAGGAGTGAGAAGGGCACTGAATTCATGTTTATGTTCTTATTTCTTTACATTAATTGTGGGACTCGGGCTTTTTCAGGTGCAAAGAAAAAAAAAACAGCAGTCTTTGACATGCCCAGGAAAACTTCAGCTCTTGGGACAACAGTTGCAACCTCAGCAGATGGTGGGAAAAGTAAGTAGTCAAAGACACAGAGTGACCAGCACTCTCCCTTTGCCCAAGACTAACACAGAATTTCACAATATAGGACTTAGAGGGCTTAGTGCTAAAACTGAGAAAGTTCTCAGTAAACCAAGACAAGCTGGTCACCCAAGAAGAGAGCACAACTCCAAGAGATGTGTTTATCACACAGACGTGTAGCCAATCCAAGAGAGCTTCTCTTTGCCTTAGAGAAATAAAGGATGTGATGGGGAATTTTTTATAGTGTCAATCTTGAGAATATAGACAATGAGGAAATATTGGGAGATGTTATATTCTCTTCAGTGGTCTTTTGTAAGTGTTTCCTTTGCATCTTCTGAACATTTGTTCTTAAACATTGCCAAGCGTTCATTACAAATATAAGCAATACTTCTGGAACAAGAGAGCTGTGGTTTATAAAGTAGGAGAAAGCTGAATCTAGTTGTACGCATCCCGTGTGTTTTATCCCAATAAAATACAGTGGTTAGCTACATTGTCCTAAAAGTCTTTTAATATTCCATTTTTGCCTCATGACCGTAAGCTAGAAAATTGTCAGAAAGAATCTTAACAATGACATGGCCTAAACCCATTATAAAGTATATATCAGAGTACCAGGTAACGGTTGAAAGATTAATAAGTAGTAAGGGTTTGGGCAGAACATCCTAAAATTTCTTCTCAGTAGTCTTTCTAAAGCAGCTGAGATGCACAGCTATAGCCCCTGCTAAATTAAACATTCCAGCCCAGCTTACGAGCGTCACAATACACAGGTAGAAGTAATAAGTAATAATGAGTTTTGGGCCATTGAACACTGTGAATTTTCCCAGTGTACTGCAATTATAGAAACATCTGTGCTAAATAAGTTCCTACTGAAAGCTAGGAGTGCTTAATAATCCTCACAATTTCTCATTATCAACCCTAATAGAAGAGAGAGTAAACTCTGCAAAAGTTTACTGTTTTCAAAGAAAATTGCCAGGAACGTGATCATTTCTGATACCACATTTCCCTGGACAATAAAAACACCAGAGACAATCTCCTTGGAAAAGAACATTAAATGGCAGCGTTAGTAACATGTAGCATAGCGCAAGGCTAATACAGCCACTTGCAACAGCCAGACCGCTCTGGCTACAGTATCCCCTGTGCTACAACCTGACAGACTGGAGATTGATGATGCATCTCCAGTCTTCTCGACTGCTGCTGACAGGAGAGGGCTGGCCTAAAAATACACACCGCTTTTCTCTTCTCATCCCTGTCCTAACCACCAATGCCCCAACCGAAATAGCCCAACACCAGCTGATTGCTTCCCACAGGACTCATTCCAAAACAAGGATAGGTTTGCAGGCCAGGATCTGAATAACATTAACAACCACTAATGGCCACATATTGCTACTGAGAGGGCTGTCATTCCCCTGGAGAAATGTGAGAGACCTGGCTGTGACTATCAGTGGTTGAATAGGTGCCTCTATAATTAGTTTGGGAACCATACCGCAGACATTACTTTGGAAGAGGGTAGCATGTGATAGCCAGTGAATGTCCATAGCTGAAACTAGCTATGTGAAGAAAAGCTGACAAAGAAAGCCCATCATAAATATGACTCCTTCATTATTATCAAGAAGAAATGGTGATTTGCATCCAAGCCTGTCAAAATAAGAGCTGGCTTGAGTTCTATGACTGAAGTGGTAGCTTCACCAATGTCAGACCAGACAACAAAAACCTTAAAACGTGGTGAAGGTGCTTTGGGACTGTGATGGTTAATTTTATATATCTTCTCAGTTGAACTACAGTGCTCAGATATGCAGTCAAACATTATTCTGGATGTTTCTGTGAGGGTGTTTTTGGATCAAATTGACATTTAAATTGGGGGACTTAGGGCAAACGAGATTACCCTCTGTAACAGGTGGGCCGCATCCAGGCAGCTGAGGCCTTATTAGAACAAAAGACTGAATTTTCTAGAACAATGGGGAATTGTGCCAGTGAATGGCATTGGACTTGATCTACAACACAAGCTCCTCCCTAAGTCTCCAGTCTCCTGCCCAAATTTCAGATTTTGGACTTCCCAGCCTTCCTAATTGTGCGAGCCAATTTTCTAAAACCAATCTATTAGTCAATCAACCAAACCAACTGTTCTGATTCTCTAGAGAACACTAACACTGGAACAAAATCAATATTTTAGTTCTATTCAATCCAATGTGTTCTGCTAATTACTATTAGCAACATCTAGTATTTAGTATGTCCCAAGCACTATGCTATGTACATTACACGTGCATACATGATACTACTACTATGTTCATTTGACAAAAGGAAACTGAGGCTTACTGAGATTGGTCAAGCAGTCCAAGACCAAACAGGTAGTAAGTGATAAAAACAGTATATAGGCCCAGTTCTGGCCCTTTCAGACTCTAAGCTCCTATCTGCTATGATAGTCTGTCTTTCCAATAAAGTAATAGCAAAAAAGAGAAATGATTGCCATTCAAAATATACACATTTTGTCGGGGAAAGGAGTTTTATCACTCACCACTTTTGTTGCTCACTTTGCAAGAAAAGAGCCAGAGTGGGGGCTTCATCTATCCTGCAACGCCCAGTGCAGCCTGCTCAACAACTGGAGGCATTACCTGCCGTAAATCATTTACACTCGAGGCCCTTGTCTTTTTCACACGTCAAAGGTACACGCCACAGGAAAACTCCCTTAACCTATCTCGGCCTCAGTATATTTTTATCTATTAAAAAGAAAGAGAGAAAGAAATTCAGCCTAAGTAGGCTTCCTTACAGCCTGGATTAGGTAAGGGAGTCTCAGTTTGAATAGAAAGATATTACTTGCTTTAAAAATTCTCTTGAGAACTAAATCAGAATAAATTTGAAAGTGTGGGAAAAAATGAAAAGGCATTAGGCACATATTTGATCTTCTAAAAATCGCTTAAAAGAAAATACTGCCTTGCTCAATGTGGGAAATGCAAGTAATAATTTGAATAAAGTTTTGATTCCTGTGATTGTGATTCATGAAGCATTTTCACATGGAGGATTGATAAGCTTGGTTCAAAAAGATTTTTACTGCTTTGTAGGGGTGCTGCATTCATGAACTCTTATTATTGTAATATATTTCCATGAAGTCCTGGTCCTAAATTCAACCCAGAATGACCTACTCTTCTGCTGCCCTCTACCCTCCTCTCCCCAAAATCTCCCTATCAGTCTCTGCCACCCTGAGAATATCTATAACACCACATTGGCTATGTCATTATTTACATGCCTGTCCCCCCAAATTCCACTAAATTTCCCAAATTCCCCAAATTTGATAGTATCACATAGGCAGAAACAATATCTTCATTTCTTCGAAGGCTACTGCCTACCGCATTACCTAGCACCGAATTATGTAGTAAATGCTCGTATTTGTGAACTGAGTAAAAAATTATTGAGAAGCTTGGCTCAAATTACTTTCCACAAGGACTCAAGTTGGTATTTAAAAGTTGTTGTAATAGCTAACACTACTGTTGCTTTCCTTGGTGCTGGCATGGTCCTCAATGATTTGTATATAACGTCTCATTAAATCATACCTTATGAGGTAGTGACACGAGTAGGAATCTAATCACAACGCCATTTTCTTCCATTTTTAATGTGAAGAAGACATGATTTTTTGGAAAATATCATGTTATTGTGATAAGGACGTTTAACATGAGAGCTACCCTTTAACGCATCTTTGAATGTACAATAATGTTGACCACAGGTTCATGTTGTACAGAACATCTCTAGCACTTATTCCTCCTGCTTAACTGAAATTTTATGCTTATTAAAGAAGAACTCCTCATTTTGCCCTGCCTTCAGCCCCTGGCAATACCATTCCACTCTTCGATTCTATGAATTTGACTACTTTAGATACCTCATAAAAGTAGGCTCATGCTGTAATTGTCTTTCCTTAGCAGCTTATTTCACTTGGCTTAATGTCCTCAAGGTTCATCCATGTTTTTGCATATTGCAGAATTTTCTTCTTTTTTAAAACTCATATTCTATTTCATGTATACACCACATTTTCTTTACCTGCTCATCTGCTCATGGACATTTAGCTTGTTTCTGCATATTAGCTATTGTCAATGGTGTACTATGAATAATTCTTTTGAATAATCTCAGAAGTGGAATTGCCAAATTATATATTAAATAATATTTAATCACAAACATTACATTAAAGATCATCTAATTAAAAATTAAATTGTTTAAATTTTTTGAAGAAACTCACACTGTTTTCCACAGAGGCTGCACCATTTTGCGTTCTCATCAATAGTGCAGGAGGGTTCCAATGTTGCCATATGCTGACCAACTAAACACCCCCTGTCCTTCCTAAATCTGGTTCTGCAAATTTCTATTCTACCCTAAGTGCCTCCCCAGTATTTTCCCCATAAATCTTCCTCTTGTTTTAATCAAAAAACATCAGTTCTGTTGCTTACAACCATAGGGTCCAACTTGCTGCTGGAGAGCAGGATCCTCTCTTTCCATTCCAAGCACCTGCTATTATCTTGTGGCCCACAAGACAAATGCATAGGAGAAATGCAATTCCCATCTTGGAAAGTGGGTGGATCTCCTCAAAAGATTGGTTTTCATTCAGGGTCTGTGACTAGAATAAAGTAAGCAAGCACCTATAACATAAAATGTTAAGAAGGCACTCACTTATGATCATGTAAGTGCAGGTTCAGCTGCTGAGAGGGTCTCCTAAAGTGTAGTGTCATTCATGCCTTCTTGCATCACCCTTGTCCCGCTGTTTGACAGAGGTTTGTGTCTTCTAGGAGGAAGTGTTTCTGGCTGTAGGCTCATGAGACTTCACACTGTATCAATTCTCTCCCAGATACTGCAATGTGAAGCCTGAAGACATTGTTTTGCTGTGAGGATCTGTGAGCGTCAGACACATCAGACAAAGGACACTTAAGGATTTGGGGAGATTACCCTATAATTCCTCAGGCTCTACACATTGCTGTCTTCTGCTGTGGTGACAGCAGGCCAGATTCATGCAAGTTCCAGAGTATACACTGGCTGGGGCTCCATCAAAGAATACTGAACAATTCAGAAGAGAATGTGCTTTCCAACTCATCTCACAACCACAAAATATAGAAGGAATGACAACATGAGACCTCACCAAAATTAGAAAGGGAAATGTAGTTATTCCTTGGAAAACTAATGGAAAATGGAGCAGGAAAAATTTCTACAAGATTTAAACAGGAACTTCTTAATTCGGGGAGCAATAAAACATAGGAGACCTTAATTCAATTTATTTAAACTAAAACAAAAACAATTCACCCATTTCTCCCACCTCTCACTCCCATATATAACAGATTATATGGTATCTCTTTCTCTGTCTGATTTATTTCACTTAAAATAATGCCCTTGAAGTTCATCTACATTTTTGCAAATGGCAAGATTTCATCCTTTTTATGGCTGAATAATGTTCCATTTTATATGTGTATAGGTGTGTATATGTGTATGTGTATAATATATACTACAATTTCTTTTATCATTTATACATCAGTGGACATCTGGGTAGCTTTCCTGTCTTGGCTATTGTGAACGAACATGGAGATGTCCATATATTTTTGAATTACTGCTTTCATTTTCTTTTGATAAATACTCAGAAGTGGAATTGATGGATCATATGGTGAACCTATATTTAATTTTTTGAGGAACCTTCATATTGTTTTCCACAATAGCTGGAACAATTTACATTTCTACCAACAATGTATGAGAGTCTCCTTTTCACTATTCTCAACAGCACTTGTTATTTCTCACCTTTTTGACAATAGGACATTCTGACAAGTGTGAAGTGATATCTCCTATGACTTGACTTGCATTTCCCTACTGATCGTGATGTTGAACATCTTTTAATGTGTCTGTTGGCCATGTGTATACCTTTTTTGAGAAATGTCTATTCAGATATTCTGTCCATTTTTAAATCAGTTTGGGATTTTTGCTATTGAGCTGTACAAGTTCTTTATATATGTTGGATATTAACCCTTTATCAGATATAGGATTTGCAAATATTTCCCCCCATTCAGCATGTGGCCTTCTCTTTCTGTTAATGGCTTCCTTCACTGTGCAGAAGCTTTTTAGTTGTTGTCCCTCTTATTTATTTTTCTTTTTGCTTTTGTTGATTTTGCATTTGACGTCAAAAAAAAAATCATCTCAAAATCCTGTATCATCTTCTAGAAGTTCTTGGTTTCAGGTCTTGTGTTTAAGTACCCATTTTAAGGTAGTTTTTGTGTATGATGAAACACAGTGATCCAATCCCAAAACTATTTAATGAAGAGATGAATATGGTTATTTATTTATTCATTTATTCATTTATTTCCCCACTGTATATTCATGGCTACTTGTCATAAATTAATTAATCACACATGTGTGGATTTATTTCTGATATTTCTATACTGTTTTTACTGATCTATGTGTCTGTTTCTATGTTAACATCACATTGTCTTACTTACTATAGCTTTGTAATATAGTTTGAAATCAAAGAGTGTGATGCCTCCAGCTACGTTCTTTGTTCTCAAAATTGCATTTGCTATTTGGGGTCTTTTGTGGTTACATGTAAATTTTAGGACTGTTTGTTTTATTTCTGTGAATAATGCCACTGGAATTCAGATAGGGTTTGCACTGGATCTGTATAATGCTTTGAGTAGTAAGGACATTATAACAATATTAACTCTTACAATCCATATGCACAGAATACCTTTCCATTTATTTGTGTCTACAGGAGACTTTTAAGAGATTTTGAGTCCCTGAATTCTTGAGGGCCTTATAAAAGATTCATAAAATCACCTCTCCTGTTTGACACTCACTGGCCTTACTAGGTCATTTTGATTCCACAGCTTAAAACTCTCCTTTGAGTGTCTGGCCTCATACCTGGTGAGGGTTCAGAAACATAATTAACACTAGAAGAAATAACATTTAAAAAATAATATGTGTATATATATATATAATTATATATACAGATATAGAGTATGTACACATACACTGCTTCTATAATGTTGAATATACTATGTGCCTCGTATTTTTTAATGTCATGTTGGGAATACTGTCTATTTCATACAGTATTGGCCTTTATCTCTACTAAAAGAAATCCTACAGCTGAAATATGCCATGGACTGACAGAGCACATTTAAAAGTGAAATACATAGGCCTTGTATCTGTATAATAAGTAGTTTTTGAAAGAATGAGGTCATTTCTTCACATGATGCAAGCAGCAGGCACAAGTTGAGTAAAATATCAACTATTTGAATTAAAACTATTTAAATATGAGTGTATCATAATTACAATGACGCTATAGCAAGATAGTGCTAAGTACAACACTCCTAAGCAGAATATATATAAAATTAAAAATTAGTGTAGTAGCTTTACCAAGTACTATTTCCATAAAGAGTTGACTGCAATTCTTAAGAGAATCACATTCTTTTGACTCTTTTCTGTTACTACATCTGCTTTTTTTAATTTTAGTCACATTTATTTGTCTCCTCAGAATCATGTTTCATTTCTTTCTTACCCTTTTCCCATACTCATCCAGTTACCTTTCACTGTTCCACCTTTTCTCCCAACCATCTCTTCTTTCTACTTTCCCTAAAATAGACTTTATTGTCTCTCACTTAGATTATTGCAGGAGACTTCCACTCCCGACACCCCCTCAGTTTTCCTTAAACCTCTAACCTTTTTTTCATGCTCTAAAGGAATCTACAGCCCCCAATTACTTCAAAGATAAACTACAAAACCTTTTAGATTCCAAGTATCTCCATGATCTGGCCTTCACTCAACTAATGTTTCCAATCTTTATCACTTTTTGTTTATAAACTATTTGTTGTTCATTATTTTAAACTCTCACTTTTTTGTCTGACATAACTTTATTTAAGGTGTTTCTTTCCATTGGAATGCCCTTAGAAATCCTTCACATCATGAAATAATGACTAAAATATCACTTCTTCCATGTAGCTTCCCTCAGTTTTAACATCTAGAAGTTCTCTGAATATAAAACATTTGCTGTACATTTTAAAATAAATATTATAATTATTTATTCACATAATTAGTATACCTGGTGGAACACATGTACATTAATAAGAAAATCCCTGATTAAATCATTTTCATTTTCTCACATGGTAAACTAGCAATCTGCCTTCCATACAATAGATAATCAGCAAATACTGATAGTTACAAATGAATGTATGGATAACTGGCCCTTAGGCTTTTTTACAATTCTATTTTCTCTTCGGCTTCACTAAATATTAGCATAACCATTACACCATTTATTCAGCTGTGTACATACTCAAGGACTGTACATTCCCTTAGGTCCTACCCAGGCAAATTATTCTACTTTTACTAAGATAATACTGTGAAAGAAAATCTGCCACTTCATTCTCAGCTCCTTCTGCCAGGCCTGGAAACTAATCTCTTCTAGTCCAACACAAAACCATGAGTACAGTGTAGTGTTCCAAATCTGTGGGGTTGTCTCCTAGTCAGAGGACCTCCTGGGGGCTTAACACCCTCCAGGACTTACCTGGACAGGTGCTGTTGTGCTACCCCATACTGATTATCAACACTGCCCAGTTCTCCAGGTTAACAAATGTCAGCAACCATTTCACCCACAAATGCCATCCATAGATGACAAATTTCCAGCAGAAAAATAAGCGCAAATACAGAAGTATCCATGTTTGTCAGATTAACTCTGATCTTGAAGCTTTCAGCTTGATAAAAAAGCATTTATTCTGCTCACTTCCAAAACTGGTGAGTCAGAGCTTAAAGAAGAGCTAACTCTGAGCTGTGACTACTACCTATTAGTCCCGTTAATTTGATGAACAGTAAATCAGAGCAAATATTGTCAATGGCAACATTTCCTGAAAGGCATCAAATTCTAAAGTTTATGAACAGATACTTTTGTTCTAGATGGAATTGTATGATTTAGAAGGTAAAGCAGAATTTTAAAAATTTTTTAAGATGCACTTAATTGAAGAGTCTTCCACAGTTCTAAAATTCCTCATAAAAGCCTTATCTTACTTTTTAATTATACTTTATAATATTATTTTAAACAAATATTATAATTTGTAAATACTTAAGCTATTTATCCATTCATGTCAACAACATAAAAAATCTTTAAGCACTCTCCAAAAAACTTAACAAAAAAAAAAAAAAACCAATAATGACAGTTCTGTGGCATCTCATTTCTTATCATAATATCACATCCCCATTCCTGAACCAAATGCTGTGGTTCCAAAAGAATCTGAGGGTCTCATTGGTCAAGTCTGAATCACATGGTATATTAGAGCCAAGGGTTTAAGTCAGCTCCAACAAAATTACAGGAATTGGTTGTAAGAAGGAGTAAAATACTTCTACTAAAATGGAAGCGTGATATATAGATGATGGGAAGTTTAAAACGTAACAAATACATACTATGAGTAAAAAAAAAATAATTGTTAATCAAGGAACCTAGAAGTAATTGTAATTCTACCAAAGCACTACAGTCTTAAACAAGTCACTGACAATTTTCTTCTGGGTCACTGTTTTAGCCTCCTTACACACAGGTATCCTGCTCTAGCCTCTTGTATGCACTTGCTTCTAGAACAAAGTCAAAATCGTAAACAAAGCCCTGCATGATCAGCCTCGGTTTACTTCTCTAGCCTCTTCTCAAAACTCTCTCCCTGTCACTCTCTGTCTGAGTTCCAAACATGGAAGCTTTTTGTGAATTTCTTAAACATGCCATGACTTCATACAACAGGAAGAGAATGCGTATTCTCTGCCATTGCCTACACTTCTCTTTCTCTTTTCTTTTATTTGCCGAGTGAACCTCCACTCACCTTCAGGTTAATTCAAGCATTATTTCTGCAAGGAAGTGTTTCTAACACCATCCCCACAAAGATCAAGTTTCCCCATATTACACACTTGTGAAACATCATTTAATAATACCACAGCTCTTATTTTATATGTATTTTTATGTTAAGTTGGTTAGCTATGTTTTCTCCACTAAAGTATAAGCTGCGTGAAAAAAACACTACACGTGCTTTCTGCTGTATCCCTCTGCTAGCACATGGTCAATATTCAAAACTACTTGAAAGAATAATAAGGACACTACACTTCCTGACACGTGAATCACTTTCTCATTTCTAAAGGAATGTGGTTGAACTAGGAGCTCTCAAGTCACTCATTTCAGCTCTTAAACTTCTCTGATTTCAATTAAACACTATAGATACTTTATATTGCTTAAATTTTTTTAAAAATTAAGTAATACTTCTGAAGAAGCCACTTAAGAGTTAGTCAATGGATACTATAGCTAAAGGGTCAATAAAAACACTATAAATTAGTGAAGTATTGCCATACAAATCATGATGACCAGTTTTCCATTTTTATTGAGATAAGATTAAAGACACATCCTTCACCCTCAAGTATGAGCATTTAATTTAGTTTGAAATAACTCCAGAAATGATGAACTTCAAAAAAAATAAAAATAGCCCGTGAACTTCTCCGGGAAGGGTAGGGCCCAGTCTAACAAGATGATAAGACAAGTAAACTTTGTTCTCTGTTCCCCTCCTTTGAGTCTTCATTTCTCACATTTTGGAGTCATGCACACCCCATCACCTGAAACAAAATACCAAGTGCCTTCTTTTCCCTTATTGGTTATCCCCATTAGAATCCCCCCAATAAGACCTGAGCAATACTCCCTACACCACTACACCCACATTATTAATCACCATCTTCTCCTTCTCCATTAAAACTTACCTGCCCTTGCTTTTATTTCTTCACATTCCTGATCTTTACTGGATGTCAATGGTTGTAATGGGTTATTAACAAGAAAACTCATCCATCCTAATATGTTATATAGTTAATTAATGTTACCTCCCTCAAGATAATAGGGCATATGTCCTCTTAAAGGCTTTTAAGAAATGACAGTAATGGTGGATATTTCAGGCACCACTGCAGACTGATGAAGGAGATAGATTTTAAAGCATGGGGCCTCTCATTGATCCTCAAATTATTCCATGTAGGCAGCTGCCGAGTCTGCCCATGAGTAAGCCAGCCTCTCTCTGGAGAACTTTATAAACAGCATGAATTTCACTGTTTGACATGGGTGAAGTATAGTTCTCTCTGAAAATAACCTCTTTCAAGATATCATCCATTTATGAAGCTATGGTTTAGATGTTCTCAAGACTAGAAAACTACCCTTCTCGCCAAGATTGAAAAGGTCCGCCTGCCCTAGGAGATGGATGAATATGGAGGTGTCTTGGAGTAGCCAGCTGATTTACTCATCATTTCCATTTTTTATTCCATTTCAAATACATGTACTGCTAGAAATGAATAAGAACACCGAAACCTCATGGTGTGCCCTCCTAGAACATAATTCGCCCCCCATCTGTGAATCTCCTGTTGATATCAGAGGAAGTCACCATATGCAGAGAGGGGAGACACATGCCAAGAGAGAGGAAAGCCCATTATGTAGTAGAGAGCTAATTTTGCTTAATCTTCTTGATCTCCATAAAGAGCATTCTGAGACCCCACAGGATTTAAACAAAAAAGATAAAGATGAAGAGGGAATGCTCAAGCAGAGCCGATGTAATACTTATTTATTAATGTTGTCCATCACAGTGTGTTTATGCGCCTAACCAAAATTTAAAACTGTCTGATTGAAAACAGAGGAGGAAAACCAACTGCTGTATCAAGACAGAACAGACTCATTCCATCCCTACATACTTACACTTGGAAAATGAAATGAAATGATATGAGCACCATATTAAACACTTACGGCTTCATTTGAAATGAAAAGAAAGATAAGTAAAAACATAAATCTGTGACCCTGAGTTTATCCTTAAATAGAAACCTCATCTTAAGGGAGGATCTCTCTATGCTTAATAGCAGGATTAATATTAAAGGAGCCTTATGCTTCCTGCTACTCCAATGCCTTCTGAGGAGGAGGGAGCTAGGAGAAGAGGCCACAAAAGCAGAGGGAGAGGGGATTCTCACAACTTAATGAAACCAATTCAGAGAGTAGGACCAGTGAGTCAGAATATCGACACTGGAATATGCCTTAAAGGTCTCCTGCTCAAGCAAGAGGTGGTACATTTTGTGCTTGAATTCTTCCAGGAACAAGGAACTCACCACCCCTCAGATATCCCAATTTATTTTAGATAACGTACTAGAAATTTCTCTCTTGTAATATCCTGAAATCTATACCCTTGTAATTTTCCCTTAATGGTCTTCATCTGTCTCTTAGAGCTGACACACAGAGGGAGTATGGGCCTTGAAACATTGAAAGATAGTTTTCTTTGAATACCACCACCTTTTTTTTCTCTTGTTGGTTTAATCTGCAGCTTTATAGCTAAAATACTATTGCTGAAAGTTTTCCAAACTTCCTAAAGTCTTTCTCATTCCAGATATATATATATCATGAATTATCATGTCTCTGAACTTTCGAAATTCATTCTCTCTTATTTGGGTAGCTGTAAGATTAAACTGTAAGACTGTCCACTTGAGCTAAAAATTTTGGATGTCATAAAGTTAAAAGGCATTTGTTTGAGGAGGAGGGCAAACTGGCTCTTAAGTGTCTTTGAAGGTTCAATGGCACTTGCTCTGGCATTCACACACACAGGGGCTTGAAAATGCCTTGAATTAATAAATGAATAAATGAAGGGGCGCCTGGGTGGCTCAGTTGGTTAAGCATCTCACTTTGGCTCAGGTCATGATCTCGAGGTTTGTGAGTTCAAGCCCTGTATTGGGCTCTGTGCTGACAGCTAGGAATCCAAAGCAGTTTGTATTCTCTCTCTCTCTCTCTCTCTCTCTCAAATAAATAAAAATTAAAAAATTTTAATAAATAAAATTAAAAATAAATGAATAAAGAATTCTTGCATCCTAATACTTATATGGGGCTTGACACTTTAGAAAGGACAAAGCCATTATTTGAATATCAAAATAAAAAAGAGTTGGGTGAAAGAGGTATTATTATCCTTATGCCAAAAAAAGAAAACTGTAACTCAGAAATAAGTACATTTTGAAGAAAAGTCTTTTAGTGGAACAAAACAACTTTGAACTTAATGTCAACCTATAGTGTTCCATCATACATTCGTAGATTCTCAAAAGAATAAGATTTCTACAAAATAATTTTGCATTATAGTCAAGTCACTATTTCTATAGTCCATTTTTATTTTAATATAATACAATTCTTATCCAAGAAGGAAACACCTTAAAATATTTTTATGATGTGATTTTTTTAAAAAGCCACAATAACAAACCAGTCTTGCATTAAGAAAATGACCAATTTTTTAAATATCAAAAATTCTAACAATTAACATTATACTTATAATACAAAACCATTCTTTGTTATGTATGTTAAGGGGGAAAAATCAATGTCATTCATTTATTAAATAAGTCCTTATTGAGATTCTATTTTGTCCAAACTATTTAGAGTAATACTAAAAGTAAATTTTATAAATAAAATGTAGAGTAATAAGAAAAGTTCCCAAAGAACAAAAGACGGAGGCCCTATTGCATAGGGAAGAATGGCCTCACGCACACAAGTATGCAAAGTAAGATGTATACATGCCAAACAGAAAACATTTTAGAGCAGAGACTTTCTGCGGAAAATCTTAAAGGAATTATAGCGGATCGAAACAAAGGATATTCCAAATGATCCACGTGAGTTGGTTGACCTTAGTAAACTACATAAAGGAATTCAATGTGTCAGTGCCCCCTTCACTTTCTATTTTGCATCTATTTCAGGTAACCTTGATCATAACTAATTCCAGCTGCCCACCGGGCATGGGTGGGGAACACTGGTGAAAGGAGCACTTATTCCATAGTGGCAGGAGATTTAGGAACTTGGTGGTGGTAACAAATTACTCTGACATGAGTGTTCCGTCTCAGCAGCATCCTGCAGAGTCCAGTGGGAACATTTCTGGGGTGCCCAGAAAGTGTTCTAACTGCTGGTCTTCTCAGCCCGCCCTGTCCCCACAACTCCTCCTCCCAGTCCTGGTACACTGGCTGCCCATCCAGTCCCCCCAATGCTCTAACCCCGCTCTGCTGCTCCTAGCTGTATGCCTCACCAAAACAAGAGAAATTCCCCTTCCAACTGTGCTCAGGCACAAAGAAATCCATCCTAGGTCACCTGTACCCACCCAATTACTCCTCAAATTAAATAGCCACAGAGAAACTTGCAATGATACTTGTCAGACCTCCCAACTCATCCTTGGTCTTACTCAAAGTCATTTGTAAACTACTTTTTTTCCTTAAAAAAATGTTTAATTGTGGTAAAAAAAATACATAACAAAATTTACCATCTTTAAGGGTACAGCTCAGTAAAGTATGTGCACACGTTGTAGTTGTAAATTTCTTTGTAAATTTCTACCTTTAATACTTATCCAATTGCTTGTATGGTTATTGGGCTATTAGATTCTCTACCTCGTTTTTATTTTAATCTGCCATCTTCCTCAGAAGTCTATAGCTACTTTTCGACTCTCACTTCCTATCTAGTGATCCCAAATCCTTTAACTTTTAGTCGTCATGCCTATTTTGCAATTGTTAAATTATATTTGTGCTTCCCTTCCATCTCTGTGAGATTTCTCTGATCTAACTTGAAATTCAAATTATGTCCCAGCATTCTCTTAAAATCCCTACCAGTACCATTTATTCATGATGAATCGTTGTTGTGTTTTTTTAATTCCCACAAATAAAAGGATTTCCACAGCTTCCCCAACACTCCACAAATATTTAATGAGCAACACATGCCAAAATGGGACTCTCATTCTGGTAAAGAACGGCTTGGCACATGTGACATCAAAGCATTAGAGACTTGATAATATTTGTTAGGTACCTAGGGCACAACGGACTGATTATGCAGATGTAGACCAGAGGGGAAGAAATTTTAGGCTTAATTGTAGACCCCCTGCATATAATGTGCTGCTGGACAAACCAGCAAACCTCCCATAACAATTCGGTGTAACAGAATTGTGGTCTTGACACAGCTCCTAGAACTACTGGGTACGAAACCAAAAAAGAAGGAAAAAAATGTACAAGGAGTACTGTTACCATGAAGCTTATGTGAACTGCTATATAAAAAAATAAAAATATATTTAGATTAAATGAAACTCATTTCAAACTTAGAAAATTCAAAAAAAAAACCCTTGAATATATCTTAACTTCATATTAAATCTCCAGTATTATATAGTTCTAGGATGGACTGTGTGATGTAAATGCTCTTAAAGATTATTTGAAACTGGAGGATTATGGGAGTTCTGTGAGCATCGTGGAGATATAAGCCTTTCTGTCCTTCTTCAGTGCTCTCCCCTTTGGTTTACAACGAATTGGACATTGAACACCCATAACCAAAATTAAAAAAAAAAAAAGCACTTCTGCACAGCATACCAAGACACACAAGAGATCCATCCATCTATGTACTTGAAAGTGGACGGATTGGACTACAGGAGAGGCTGGGGACATGGAGGTGGCCGTGAGGGCGGGAAATGGCAGCAGAGTTGATGGCAGTAGAGGCGGTGCTGGTCTAGAAGCAAACCAGTATAAAGTCTGGCAGAGGAGTTAGAGGGTGAAGGCGGTAACCACATGTGCTGCAGTTGAGGGGACCAGTTGCTCTCTCTGAAGAAAGATGCAGCGGTTGGGGAGAGGGAAAGGAAAGAGAAAGAGGCAAAGAGAAATGAAGGAAAGCGGCTGTTGCTGAAGGCAGGATACCCAGTGAATGGCCCATGGACCTCTTGGTCCTCCCCACTTGAGGATCCCTCTACCCGGTGATGGGCACATCCAAAGCCCCAGGTCCTAATTATACACCTCACCACCTACCCCTGCCGCCACTCTTAGCTTTTGTTTTGTTTTGTTTTTTATGGCCACTCCTTCCACCTTAGCCCAAAGTAGCTCCCAGAAGAGAAACCAAAAATTTGTGCTATAGCGCCACCTTCTGGAAGACAAAAGGAAGGCTTCTAATTACCAACCTGTTGAATTGTTAAGAGTCAAAGTAAACAAAAGCCATGCCCAAGTGAGAAAGGTTTTCACTAC
>NC_043705.1:67585192-67657165 GCF_006229205.1 Suricata suricatta
TTTATCTAGACAAGTTATGAAAAAGAAAATAGACTCAAATAACATTAGAAACGAAAGAGGAGACATTACAACTGATACTACAGAAATAACAAAATAGTAAGGGACTACTATGAACACTGTATTCCAGCAAATTACATAGACTAGAATAAATGGATACGTTTCTAGAAATACACAGCCAACCAAGACTGAAGCAAGGAGAAATAGAAAATCTGAACAGATCATTAACAAGAGATAGAATTGAAAACTTTAAAATTCCCAGCGTAGAACACTCCAGGACCAGACAGTTTCACTGGAGAATTCTACCAAACATTTAAAGATGAATAAATAAACATTCAAAAATGTTTTAAAAGATGAATTAATGCCAGTACTCCCCAAACTCTTCAAAAATATCAAAAGGGAGGGAACACTTCCAAATTTATTCTAAGAGGTGAGCATTACTTTAATACCAAAACCAAATAAAGATACCAGAAAACT
This sequence comes from Suricata suricatta, assembly GCF_006229205.1. Classification (NCBI taxonomy): domain Eukaryota; kingdom Metazoa; phylum Chordata; class Mammalia; order Carnivora; family Herpestidae; genus Suricata; species Suricata suricatta. The sequence goes on from NC_043705.1 coordinate 67,585,667, forward strand.
ACACAACAATATTCCTAATGAATACAGATGCAGAAATTCTCAATAAAATATTAGAAAACAGGTTCAAGAATATATTGAAAGGATTATATGCCAAGACCATGTGGGATTTATCCTTAGGATGCAAGGATGGTTCAACATAGGGAAATCAGTGAATATAATACATCACATCAACACAATGAAACATAAAAAATCACATAATCATCTTTAGATGGACAAAAAGCCCTTGACAAAATTGCTATATCCTTTTATAATAACCCCTGATAGACTGGGTGTAGCAGTAACAAATCTCACATAATTTGGGTCATATATAGCAAACTCACACCTAATATTAAACTCAACAGAGAAAAATTGAGTCTCCCCCTAGGATGAGCAACAATGTAAGACCATTCATTCCCCCCACTCCTGTTAAGTGTAGGACTATAATTAGGTAAGAAACAAATAAAAGGCACCTGTAGTAGAAAGGAAAAAGTAAAATAGCCATTATCTGCTGGTGATATAATACCATATATTTAAAAAATCACTCCAAAACTGTGGGAATTGATCAACAATTTCAGTAAAGTGGCAGGATACAAAATCAACACACAAAAATGAACTGCATTCCTTTACGCTAATAAGAAAGCATCAAAAAAGAAATAAGAAAAACCATACCATTCACTATAGCATCAAAAACAACAAAATCTTTGGAATAAATTTAACCAAGGATCTTAAAAATCTGTGCAATGAAAGCTACAAAGCTTTACTGAAAGAAATCAAAGAAGTCACAAACAAATAGAGAAACATACATTGCTCACAGATCAGAAAATTAATAGTGTTAAAATGGCTATACTGTGCAAAGCCATCCACAGAGTCAACACAATTCCATCAAAATACCAAAGGCATTCTCACAAAACTAGAAGAAAAGAATCCTAAAATTTATATGGAAGTACAAAGACTCCAAATAGCTAAAGCAATCCTTACAACAAAAAACAAAGCTAGAAGTATCATGCCTCCAGGCTGAAAACTATACCACAAAGCCATAGTAATAAAAAACCCAGTTTGGTACTGGCACCAAAAGAGACACACTGACCAATGGAACAGAATAGAGAGCCCAGAATTTAACTGTGACATATGATCTACTAATATTTAGAAGAGGTGTCAAAAATACACAATAGGAAAGAGATGGTCTCTTCAACAAACGGTGCTGGGAAGAGTGGAGAAACATGCAAAATAATGATTGAACCCCTATCTTCCCGTCATTTACAAAAATTAACTCAAAATGGATCAAAGCCTTAAACATAAGACCTGATACCATAAAACTTGCAGAAGAAAACAGAGGAAAAATCTCATCAACATTGGTGTTGGCAATAATATTTTGAGCATAATACCAAAGGCACAAACAACAAAAGAAAAAATCAACACATGGGACTATATCAAACTAAAAATTTTCTGCGGAGCAAAAAAAAAAAAAATTAACAAAATGAAAAGACGATCTACAGAATAAGAGAAAATTTTTGACCAATGACATGTTAGATAAGGAGTTAATATCCAAGCAATATAAAGAACTCAACTCAATAATAAAAACACAATCAAATTTGAAAATGGGCAGAAGAACTAAAAAGACATTTCCCCAAAGAGGACATTTAAACAGCCAACACACAAATGAAAATACGCTCAATATCACTAACTCCAGGGAAATGCAAATCAAAACCACAGTGAGCTATCACCTCACAGCTGGTAGGTGCTGGCAAGGATATGGTGAAATGCGAACTCACATACACTGTTGGTGGGAAAGCAAGTTGGTCCAAACACTATGGAAAACAATATGGAGGTCCCTCAAAAAATTAAAAACAATCTACCATACAACTCAGCAATTCTACCTCTGGGTACAAACCCAAAGGAAATAAAAACAGAATTTCAGTGAGATCTCTGCACTCCCATGTTTATCACAGCATTATTGGGAATAGCCAAGATATGGAAACAACCCGAATGCCCATCAACAAATGCATGGATAAAAAAGATGTGGTATGTTTACACAAAGAAATATTATTGGGCTATAAGAAAGGAAGACCTTCTCCCATTTGTAACAACATGGTTGGACCTTGAGCACATAATGCTAAGAAAGGTAAGTCAGACTCAGAAAGACAAGCACCGTATACCACTTATATGTGAAATCCAAAAAAGTTAAACCTGTAATAAACAGAGAGTAAAGTGATGGTTACTAGGGAGTGGGGAGGGGATAAGAGTGTTTAAAGATACAAACTTGTTACAAGTAGTAAATAACCCACAGTGATCTAGTGCACAGTATAATGAACATAGACAATATTGTACTATAATTATGTAATAAATATGACCTTATCAGCCATCATATTACAATGTATAAATGTATCAAAGTAACACCTTGAATACCTTATTTTTTTAATGTTTATTTATTTATTTTTGAGAGAGAGAGAGCACAAGCGGGGGAGGAGCAGAGAAAGAGAGAGACACAAAATCTGAAGCAAGCTCCAGGCTCCGGGCTGTCAACACAGAGCCCAATGCGGAACTGAACTGTGAGATCATGACCTGAGCTGAAGTCAGATACTTAACCAACTGAGCTCCCCAGGCTCCCCTATATAATTTAAATGTACACAATGTTACACATCAAATTTTTTCAATTTGAAAAGATGACGGGATCATGAGTTCCTATATATCAGCAGCTTCTTCATTCTCAATTCAGTTCCACTCACATTCAAAATGATGTGCTCTACCGCTAGGGATTTACCCAAGGGATACTTGAGTGCTGATGCATGGGGGCACATGTACCGCAATGTTCACAGGGGCACTGTCAACAAAAGCCAAATCATGGAAAGAGCCTAAATGTCTATCACCTGATGAATGGATCAAGAAGATGTGGTTTATATATACAATGGAGTACTACATGGCAATGAGAAAGAATGAAATCTGACCATTTGTAGCAATGTGGATGGACCTCGAGGGTGTCATGCTAAGTGAAATAAGTCAGGCACAGAAGGACAGATACCATATGTTTTCACTTATAGGTGGAACAGAAGAAACCTAACAGAGGACCATGGGAGAGGGGAAGGAGAAAAAAGAGTTGGGGAGAAGGAGGGAGGCAAACCATGAGACTCTTGAATACTGAGACCAAACTGAGGGCTGACGGGGAAGGGGGAGGGGGGAGAGGGCGATGGGCATGAATAAGGGCACTTGTTGGGATGAGCACTAGGTGTTATATGAAAGCCACCTTGACAATAAACTATAAAAGAAAAAAATGAATGTGCTGTAGACCTTAACGTATTCTATGAAACCCTCAGGTAAGCTAATGCCCCTCTATTGAGATCCTGAACAGAGTATTTCACAGAGATCTGATGACTAGAATACAGGTGCTTCTTCAGTTCACATGGTCTCTGTCAGCACTCTGTAATGGTTTATATTTTTGTTCCAGTCCTACACTTGTCAGCTCCTCATTATAGATATCCCCATTTTGTCCCAGGGACTCTCTGTGGACCTATGGGCTCTGTTTCCCTTTAAGTACTATCTTTTCGTGAATCTTTATACCCTCCACCAGAAAGATTTATTTCCTAAATACTCACTTTCTCTAAGGAAGTATCATTCAAGATACTCGCCCTTAGTGTAGCCTATCAATTTATTAGGTCCTGCATTAAAAAAAAAAATTGTAGAAACCAATGCACAATGCTAATAACTGTGAGATAACTTAATGGATATAAATGTTTCACAAAGGTGTTGCACAAGAAGAGGCCTATTAAGTAAATGTGTGAATCTGAAGGAGGAGAAAGAGTAATTCTGTTTAATAAGATGTTTCCAGCATTATCTTACTAATTTGCTGAGGAGCAGGTACAGGCCATACAGCACTTATAAAGTAATTAGAAATCCTTGATAATTGTATTTTTAATTAACAACAAAATTTGAGAAAAAAAAAACCCTGCTACCCATTCCCACTTCTCTTCTGGATTAATTGTGTTAGATCCAAGAAAGGCAATTTATGCACAAGAGATTTTTCCATTCCAAATTACAGGGTGAGGACTAGTAGATTGGATACTCTTGTGTAATTTATGAAGACAGGGAGGGCCCCTTTATTTCCAATCCATTTAATGTTTTATGAAAACCTGCTGATCATTTCTGACAAACTTTTGGTCCCTTGTTAAGGGAGAGAAGATCTCACTATAGACACTTGCTTTGCTCTCAGCACTTATGCCATGTTCCATCCTCAGTTACTGAAGGACACTGAGTCGCATAAGGCCAACAACGAGAACTCTGACAAGGCCATCAGCATCCATATAATGCGACCTGCATGGTCTACAAGAAACCCAACAAGAATATTACTGTGATAAATCCACACATAGGCCAATGACTAACCAGTTAGATAGCTGATATTGTATCCCCATGTTTAGTCTTCCATTTTATTTCATATCAGTCATTCTACCTTCCCCTATGTTCCTCTAAGCTGAGATCAAATATCCTTCCCAATGAAGGGAAAGTGGTGACAAGTGGTCCATCAGAACTGAGTCCCTCCTCTCCGTGAGAATCTTACCAAATTTTGAAGCTTACAATTAAAAGTGTCATCTTCTGGGAAGTAATTTTTTTCCTCTGAGAATTTCACTAGCTGCTTGGCTTGATGGTACTCTGTGTCAATTTTTGCCTTCTGTATTCAAAGATGAAAGGGATGCCTTTTTTCTCTTACTCTACTTTATGTCTAGAAATTGCAAATGTGCTCTGAGGTAGGATAAAGAGTAGATATAGATCCCATTCTGGTGCATACATAAAAAGGCAAGTTGGGGAAATGCAAAATGCCCAACGTGTGCCGTTCCTTGCCTCTTTCATGGCCACTGAAGGACATGGAAGGCCGCTTGTCACACCGGCAACCAACGGTTCATAAAATAAAAATATATTTATAACCAAGTGACCATACATTCTCATTTGTCCAAGACAGTCTCAACTAATGCCTGTGTCCTGATACAATCATTAAAAGTCCTAATTTAGACAATAAGTTATATGGTGATCCTGTTTATTATCAATCAGAAAAGAGAAAACTTGAAGCTTCTTAAAATGACCTTCTGATTTTATATGAGGTTTCTGCTGACAGTCAACATCAAAAAGAAAATATTTCAAGGATTAGGGTCCCATTATATCTGTTTTTCCCAAGCTTTCACTTTCAAGAATCAGATCTTTATAAATAGATGCAAAATCATCTCATACAACAAAGGATAGAGTATTTAATCCAGCTAAAATCAACAGAGATTGAAAATATTACAAGATACTTTTTCTATTTCCATTGGTGTTTGTAGACCCAAAAGATTTGGCTAAAGATGTCCCATTCATTTGTTCATTCATTCAACAGACACATAGTGAGTATGAGGGACTATGCTAACGGGCTATGGGGCAGAGAAATAAACCAGAACTGGTCACTGCCCCGTGGACCTCATAGTCTAGCAGGGAAGATAACAAATGTGTATAATAAATGCCTATGAGAAGGGAAATTGCATTACTAAGTGAGTTTTGTGGGAAAAGAAATGACTTTCTTATAGGGAGACATGATCTATACTGGTAGAAACATCGTAGTTGTTAACGTCTAGAAATACTTCCAAATTCTCCACTTATCTAGAATGTACGTCACCTGTGATGCCCAACATGAGCCCCAGCAGCAGGAAAGAGTCCAGGCACATTGCTGGTGAGGAGAAGGGACACCCATATAGCTTCTAAGTGGACAGGAAGCTGCCAAGGTGCTGGTGGTCAGGTGAAGGACCCACCCACTGCTCAGGAACCACCCAGTGTTGGCAGTCCTGCAGAGGTGTGAACACTGTCAGCAGGGGGCCTGGGCCTGGGCTCTAGAGACTGAGTCATCAGAGAAATGCCAGGGTTTCAGGTGCATGTTCAGCCAAAAGCATGGGCAGCACACCCAGCCTCCTCCAGCTTCAACAAAACGAACCAGGCCCCAGCTGCCTGATGGCTGTGTCATTTTGTTCTCTGTAGAAACACATTCATCCAATCCCTATATAGTATTAGTCTCTTGATTTTTACCAAGGGTCAGTGTAAGAAATGACTATATGAATACATTTTCTGTCTTCTCTAAAGGCCATTATTAAAGATATTTTCTTTTATTATAGTAATCCAGGGTTAGATTCCTGTTATAGTTTATTTCCGGGAACATTTTCTTCTTACCAACTCATATATATCCTTTTATTAGAAAATGAATACTACATGACTCATGGTATTTCTTTATTGGCCTTTGTGACCTGCACAGGAACTGAATGTAATGTGCAGTTGTAGAAATTATCCTTAGCTTAGATATCAGGTCCAATAATCTCCCCCACTCCTTTATATAGCCCTCAGCATTTTAGCCTCATTGTAATATCTTAACCCACACCAAATGTTTCTAAAATAAGCAGCCTATATCAAGTATCAGATATCTGCACATACATATAATACCGAATATTTTGAGTCTTATAGCTAATTTTCATGAGAGTCCTAAACAGATGAAGTATTCACTCCTTCGTGGATAGTCTCATCCATCTCTGCCTTTTCTTAATTGCCTACCCCAGTTCTTGGCCCGTATTTGTGAAATAATAGAATGAATGCACACCACATTGAAAGAATATTATTCTCAAGATCACGGGGAGGGTAAAATGCCACCCTAATGCCACCTTCATTTTCCGAACTCAGTGTGTAACAAATACTGCTGAAAGTAAATGTGATCAGGAATTTGTTTTTTATTATTTGGATATTTCATGGCATTTGGTATGTCAAAGATTTGAACTGGGATGCAACTGAAAGAAAATCCTGTCTGCAACCATAAAGCAAAATTTTACACCTAGCAGAATGCCCAGTATGTCTGCATCTCAAGGAGCCCCTTCATTTTCAGTTCCCAGGGCTGAAGACCCCCTTTGGAACGATAGCAAATTAAGAGGTGTGTGATTCTTGGAGCTTTGTCTCTCTTACATTAATAAAGACTAATCATGTTTAAACATGTTAGCACAGCAAGCCCAGGGATGTGGGATAGGATGCCAGCTCTAAAGTGAAATTAGTAGTGTGAAGGAAGCTATGTGAAAAATCGTGGAGAGAACTTGATTGAAAATGGAAATGAGACATCTTTTGAAGAAGATGGCCTAGAAGCCTGACAGTGTGAACCAACAAAATAAGGTTAAAAATATAACAGAAAAAGCTGGCCTCTCTGAGATTCCAATAACTCTCTAGCCACTCTCTACAAGCAACTGCACTGAAAGGAAGGAAAACCCGCACCTGCTCTATGCATCTTGCACAGAAGATAACTTTCAGAAAGGACTCCGGAGCAGATCTTCTGAGTATATAATTTTTAAAAAGAGGGAAAGAAAACCTGAGCCCTCTTTACAACCAGTGAAAGCTCCCTCCCTCTCTGAAACACACACAATGTTTCTACCTTGCTCCCTCTACCTCTGAAACCCTTAAATCAAGTACAGGTATCCAAAGCTTTCTCTTCTCTCTGTGGGACCCCCCGCCACCATCACCATCACCTCCACCACCGCATTAGTTGTGAAGCTCTGCTCCCTCTTCTATTATTGCCTGAGTAAAATGTTTACAGTTACAACTCACTGAACTACTTGCCATGACAGTGAGTGCCTACATCTATGCTTATGGCCGCTAAGGAGAATTAAGACACCCCTTGGAGGCACCAGGCACTGTCCGTTCATGGTGAGAACACCCATGTGCCCAACGAGTGGAGCTTACATGTTACATATGAAGCACTTTGGGGAGAGAGAGGAGCACACACACAGGGTGCACTAGTGAATCAGGCTATCATGAGCCCCGAACCACTTGTTAAGTGTCATGAACACTTAACTGCACGTCACTGCTTCCAGGTAAGTCATTCTTAACACACAATGAGTCAGGATGCCTCAGGGCCTGATTCATCTTGCGGTAATCTCTTCATAATAGGTGGGATTTCTTTATTTAATTATTTTTCTTTTGGAACCAATTTGCATTATACACATTTGTATTATGGTTCACCTAGTTCACATAGTTGCTTAAACCAAGAAAAGGAAGGAGGAGAAGAAAAAAATCATTCATTTTATGTTTGCTATGTGCTAAGACTTTCAAGCGCGTCATCTCACTGGAGCCTCATGCCAACAAAGCCAGGATTATTTTTGTCCCCGTTATGTAGATTTGTGATGAATCGAGAAAAAGAGCTAAAATATGTGTCCTAGTGAATTTAAGTCTGGCCATGGAGACCCAAGGGTCAGTCTACCAAAAAGTCAGCATGTGTAGCTCACAAATTGCTTGTTTGTAATTCTCTTGCCCCAAGCCTCACACAGCACAGAGGAGTTTCCACCCACCCAACTATCCCTAGAAATGCGGCTGCTTATTTCCTTTCAATTATATTGGTCATTTTTAATAAAAGGAAAGATAGTTAAATAATCAGGCAAGACATCTATTAGTACAGATGCTCATGTATCTAAGTATTCAATTTCTTTAAGGATGTCTGTGATTAGATAGTGTCAAAACATTATATATCATTAGTAATGCCACCTTCAGTAAAGGTACATCTCTTACCTCAAGGGTCTGTTTATGAAGCCATTAATCTAGCAGGAGGAACAGAGTTCCCAGTGTTCTCAGAGGCTGGATCAGTGACTTAGGGGAATCTGGGTAGTGAGTGAAAGAAGAAGGCACATCCCAATTTCTTTCATCCCCTCTCTCCCTACCCATGAATGGTTGACAAGCTGAATAGCTCCTGGGGGTGACTTGATCAGTAGGGGGAGGGGGGCTCAGGCAGACAGCTCTCCCAAATTAGCCGGCTGCCAGTCTTGGTTCGCTGGCACTTTGACACTGTTAGGACGCAGAGCTTTATTGCAGTGGCACTTTGGCAGGATACCATTTCACAAGGAGCTTCCAGCTCTGAGAGGGAGCCCAGGCCTGTTATTACCAGATGCTTTAAATTCATGGGCCTTGCAAATGGAGAGATGTGTTTGTCAAGGAGTCCACATTTAAAGAAATACTTGATGTTGACTTTTTGTGTGGGTGAAACTCACTTAACCCCCTGAGGTCTCACATTTCAGCTAAGAAAGGGCAGTGGTTAGCTGGATTCTAAAGAAGGAGTGATAAGAATTACAAATTATCTTCTAAGACCTAAATTTACTCAAGAATGCACAATGGTAATGAACATATATAAATGCCAAAATAAAGCATTTAGTGCAAAGGTTCATGTTAGATTGTACCTATTTGTCATAGTATTTCACTGGAAGCCTGTTAAGTAAATTCCTCCAGTTCCAACACATAATTTGTAGGTTGACACAATGCTGTGATGTGTTGCAGATGCTGGCAGCCTCTAACACTCGACTGTGAGCAAGACCAGCAGCATGACCCCCTACACCCTTCTAAAGTCACAAGCAGACAACATGCTCCATGGGCCACAAGGTGTGAAGGTTAAACCTGCGGGATGTAAACTAAGGAGAACAATTCATGTGAATAACGTGAGAAATGAATCTCACTGCTCTGGTGTCAGGGCCTTTGAGTCTAATGAAACTCAACTTAGCAAAATTAACCCACGACATAGTTAAGGATGACGGTTATAGAATAAAAATTAGCCATAATTGGCAAGTAGTTACAATGTGATCAACATTTTTATTACCTTTTCATCATCAAAACACATCTTTCACTGTGGTCCCTCCAGTATTTGAAATCAACATGAATGTAACCACACAGTTCCCATCTTTGTGCCAGTGTACCCCAGGATGCCACAATATATTCACCGTGGGGTATTTTTTAATTTTAGAGGAAAACACAGAGATATTCTATATCTCTCAGGAATCCTACAAACTACCTGCTTGAGGTTGTTCCCAGTTTCAATATAATATTGTGCTAGATTCCTTTTGATGACATCATGTATTTGTGAAGCTGGGTTTTGAGCAGTTGCTGTGAGCAAATATCACATTAAAATCATTGTAGACTGCAGAAAAGGACCTGAGGCTAAAACATCTAAGATGATTCTGAATATTGGACAAGAAAAGTATAAACTATTTTTTCAACGTGTGTGTGTGTGTTTAATGGCCACTAAGTTGTTAGAACATAAATACTTTATTTGTGCCCAACCATTTAATGACACTGTTATGTATTTCTTTGGGCTTAGCAATGCTGTAAAAAAATGTTGAGGTACTAAAGGTACTGTGAACCAAAAAAAGTTTGAAAACTTCAGATACAGGGTTTTCCCAGATATATTTCTCTCCATGGGCCCCTCCCTCTCATTCTCTCTCTCTCTCTCTCTCTCATACACACACACACACACACACACACACACACACACACATGCACACACACTCTGACACAAGTTAAAAGAGATTTGTTCTTTTCATTCCTTCTTTTCCATTCAATATATATTTACTGAGCTAGTCACTGACTTAGAGGTTCAGTATTCAATGTATTTCTTACAGTCTCTGTTGGCACAAAGCATGAGCTATTGCAGAGACTAGAGCTAATGAACAAATTAACAAACATAAAATACAAAGTGCTCTAAAGAATAAGAAGGGGGTTACTTCTAGATTTCACTCCATAACTGCAGGGTTCCCTCTCCCACTTACCAGTCTACACAATTATGCTTGGCTTCCCTCCAAAAACCCTTGAGAGATTCTTAAACCATGCGTGCCCACTTGCCCACCTACTGGGGTACAGGCAACATCATAATTAGCACACAGGATCAGAAGTAGCATGAGAGAGAATGTCGGTGAGAAAGGGCTCTGGGCATATTCATGGTCTTTAGGGAAAGGAAAGACGTGCCTGTGACATGGTATTTGGATGAGACAAGAGGAAGAAAAGGGGAGGGGGTCCAGACCAGCCTTCTGAGAGGCCACGTCCGCAGGCAAGGCCCCTCTGACCGGTCTGCCACTCTAACAAGCCAGTAGTTCCAGAGTGTGTCACTTTCCACTCCATTGTTCCTCAGAGTGAAAGAGTGAGATTAAGAGTCATGAAGAGGTCACTGAAAAGAAACATGGGAGATTGGCCATTTGGCCTAAATCAAGTCTTAGTTATCATCAATGCTTACACAAATAAAATTGTGCACAAGAATCTCCTGCCCAGTGTAGGCTCTGTTCCTACCCCTTCCTACTCCTAGTAAGAAAGGCGCCTGATAGAATGACAAGGTGCTACCAATATACCCCAGAGCCCATGTGGAGCCCTCACGGTCCATGGCTCTGCAGAGAAGTACTAGTGTGTCTTCAGTAAAGGAATTACCTGTGCCTTTACATCACTCACCAAAGAAATCCCTCAAAAATTCAAATAGCTAGGGGAATTTCAACTAGAAACAAATTTTCTACCTTTATTCATGTATCCTTCCTCCACAAGGACTGTGGTTTATGTAAGGGAAGGCAGTGCCAGAACAAACAGTGAGAAAAGCAAATGGTGACCTTGCCTCTCCAAATGGAGTAAGATTTCAGGACCAGAATATCTGCCTTTCTTCTTAGACTGGCCTGATCTTAGCAGTGAGACTTGGACAAGTCAGTCACTCGGTGCCATCAGGGGAAGGACAGTACATTCTAAGTTATAATTTAGAGTCTATTAAGGGTTTTTGTGAGACTCCTCTTAAGAGAAGCGCTCAGAAGAGATAAAATGATCTCCTGCCTACATTTAACAAATTAGGGTTGGAGAGCGTCCTAGGCCATCAGACGTGGAGTTGTGCAATTCACCTCCTCCTTTGTCAGCAATTTGTCTTACGTGGGGAAAAAAAGGAAACACAGAAAGACGAGAGGAAAGAGGCAAATTGAGCAGTGGTGCAATGTTCAGCTACCTCAATATACACAGACAATGCTGCTTGTCGTTTCTACCCTGCTGCAAGGATGGCTGTAATTACCGAGTAATCTGCCAGCCTCCTTCAGCTCATGAACCTTCTAGGTAGGAGCTGTGCTTATTCCCTCATTGGCACATGGTGCGCAATAATGTTGGCTGTGTCTCTGCTGTCAGGTGCTCTCAGCTGCTGGGGAGTCTTCTACAAAGACTACACAGGCAGGTTCTCTTTTTTCATCTGAACCACAATAGTCCTACACAAGGAAAGCAAGTTTTCGAAAGGAAATGGGGACTATTAATGCTTGAAAGACTTTCTTTTTAAAGAGTGAGGTTTTTAAAAGCATTGTCATGTTGTTCAGCTCACAACTTAGTGCTTAATTGTATCCTGTCTTGTTTTGTTCTCTACTAGAACCGCTGAGGTCTAGAGCTGGACATGAACTTGGCACTTATCTAGCCAAACCGTCTAATTTTGACCATTTTAAAGAGGACACTATTGAAAAGTTTGGGGGCAGAAAAATACCAGGAGCCAGATTTCCAGATTCCCAGATTGGCATCTGACCCTCTTCTGCCTATCTCAGCCTTTCCAGGAGACAGTACATTTGGGATTGCATATATGTCCAATAGCTTCGTTATAAAGCTCAAGTGTTTTACCCCTGATGAATTTTCAGTTTTTCTTTTTTTCATTTGTCCTGTAAGTCTAGGGAGAAATAATAAGAAAGAGAAGAATCCAGCAGTAAGAAGAAAAGAATATGAAAGTTTGGGATTTTTTTTCCTTTTTTATGTTTTTAATTTATTTTTGAGAGACAGAGAGAGACAGCGTGAGCAGGGGAGGGTCAGAGAGAGAGGCAGATACAGAATCTGAAGTAGGCTCCAGGCTCTGAGCTAGCTGTCAGCACAGAGCCCGATGGGGGGCTTGAACCCACAAACCATGAGATCATGACCTGAGCTGAAGCCAGGTGCTTAACCGACTGAGCCACCCAGGCGCCCCTGGGATTTTTTTTCAAAAGATCCTAATAATAGCTAATAATTCTTTAATGCTTACTCTGTTTCAGATGCTAAGGATAAACAGGTGGACAAGGGTGGAAAGTGTCCCTATGACCAATCTGTATGCAACCTAGTAGAGGAGCCATACATTCATTTTAAAAAATATAAACTAACAGTTATTAAATGCTTTCTATGTGTCCAGACACACTGAAAAAGCTCCAAACTCATTATCTCATTGAATCCTAACAGAAAACTGCAAGGTGCACATTATTCCCTTTACTGGCATCATTGCATCCCATAGATGAGAGCACCAAGTCACGAGACAAGATCTGCAGTGAGATGGAGAGGTGGGATTTGAACCCAGGGGGTCTGAAGCCGGTCCTTGCTTGCTTAACCACCAGGCTTCACAGCCAAGATGAACTCTCGTAGGACATGTGGCAGCAATGCATGAATGCTATGAGAGAAAGCCACAGCATTACCTTATTCTGTCCAAAGAAGTGAATTCATAACTCATGGGCTCTTTCATAGATTAAAAGAAAGAGTAAAATATAATTTAAAATGAGAGAAATAACCCAGATTTTTTTTTATAAAAAGGTCTTTTATCATACTGAGACAAAATACCTCTCATTTAACCCATGTGGAACACTAAAAAAATCATGTTACTAGGGGGCCTAATTGTCTCAGTCAGTTAAGCATCCAACTTTGTCTCAGGTCATGATCTCATAGTTCATGAGTTCCAGCACCACATCCAGCTCTGTGCTGACAGCTCAGAGACTGGAGTCTGCTTCAGATTCTCTCTGCCCTTTCCCTACTCATGCGCTCGCTCGCTCTCTCTCTCTCTCTCTCTCTCAAAAATAAACATTAAAAAAATTTTTTTAATTATGTTACCTAACGGGCAAATCTCCATGATGAGTGATGCATTTAGTTACTGGATGGCCATCATCCTCATGGCAATGCAGAGTTTGGGCAACTCTACTTCCTGTCCCTGTGCTATAAGCTGCTGCACTTTTTCTATGAATCTTGCCTTTCTGAACGTGAAGGTAGGGTAACCAACTGTCCCAGAGGGCCCAATACTGAGGCATTCCCCAGGATTCAGACTCACAGGGATAAAAGTGGGATAGTCCAGGGAACCGTTTCTTCCTACTCGTGTTCAGTCTGACATTGGAGTGCCCGGGCAGATTAGAGAGCCCATGTAATTAGAAGGCCCAACACAACTCATCTCTGGGCACCCGTCTCTGTCTTCAGTGATTCCACTGCTGATCTGAGCTGGTGAAATTTGCAGTCCCTTTTCTGGGCAGTAACAGCACATAGAGGCAGCTTTCTGGTGAGCTCAGCTTTCTCTGCTGGTGACAAGGCTGCCCCCTTGGCTCTCTTTAGGCTATAGATTACCTGAACGCTGATGTAACTCTTTTTGAGCATAACTTGGGCAGTGTGCTTTGGTGTAGGTCTCCACCACAAGTCATCACCTACCTCACTGACTGGCTTAGTCCTTGGCCGGCCAACTGCGTTCCATATCTGTGATCACATCTCAGGCTTATGTCTGCCTGAATGAGCCATCCATCCATGTCTCCTCCACTGCAGCCACTTTCTATTGTGAAGGATTTTCTATGAGTGTTTCCTCTTAGAATTCTAAATCCCAGAAATGCATTGTGTCCCTCTGCTGAGTCACCCTTCCCAACCCAAGACCCTCAGTTTTGTTACCTCTCCTACTGGCACAGGGGTCTGACCACCAAGGTAAGCCTGGGTGCAAATGTCTCAGTTCTTGCATTTTCCCCTTCTCTTTTCCCTACCATTCCCCTTCATCAATAGAAGGCTTTATACTTCCCCCAATGGGAATTTTGTCTATGTGTTCTCCATGCCTCTCCATGTGAAGGGAAGTTTGTGGAATTTAGAAAACCCGTCTGCTTAAGAATTGAGGTCGTTACTCTAAACTGAGCAATGGCCTCTTTTCCCAGAGATTCAGACAGAAACTATAAATGCTATTGGTTCAATGGATGAGGAGTTACTAAGCAACTTGCTAAATACATCAGCAATACTTTCAAAAATATTAACCTCATTATGCTTTTTTAGTTGTCTTAATTTGGTACTGAGTTTCTTGCTTTTTTCCTCTATTTTTCACTACTATGATAGCAAATGAATCTGTGGCAATGTTGCACTCACCAGAATGGCACAGAAAGAAAATGGGAGAGCAAGAAGAGTCTCACACCAGAAGGAACGTGATATTTAAAAGGCCATCTTCCCCCTATCTTGCCCACAACAAACTACCCATTAAAATAGCAAGTGACAGGGGCACCTGGTCGGCTAAGCATTCGACTTGGGCTCAGGTTATGATCTTGTGATCTGTGAGCTCGAGCCCTGCGTTGGGCTCTGTGCTGACAGCTCAGAGCCTGGAGCCTGCTTCAGATTCTGTGTCTCCCTCTCTCTCTCTGCCCTTCTCCTGCTCCCGCTCTCTCTCTCTCTGACTCAAAAATAAATAAACGTTAAAAAAAATTTTTAAATAGCAAGTGACCAAAATAAAAGCAAGTGACAGACATTTATGGGACTAACATTTAAAAAGCATTATTTGAGGGGTGGCTGGGTGGCTCAGTCCGTTAAGCGTCTGGCTTCAGCTCAGGCCGTGATGTCACGGTATGTGGTTCAAGCCCTGCATTGAGCTCTGTGCCTGGAGCTCAGAGCCTGGAGCCTGCTTCAGATTCTGCATCTCCTTGTCCCTCTGGCCCTCCCCTACTCACGCTGTCTCTCTCTTCTCTCAAAGATAAAAAGCATTATTTGAATTTGTCCCAGGGAGAAAGCTGATTTTTAACTTCAAGTATGATAAGACCCCTTATTTGCCTCACCAATAATTTCCATCTCAGATAGAGTACTGTAGTTTGGGGCGGGTTTTCCACGACAGTATTTGGCATAGAAGCATGGAATGCTAGAGCTCACTAAGTCCCAAAATATCATCCCATCCAGTGCTTTTAAAATATTTTTAAGTGAGCATAATTATGAAATATTGTCTTTCCCCCAAAAGAACTTTTGCTTCAAAAACCCCGTATTGAATAGGCAATGATACTACTCTGGCTGAAATCAGGATAGAGTCCTGAAGTCCAGCCTGGAGCGACCTCCTATTCACATGGCCCACCAGAATCCTAGAGCTAGCCTCGTTGTTAAGCACTGATGGCCACCGTTAAGGACCAGGAAACCTAGAGTCAGAGAAGCCTCTCAGTTCCAAAGGCCACTGCTGTTTGACTTACTGACTCCCTCTTCTATATCATGTTTCCATACATTTTGGAGTATTTGAATAAAGATTTGGTGCTTTTATTAAAGTGTGTTTTGTCTGGTGCCTATTTAAAGGTCTTTTAAGTTATTTGGGGAACTGAGGGGATTTTTGTTTGTTTGCTTTTTTAATAGATTCATCTTAAAGCTGTAAGGCAATAGAAGAAAGTGATCCCATTTTCAAAAAAGTTATAGTCAGATAAGTTATTCACACAGCTCTATTATGGACCAGAATGTCTGTGAACTGGAAGTTCGAGAATTCAGCTAAATGCTGAAACAAGCCAAATGTAACCCAAGAGAATTTCAGGAGACAATGCTGTCCAAGAAGATCCTCTCCCACTTTAGCAAATCATTATTTGGCATAAAGCAAGTAGGATGAAAGTTGGGGGTTTAAGAATTTCTTTAAAGTTTAATTTGTTGTCCAGATCACCAAAGTTGAGAGCCATAGTTGTTTTTTATATCTTTTAGAAGTCTAATATCTGAAATTTGAATATTCAGTAAGTCATCATATTCTGGAGGACTGTGTGCAGAGGTTTAAACTTCAAGAACTAGGAGTTCTTTAAAACCACGGAAGATTGATTTCATGTTTTCTTTTACAGCATTTTGATGTGGACTTGGCAAAGAATGAGGTTCCTGTGCTAATTTCCTCTTGCTCTATATAATTAGTCAGCATTTGAAATGAGGTAACAGGATATAATTGTCTACTGACCATTGCAAGCCCATTTGTTTATGACACACTCGCCCAGCTTTTAGATGTACAATATTATTACCCACCTCTTCATTTGTATTGCTGTCTCTTTCCTCTTTTTTAATTTCTCCAGTTCTACTCCCCTCAATCCCTGCTTCCTTTGTGGGCAATACAAGCAGGCACTTTTCCGTCCAGCTGGCAAGGCATTAAGGAGGTCTGAAGGGGGTGTACAGACTGACTTACACACTCCCCGGAGGCCAATTACATTTGGAATCCTCCTGATCTGCCCTGATCAGGGAGTGGGGCTTCCCTTCACAGCCTATTGTGCTAGCTTTGAGCCACCTGATCAGCTTGGTCCTACCCAGTATTTAAATTAGGGCATCACCAATCCTGGACCCACATCAGGGCCTCTAGGTAACACTGGGGAATAAATTAACATTCTGCTGTTGTTCCAAAGCCACATGGACACCATTATTAGAAACCCAAGAGCAATAAAGAGGACTGTTATGAAAGTCTCAAGAAGAAAGGGAATGAAATAGCATCATGTGATTGTGCGCCATCGCACTCTGGCTTAACACAAAAATTAGCATGTTGCCTTTGTTAGGTTCAGCGGAAGGGTGATTGCAGTTTAACATAGAATCACATTACATAGCTAGTAATGTAAGTTAACTGCAAGCATTTCTTTTAGGGTTGCTAAATATAGCAAAGGAAGGAAGGATAGAAGGAAGGGAGGGTGGAAAGGCAGGAAGGAGAAGGAGAAAGGGAAGGAGAAGGAAAGGGAAAAGAAAAGACACACATCCAGTCTTAATTCATGTATTAACTTAATCCATGTATTTGTAATCCAAATCACTCAAAGACTAGTATAAATGGTTATGTTAGTTTAGAGGAACACTTGCATAACTAAGCAATGACAGACCAGGAAGAATATAGAGAAATGACTAATAGGCAAATTAGCAGGCATCAAACAAACTGGCTCTGAGTAAGAATTACATGAGAAAATATATGTTTCAAAATCAATAGCAATACACTTTATAGAATTCTGGAAAGTAAAAAAGAGGACTTTGAATTTATTGAGGACAAATCTTGGCAGGACATCATGAAAAAATGCTTTCATTTTACAGCAAAAGTACATTTCTTTGTTGAGATTTCCTGCTTTCTTTTTGTTGTGTTTTGTTTTTTCCAAGGCAATTTGTGGTGCTGCTACTGAAATTGTGCACTGAACTTCCACAATAAGTTTCATAGACCTTCACATTCAAAATACACACCTATTATGTTACTACGCTTACCTATATATCAGCCATATACTCTTGCTACTTTAATAACCTTATTACAGTGTCCTGAAATGAACATGAGAAGAAAGAGTGAAATCATATCCTTTAAGTAATTCAAACAGCTTTTTAAATTAGATGATAAAAATATTTTTAGGTAGAACATATTGTCATTCTTCTGTCTTGAGAAAATATGTATATAATAGTAATGTGAAATAATACTCAAACTGTTACTATTTTATGAACATATAAATCAGAAATAACTTTTCACCATATAATAAAAGGGCAATACATTGTTAATGTCATTTACAGAATTTTAGAAATATTTTAAAAAATTGTTGACTATTTTAAAAGTCAAAGTAACTCTGGGTGGCTCAGTTGGTTAAGTATCCAGCTCTTGATTTCAGCTCTGGTCATGATCTCATGTTTCATGGGATCGAGCCTGCTTGGGATTCTCTCTCTCTCTCTCTCTCTCTCTCTCTTAAAATAAATAAACTTTAAAACAAGTCAAAGGGATCAAATTTTATGCTCATTCCAGAACATATTTTATCTTTCTTTTGAAGGGGATTTTTTAAACTTCACAATCATCTTAATTTTTAATATCTTTTTGCATAACCCAGATTAAGTAGGAATAGTGAGCAAAACTGTGCCAATAATATAGAAAAATATTTCAAGAGTATTTTAAATCTAATTGAAATTCATGACAGAGAAAGAAACCTAAAACTATGTGATCTTATTGGATTTATTATAGCTTATATTTTTAAAAATAGCTATAAAGAGTACAGATACACTGATCTTTAAAACGGTGTCTCAGTAGATGAATGGACAACAATATGAGAAAAAAATAATATAATTAATAATAAACATGAAAATATTTCAACCTTACTAGCAATGACATAAATGCAAATAACATCCATAAGATATTTATAACCATCAAAAGTATAAGGATTTAATAATGAAATACTGATGAAGTTATAGTGAGAAAGTATTCAACAATAATGGTGATAGTATGAATAAGTATTACATCCCTAGGAAGCAATTTGACAGTGTATATCACTGGCCTTAAAATTTTTCATACCCTTAGCTAATTTTGCTTTTTGAACTACATATTAAGGAATCAATAGAAAATTCAGGCACAAATGTATGCACAGAAATCTTTATTACATATTATTAACATAATAGATTACTATTTGTATGAAAATAGGAAATAGTAGCTAAGTAAATTACATAGTATAATGTATGATATTATGTAGCTATCAAAATGAATTGCCAAAAATTTTTTGTGAAATGGGAAAACGCTTATAACATGCTCTTCAACTTTAAATCCAAGAATTAAAACTAGGAACACAGTTGAATTCCAGCCAAGTTTTTAAAATATATGCACATCTGGAACATGTGCTCTTAGAATTAGCCCCCATGCAGTAATGAAGCTTGGGCAGTCTCATGGGGAGGCCCAAAAAGACAGCTAATTCACCCAGCCAACAGCTCCAGTTGGGTGGAGTGTTATGTGGCCATCCTGTCCAGGTACCACACACACAAGGAAAGACAAGTCTGAACTCCAGACCAGCCTATCCGCCAGCTGACCATCACCAAGTGATCTTAGGCAGTGCTGTGTGAGAAGAAATACCCACTGAACCCTGACCATATCCCAGATCCACACAATTTTGAGAGACAGTAAAATGATTGTTAATATGCTAATATATGGTTAGATGATAGGTATAGATATAAATGCAGATGTAGATGTGGATAGAGATCAATGAAGGTGGGTAGATATGAATCTAGAAGAAATGACTGGAAGAAAACACTCTGAAATATTAACAGTGGTTATCTCTGGCTGGAATGCTTATCAATAATTTTTAATATTCTTTTGCCATTACCAAGCCTTCATTGATAAACACATGACACTTTCTGGGAAAATGTTATTGTTATTATTTATTTTTTTATGTCTTTTTAATTTATTTTTGAGAGAGAGAGAAAGAGAAAGACAGCACGAGCAGTGGAGGGTCAGAGAGAGAGGAAGACACAGAATCTGAAGCAGGCTCCAGGCTCCAAGCTAGCCATCAGCACAGAGCCTGATGTGGGGCTCTACCTCACGAACCATGAGATCATGACCTGAGCCAAAGCCAGATGCTTAATTGACTGAGCCACCCAGGCGCCCCGAAAATGTTATTTTAAAAAGAGAAAAACATATTGATGACTACTTTCCAAAACAAAATACATCTATATATAACATAATATATTTAGAGAAATACAGCAAAGAGAGATTTGGGTTAAATTATCTGCTTTAGGATTTGAATCATTTAAATGGCCAAGTTATTTTAAAATTAAAAAATACAAATTATTTTCTTAAATGTTTGCAATTGAGACTGTCTTTTACAAATCTCATCAAATTTGGAAAATAGAAAATGACTGCCACATGGGTGTTGTGAGCTTTAATTTCCTCCATGATGATGACATACATACCAGAGGCTACTTTGGAGTTGGTGAACCACATCATTTGTCCACCAGTTCGTGAGCATTCCTAGTTTTGTTCATCAGTTTCATTTAAAAACATTTTTAATGTTTTTTTTAATGTTTGTTTATTTTTGAGAGAGAGAGACAGAGTGTGGGAGGGGGAACGGCAGAGAGAGAGGGAGACACAGAATCTAAGCCTAACATGGGGCTCGAACTCATGAACCGCAAGACCATGACCTGCGTCAAAGTCGGACGCTTAACCAAGTGAGCCACCCAGGTGCCCCAATGTTTATTTATTTTTAACAGAGAGAGAGTGTGTGTGTGAGCAGGGGAGAGGCAGAGAGAGGGAGACACAGAATCTGAAGCAGGCTCCAGGCTCCAAGCTGTCAGCCCAGAGCCTGGGGCGGGGCTCAAACCCATGAACTGGAAGATCATGACTTGAGCCAAAGTTGGACGCTTAACCGACTGAGCCACCCAGGCACCCTCATCAGTTTCATTTTAAATTCTGAAGACCTGAATTAATTGCAGGTGTCTGCTTCCAAGAGGAGTGTAGTCTTTAAATTATACATGTCACTGTATCACTAACATCATGTCAAATCCTGTTATGCTTCTCCTCACCATCAACTGGAATAACACAGCAAGACACAAGAGAAATGCACTGACATGGTGGAATATGTCAAAAAAATAAATCCTAAATTTTAGCAGACAATAGGGTACAGGATATTTGAGTTATCTGAATTCTGTTGAGCAACTAGATTTACCTTATTTAAGATGGTTTTTTAAAAAACTGCTGGAGAAATTACTGCTGATTTCAGACTTCAACTTAAGCTTGGCAGTTAAAAATGTTAAGTGATAATATGGTATAGGGGAAATATTTACATTTACTCCGTTGTTATCTGAAAAACTATCAAAAACGTAGGCAGAATTTTGACTTATAATGGAATAATGGTCATAGTTTCACAGGACAAGAGCACCAATCCAGAAGGAATGTTGTTTAAAGTGCTGTACAACCAAGAGTCAGGAGTTGTGAACCAAATGCTAACAATAACCAAGTGGTCAAAATAAACAAAGGACAGAAGAAGGCTGAGCTAGGACACTGATAGGGCGATGCATGCTTCACGCTCAGTGTTCAGCTCTAGCCAGCAGTGGCCTTCCAGAAACATGTGGGCCTAATGTCCCAGACCTCTCCACTCTTAGAAGAAAGAAATCCAGAGTTGCCATG
Organism: Suricata suricatta; assembly: GCF_006229205.1. Classification (NCBI taxonomy): domain Eukaryota; kingdom Metazoa; phylum Chordata; class Mammalia; order Carnivora; family Herpestidae; genus Suricata; species Suricata suricatta. The sequence continues at coordinate 67,607,280 of NC_043705.1, forward strand.
TGTGAAATGTATTAATTTTTACATAAAGAAAGCTTTGCAGAAGACAAGATACTTGAGCAGGCCATTGCCTAAGGACTGAAACAGTATGGCCAGTGGGAAGAACTATGAATAACTGAATATGTATAGAGCATGCACTTGAGGCTGGAAAGGAGGGAATAGCAAGTTATAAATCATTCTAAGAGTTTGGGCTCAATTTTTTGGTAATGAAAAACGACTAAAGGGTTTAAAGCGGAGAAATAGGAGCTGATCAAATCTTTGTTTTGGAAAAATCACTGAGAACAACAGGTAGAACTTGAAGGGGAGAATGCAGAGGCAGGGAAACGAGAAAGAAGCTGTTTCAGTAATGCAAGAGAGAACCACTAAGGCCTAATATTTAATGAGCAAAATTAAGCAAAGGAAAAGTTAGAGATCATAGCACATATTATATAATGTACAATAAAAGCAATTGTATCTTGTTTTACTTCTTTAACTACTGAGATCTGAATTACCATGTATAGTTTGTCTGCATTGTCACAAAATGCAATATTAGAACTCAACCTTATAAGCAATAGCCAGTGACTAAAGTCATCTGTCAAGGAGAGTCTATGTTAGGGAAAAAAAAATTATAGGTTCTAATCTCAAGCTACAATTTTTCAGGTTCTCTTAACAATTATTCACAGGACGGTTACTTTGTGTATAAAGTCCTATCCCCTTACTGGAGTTGGTACAATATTTTTTAAAAAGCATTATGATGTTTATCTCAGTCTAGGTTCATGAACAACTACTTAATCAGGGAGGTCAACGGTGGGAGTAGAAGTGAGGGACAAGAGAGTGTCGTGGGGAAAGCAAAAAAGCCCCAGCAAGGATGCCAGGATGAGGATGTGACTGAAGGTGGGCACTGCTACGTGCACTGAGTACGCCCTGGAAGCTCTATACTTCGTTTCAGAGAACAAGCTGTTGAAGGAAGCAAACAGGGGAAAGGACTATCTCCCAGGGGTTAAAATATCACCCTCTCACCCCCTACACATTTCCCAGCTGCACATGCGTAGACCTTAAGCACAAGTCTGGCCACACAGGGCCCCATGCCAGGCAGGAGGAGAGGAGCCCACTGGGGCACCAGGAGGCTACTGGCAGGTCGCACCTGCATGAGGTCAGCCAGTCTGTTCCGAGCTGCCTGCCGCAGTGCAGGCTGGAACAGGACAACAGAGACCGAGTGCACGGAGTGGAGCCCACCCGGTGTTTACTCTGAGCCTGACTGCTGAAACAAACGTACAATCAGAATGATTTGTGAAAACTCAAACAACCTTCGTTCACCACTTGACAGTCAGAACTTTTCCCTAAGAATTTGTCTGTGAGATAAGAGATGTAAACACAGGTAAAGTTATTTAAGTTTACACAATTGTCACCCACTCAATAAATAATTTGCTTTGGGTCTTAACCACGCTACCTGCCAAATCCCAAATTATTTAACACTGCAATTCTCTGATCCTACCACTCTTTCAGGTCTCTTACTTTCCTCATGTCCTTCTCCCTTCTTACTTGGGATTCCATGCTCCATTGTAATCATGACTCACTTACATGCATCAACTTCCTCACTGTTCTCTCCAGAGCCCTGTGAGACAACAGAAGGAAGAGAGGAGACTTTCACTGAGCTCTCCCAGCTGCATCCCCCACCTTGCTGCAACTTGTTCCTCCTTCTGCTTTTCCTCCTGTTTCCGTGGTTGAACGGTCTGTTCTTAGGAGTGCCCTGCCCGTCTCCCCTTCCCCAGTTTCATCTCCTCTTGCTTAGTAAGCGAAATTGCCTCAGTATCTGCTTTCTCTTTCCCCTCTCTCATCAATTTTTCCTTCTCTACTAGATCAATTAACAGTATACAGACATACTGGAATGTTGACCTTTAAAATACCCTCTTGATCACACCCAGCCCAGCAGAGCACAGCTCACTAGCTAACAACCCATTTCTCTGCTCCTCTTGACAGAATTCTTCCTCAGCTTCTCCCCACAATCTCCCTTGAACCTCCTCCCCTATACCTTTTGTCCGTAAGTCTTCACCAAAACTTCTCTTCCCAAGATCATTAATGATCACTGCACTGATGAATGTGATGGTCATTTACTAGTCCTCCTCTTAAACATCAACAGCATTTGACACAGAGGGTCTTTCCTCTTCTTAAATTTTTTGTGTTGCTGGGCTTTTGGGGGGTTCTTTTTTGCCACTTGGCTTCTGGGGCAACATCCCCTGTAAATTTCCCTTCTCTCTCCCTGTTCCTTTTCATTCTCTTTGTTGATTCTTCTTCATCTCTCCAACCTCAATTTTGGATAGCCTCAGGCCTCCATTTTGTACCTTCTTTTCTCTGTGTGCGCTCAGACTTTAGGTATCCTCATCCAGTTTTTGTGGCTATCATTTACCATCTATTCCTGAAAATCTCCAAGTGTGATATCTCCAGTCTTGACCTGCCCCCTGAATTCCAGATTCACATATGTAGCTCCCTATCTGACGTCTCTAGAAGTGTCTAAAAGGCATCTTGCGCTTAATGTGTCAGAAACAATTCCCGATTTCCTCTCGTCTTCATCTCCCTCAAAGTCAACTCCTTCCCATCTGAACAGTGGTTTTCTGTGACAAAATTCTGTAGTTATCCTTGGTTCACTACCCTCTTTACATCTCATAGGTGATCTGTCAGCAAATTCTATCTGCTCAGCTTTCAAAATATAAGCAGGATTTGAGCACTTCTCACAATATCATGAATGAGTTAAATTAATTGTTAAAAGCAAAAGATAAGCAAGAAAAGGGCAATAGATATTCATTAAATTTCTTGATAAAGTTTTTAATGGTTCTTGAAAAATATCACTTGACTTCGTTTAAGTGAGAATTTAAGTGATTCAGGAAACCACAATGGTTATTACTTATAAATTTCATAAGTAAATCTAGCAAACAAAATTGAAATTTTTTACTCTGAATCACTAAAACCCCAGTTTATACTTAATATACATGTGATCTTCTTGAGCTCTCTTAATTCCTACTGTGTGCACAGAATGGAGGAAGAGTGGGAATTAAATAGGGTGGGGATTTTTCAAGGTGTCATGTCGATAGGAGAGAAGACCACAGGCAAGGGAGTGATTATGACAGCAGCACACAGAAGATAACATGGGAAAGAAAGGGAGGTTTCAATGAGTGTGTTACAGCGTTAAAAAATTTCAATTTTAGGGGTGCCTTGGTGGCTCAGGCAGCTAAGTATCTGACTCCATTTTGGCTCAGGTCATGATTTCATAGTGTGTGAGACTGAGCCCCAAGTCAGACTCTGTGCTCACAGCAGAGACTGCTTGGGATTCTCTCTCCCAACCTCTTCCACTCTCACATGCTCTCTCGCTCTCTCTCTCAAAATATATAAGCAAACATTTTAAATTCCAATTTTAATTTATAGCCTGGATAAATCAAAAAGCATATTTTTTAAAGAAGGGATAAATTATGTGTTAATTAATATGACTTCTGTTTACATTTCAATTCTGAAAACAAAAATGATTTTACTTAGTAATACAATTTCATGAAGAAATTTTCTAAATATGCAAATTTTAAAAGATGGTAAAGAAAATCAACTTTATTAACAATGGGCCAAACTTCAAACCAGCAAGTAGAACTTCCCTGCCTCAAGAAGTTTTCATTTAGACATTTCATAAATGACATTGCTGCATAAGAGCCCCATAATAGTGAAGTTCCAATGAAGACTTATTCTTATCTTTTCTTAAGATCACAATGTAGCATTAAGTGAAACCAGATGTGAATAATCTGCAGTGTTCAAATTAGATTCCATGTGCAAATCCAGACGAATTCCCCACGGGCAGATGGCAGACAAAATATGCCCAGGGACAGCTCTGCTAAAGCCTCCATCTTCACCAAGTCAATCATACCTGATGGTATATTCTTCCTAACATTCTCATCATCACAACATAAACAAGCTCAATCCTTCTTCTCATCTTCCTTCCAAATATAACATACTCTAAGTCTTCATTCCTCTTAAAGTCAAACTGGATGTTATCCTTTCCCATAGCCTGGGGGATCCAGTTACTATACTTGTTCTATTTTCCCTCAAATCTTTAACTTTCTTCACTCTTTACTGGTTCTTTCCCATCTGCCGTCAAAACAACAGGAACTTAAAAAGCCATTTTAAACAAATATGCCCTTGACCTCAAGATTTGTTCCAATTACTATTATTTTTTTCCTTTCTTCTTTTTGCCATTCTCAAGCGAGTGATTTCGACTCCTGCAGTCCCCTATGAAATTATTTTCCTACTACTGTGTCCCTAAAATGCCTCCACCTGTGAATACAGGCTCTCTCCTTCTCAATAACTGTAGTGGCCTTTCCTCAATTCTCCCATCAGACTGAGCTTCTGAGTCACCATGGCCTTGGGGATTCACATCTCCACACTGCAACAGCACCCTCCTCTCCTACAGTCAAGATTGTCCCTGTCATCTCCCTCAATGTTTCTCTCCCCTTTCTTGTTTTACTTGTAAGGGTTGCCTGTAGTCTCAGTCTTCCCCCCCCCCCCCCCCCGTTTGGGAACATTTCTAAATCAGCTCCAGCATGTCCAGAATTAAGAGTCCCATTTTCAACATTATAGGTCTGGGGACTTTTATCTGAGTTATGAACTCGTATTTCTGCCCACAGAGCACCATTTTCACAAATTTGACATGTCCAAAACCAAATTAATTTTTCTCTAATCCAGACTCTTTAAACTATATCAATATCAATACCCAAATCTGCTTCTACCTGCAAATTAAAATCTTAGAATCATATATGAGTTCTCTTCCTTTTATGCCAGTACTCAATCTCTGATCAAGTTATTTCAGACCATTATTTACAGTAACAATGATGATAAAAACTAAGATGTACATATATAATGCCTTGAACACATTTTATCATTTCTATTCCTAAGTAGGTCCTAGTCCTAGTCCATCCCAACTCAGATCTATTGCAATTAAATTATTGAACAACTTCCTTACTTCCTCCAGTTTTCCTTCCCTACCCACTCACTTCCAACTCATCCTCCCATATACTGCCAAATAAATATTTTAATCCTTGCCATAGTTTTCAAATGTTTATTATAATTTGTATGAACTGTTGATGGGCCAGAGATGCACATATGCTTCAGATTTACAGTCTAAGCATCACTGATGGTATGTTTTTCTCATGGATCATGAACTACTGATCGTAAAGATAAAAACGTCAAGCTTTGAGATCTTCCAAGAACTTCATATAGAATAATTTTGGTGTGGGTTGCAGTAGCAATCAATCCAAAAATCTTAGTGCTTTTAAACAAAAATTAGAATTTTAGAGAACTAATAACTGCCACTGTGGGTTGGATACCTTCCCAATACTTTGTCATATTTTGTTATCAAAGTTCACTAGATTCAGAAAGAGACTTGAGAAATGTTCTTTTTCTTTGTATGCTCTCAATCAGCTTCTATATTATGAAAAATTTTAATCAGTAGAACTTTAAACACATAGAAGATACAACTATTTATTTTTCAACAGTTATAGGTCTACTTAAAATTTCCACCTTTTTTGAGACCAGTTTTGATTATTTACATACTGTCAGGAACTTACCTATTTTGTTGAGACTTTTTAAATTTATTAGCAGAGTGGTATATAAAATTCTCTTAAAATGTTTAACTTTCTCCTCTACTGATATATCCCCTTTTAAAATTATAAAGTTCTACATTTAGCTTTCCCTCTTGTTTCTTGCTTGAATATGCCACAAGTTTTTCTATTAGTTATTATTCTGTCTGTTTTGTTGTTTTTATTTCTTAAAAATAAATTACCTATTAAACTATATTTTTCTTCCTGAGTTTCTTACATTTGCTTTATTGTTTCTCATCAAACATTTTGGGTTAAATATTAAATTATTTTATTTTTCATTCTTTTTTGTTTAATAAACAAGTAACTCCTGGCTTTAAATGTGACTTCAAGCCATGACTTTGGAAACAACACAGAGATTTCAATTTAGAAATTTTTCTTCTCTCTCTAAACACACTATCGAAAGTAAGTAGTATTACTTTAATCTAAGAACTCTTTAGCAAAATGATTTATTTGCTTTTAATATTCAAGTGGTTTGAATTTTTTGTTTAGACTGTTGCAATTAAGTTTTAATTTCATTTACTGCCATTAGAAACTATAGCTTACACTTCCTACTCCCTGCCTTGATTTAAGAATTTGAGAGTTTATAGATATGATCACTTTTTATAAGTGTTTCTGAGGCACTTGCAAAGAAATTATTATTTCTATAGACCACAGAGCTTTTACATAGATGCATATATATTTCATAAAACTTTATAGTGTATGTATACATACTGTATATCATGTATAAGCAAAAATATAGGCAGAGATACAAATAGGTTGATTACATTTTTTCAAGTCCATCAGTCCTCATTTAATTTTTTACTTTTTGATCTGTCAAAGACTAATAATAGGATATAATAAAGCATCCCATTACAATCCATGTACTTCTAACAATTCATGCTGTGTGTAGTTTAACATTGTCTTTTTAGTTACATAATGTTTCATGACTGATATAACTTTTTTGTAGACATTAGCTTTTATCAATATAAAAGCATCACATTACATGCTTTTTGTTCTTGAATTCTTTTTCATATTAAAGTTGCATCATTTACTCTGTTCTTATTTTGTTCTTTCTTGTAAGTCTGATATAGATGTGTCCAAACTTTTTACTTGGTATTATCTCTCATGTTGTTTTAGATGTGGTCAACAATTTTTTGTAGAATCTGTCACCAATCTAAATTTTATTCTTTTTTAAAATTTTATTCTTTATAAATAACATAGTTTTCTGCTAATATACCTGAGAATTATGCCTAATTTTTAGAATATAATAATTTCACCAATATAAAGTAATATTGCCAGTACCTTGTGAGGTCTTTCTATATTTAAAAAATCAGATCTTACTTTTGCTAATGAATCTTCTTCTGTTACATCTTTGCTTATTACTTCTGTTCACTTATTCTGTTCTTTTTTTAATATACGTAGATTAAATCATAAAGCTCTGCCCATTCATTTTCAATTATCTATATTTTTCCTGAAATTTTAACATTTTATCACGTCTATCTAAATAAATATACATTTTGTTAATTTGATTTTCTTTCTGTCAATTTTTTTGTAGCCTGCTTCCCCTGAAGTTAGTATCTAATAGCTATATGTTTCAGACCTATACAATTCTTCTATGTCTCATTTTTCTTTTGTTTTCATAATTATTTGTTAGCCTAATATATGTTTTTTGAATCTCATTGGAAACATGAATCAAAAATTTTCTAAAACTTTCCCTTGCTTCTGACCACAGAGAACCATGTGCTTTATCTGTACTCTCCAGGCAGTTCCCTGCTTCTGATCTCAAATAACTGCCGGTAATATTTATCGCCAGAGGTAATAATCTATGAATACCAGCTTTCTACAGAAAAGAGCCCCAGGGTTATGGTCTCATGCATGATGTGGCCATCCTTCCCACATCCTGACTTCACTTTTTAGAACTCTGAAAGATAAAAAAGAATACATTGGCAGACCTGAGAATATTGGTAACACCAGAAGAAGACAAGAGAATGTTCAAAGGAATAAAGGTAATATTTGACCAAGATATCATAGTGAATACACCTTTCTCCCACCTCACCTGAAGTCCTTGGAAAGATAGAAAAAAATACTTATAAAATTTATTGATACACATCAGTGAAAATGAGACTGTCATTAATAAACTAGAAATTCTCAGAAATTACTGAGAAACAGGCCATAACCAATCACATATGCAAAGAAAAACAATCCCAGGGGTGCTCTGGACTCAACATGGAAGGTTCCTGGAACATCATTAAGTTGACTGTCCATTGCCCAGAACAGTAGGCACCAGAGGTGTTTACCGGAAGCTTCAACAATGCAATGAATAAATGTGCTAGGTCTGACAAAGCAGCACGTTAGTCCAGAGACCTAACAAAGTTCAGGAAGAATGGGAATTTCTTATCTCTACAAGAACTTGCATACTCTGTACAACAGTATTACGGTTTCTTCCCTAGAATCACCAGAGACCATCTATAGATTGTGAACAAGGATATTTAGCCACAAAGATGAGCAGCAAGAAAATCACCAAACATTTGAAGATGTCATCAGCATGACCGAGAGAGACAATAAAATCATCAAAGAATAACAGCTGAAAATTAATAGTTTGCTTAGCAGATCAAACATGTCAAGTATATGTACTTGATATGCTTAGAGAACTTCAAAGGGATATTTCATACACAAAAATAGAAACAATGATCTTGGAAATTTTAAACATGATTGTCAAAATTTTTAAGCAATAATTTTGAAAGCTACATGGAACAAAAATGTGGCTAAAGAATGAATTCACATACTGGAAGAACAACTTGAAATATTTCTCCAAAACTGGATACAAAGTAATAACACTGTGCCCCCCCCAAAATCTTAGACCATCTTATCATCTTATAAATGATAAATGTCGAAGTTTCAACAAGCATCACACTAGATTTAAAGAAGGAAAAACAAACACAAAGAAGGAAAAGAAATAATCAAGAAAATTACATAAGAAAATTTCCCAGAGCTTAAAAAAAAAAATGGACGCATACCTTTGAGCCTACCCGAGGCTCAAAAGAACCAAAGAAAAGAGATGCACATGAAGACAATTCAGAGCAGAGCTTCAGAACTCAAACCAAAAGGAAAATCCTAAAGTTTCCATAGAGAAGTAACCAGATGACCTCCAAAGGTATGAGACTCACTATATTTGTATCAGATTTCTTAACAACTTATTCTAGAAGACAATGGAACCATGCTTTCAAAGAACAGGAAAGACATTTCTTTAAAACTAATTCTTGACCCACCTAAATTTCTAATAAACTATAAGAGGAAAACACTGGCACATCTGGAAAAGCAAAGACTCAGAAAATCCACCACCCTCATATCCTTTCTAAAAATAACTACTTGAGAATGTTCTATTTTATACCAGTGAAAGCTTCAGTAAAATGGATTACAAAATGACCTAAAACATGGCAAAAAGTAGTAGAAAATCCAAAGCGAATAATTACTATAGAATAAAGTGTTAAAAATTATGCCTAAAATGGCAGCAAAACCAGATGATTTTTATGGAAAAGTTTTAGTAAATACTTCCTAGAACAGATAATCCTCATGAGCAAAGAAAAATACAAAAATGTGGAAGTCTGCCCAACATATTCTTCAAGGCTAGCAAAGTCGTGATACCAAAAATTGGACAAGGATAAGACAATAAAATAAAATTGTAGTCCAATTCATTTATTACATAAATTCAAGAATTATTAATAAATGAATCCCACAGTCCAGCTACAAAATAAAAACATTGTTATCAAATAAACTTTATCATAGAAATGAAAGGCTAATGTAACCCTAGGAACCTATTTAATACAGTAATTCAGTGTAAGAAGTAGATTAAAGGAAGAAAATACGATAATCTTCATAAATGCCAAAAATCTTTAATAAAATTTAACCCCCGCTACTGATTTAAAGTGGTGATTGATGCTCTGCTACTCTGAAATTCTATCATCCCCAAGGAAGATGAGAAGTCCATCTTTATTGGAACTTACCCACCAGGAACCCCACTTACAGAGGATAGCCGTAAACTGATTTTCTGAAGAATTTTGGTATTCCTTCACCACTGTGTGTTTCAATGCCTTATTAAAGAGAATGCTTTCTGGCTCTACTTGATAAATATAATTAAAGAATGTGGGGCGCCTGGGTGGCTCAGTCAGTTAAGCCTCCAACTTCGGCTCAGGTCAGATCTCACGTTCGCGTGTTCGAGCCCCGCGTCAGGCTCTGTGCTGACGGCTAGCTCAGAGCCTGGAGCCTGCTTCCGGTTCTGTGTCCTTCTCTCTCTGCCCCTTCCCCTCTCATGCTCTGTCTCTCTCTGTATCAAAAATAAATAAAACATTAAAAAAATTTAAAAAAGAAAAAAAGAATGTGTGAGCAGTTATACATAATTCTGCTACCACACTTCTATCCAAATAATTATTCTTATCACTTCCTCTACAAAATATTGAAGAATTTCTGGTACTCCATCTCATTTAATGTAGGCCAGCACAAGGAAAAGATAGTCAATCATCAGAACAAGCTATTAGAATGACTCTGCTACTTTGCATATTTTTAAGTCTACTGTCCCTTGCCTTGTGGCTATTTGGTACCATCATCCCCTGGCCAGAAAGCAAATTCTACTGAGAGATCAGAAGTCTTCCTTACTCTTAAACATGTGCATCCCTTATAATATTTAAAACAGTATCTTAGGGGCTCCTGGGTGGCTCAGTCAGTTAAGTGTCCAGCTTCGGCTCTGGTCATGATCTCGTGACTCTGAGTTTGAGCCCCACATCCAGCTCTGTGCTGACAGCTCAGAGCCTGGAGCCTGCTTTAGATTCTGTGTCTCCATCTCTCTCTGCCCTTCTCCCTGCTTGTGGTCCGTGTGTGTGTGTCTCAAAAAGAAATAAACATTTAAAATAGAAGAATAAAAAAAGAGTATCTTGTACATTACAAATGTTAATAATTCATTTTTATTAACTTAACTTTATAAATAATAATAAATAAAAGCTTGATCTACACCTTACCTAGCACAGATATTAAACCTTAAAAAATTTTTAAGAAACAAAAAATAAATACTTTAAGAAATCTTTTTTTTTAATTTTTTAATGTTTATTTATTTTTGAGAGGAAGAGACAGAGCACGAGCAGAGGAAGGGCAGAGAGAGAAGGAGACACAGACTCCGAAGCAGGGTCCAGGCTCGCAGCCATCAGCACAGAACCTGAAAAGAGGCTCGAACCCACGAACGGTGAGATCATGACCTGAACCAAAGATGGATGCCCAACCAACTGAACTACCCAGGCATCCCTAAGAAAATATTTTTATATTTTTAACTTTATTTTGATCCAATGGACAAAGGGGAACATTTGTTTTTCTCATTTAATTACACTTAGTTTTGTTTTAAGGCCTGAGTAAACCTTTTCTCTGCATTTTGGGATCTTCCAACAAGCTTTCTTTGTCAATAAGAGTCATCACATATAAAGTGAGATATAGGTAGAACCCTAGAAATCTGGAAAAAACTAATACCTAAATCCTTAACATTCACAACTGTAAGCTGTGCAGTTGCCATTGCACAAAAGAACATTTCCATTATCAGAAATAATGAACCATATTTCCCCAGTACCCACTTGGCTAGGGTAATACATTTGAGGCTTTGTGGTAGAAATTAATGATCTTAGTAGTACTCTAGTGGCCTGGAATCCTTAATGAACAACCCTAAACACTACCTAATGCTGATAAGAGACATAGGCACTGTGGGGGGAAAAGAAACCCATAATTACTTAGCTTTTTATTTAAATCATCTTACAAATTGTTTAGTCCTCCTTACATAATTTGGAGTATAGATTTCATTCCTGAACTTGTCTTGGTGTTAAAGACATCACACACCCTGAGACACATGGACAAGCAGGGAAGACCAGGTGTTTAGAAAGTATCCCTATGCCCAGTAGCTCAACTTCCATGTGAGAAACGAGTCTTTACTGAAGCTAGTTTATAAGTCAGTGGCCATCTACCCATTTCTGGTCTATCCAATGCAAATGGAAAATTATAATGAGCATTTGAAAGGGCTGGAACTCGACAGATAAGAAATCACTGTATATTTAAGCATTTTACAAACTACCTCTATCTCCAGAAATTAGGCCTTGTGCAATTCACTTTCTACCACTCCATTTTTTTTCAACTTGGTTTGGAAGTCACAGGGTGGAATCTGATTCATATCATTAATGTCTCTTTGTTCTTGGTTCTGCTGCCTTCACAAAAATGCTGTAGGCACTTCACTAAAACGACTAATTTACTGGAGAAGTTATCAGAGTCCATTCCATTGCAACTATAAAATAATTCAAGTAAGACAATGGTGCCTGCTAGCACTTCATGGAGAAGGTTTGTCCCTGAAATGATTTGACTCACCCCAATATTACTTATCCATGAAGTTAAGGAAAGATCTCATCTGAAATGTCCTGTTTGTAATTTATTTGTCATTGTTATGAATTAAAAGGTGAAAACAGATTTTTTAAAAGGTAAAACAAAGTCAAAACATTTTTCACACTACTCAACAGAATTTTGCCTCAGAAAATTTAAATATTTTAAACACTGTTATATTATATTTAGAAGCAAAATTACCTTCCCTGAGATAGTTTCAAAAGAAGCTCGTTGCTGTTTGTTCTGATAAGTGTGAAATATTCAGGAATCCATGTATATATTCTTGTTTGCCATTTTTAATTTTCAGAAAACTGTCATTCATCATGAACCTAACAAGAAACACCAATAAGCTGAGACGTAGTATGTAAATACAATAAAATGAAAAATTGCCATGTTTGCCTTTAGTAAAACAGTGCTGGGTTACCCGGATGCATGCCCTTACAGTGGATTCTGCTCAATACACTATATTGTACACTAACCCAACCAACACCAGTTGGGATTTTCTTCCAGTACTGAACTCTCAGAGACACTTCCTAACTGATTTTATCCAAATGAAAAAAAGGAAATTTAGTCTTCAAACAGCCATTCATTTGCTAGTCAGAATTACTATTTCCTTACAATATTAAAAATAAAGGAATGAAATTAATTACCACAGATAGTAAATATGAAAACACTCAAATGTTAAGCATCCATTCTTTTAGAAAACAGCTACTCAAAGCCAAATGAAGTAAAATGATGATAAAAGAAGACTAGAATGTAAACAGATAGACATGATAGAAGAATATAAAGACCAGAATAGTGACAGCATGCACTGCTTTTGTCTCAAAATTTTTAATATTGTTTCTGTTACTCCTCCCCCTTGTATCATAGAGCCCATGGATAGAGGATTAGGAGAAACGAAACCGAAACATTGAAAGGGCTCAGAAATATTAGCCCAAACATCAAGAGTATAATTCCATAAAACGCCCCCATGCCCTGAGCCCGGTCCACAAGGTCAGCTTCGGCTGTAACTCCTCCCTCACTTCCCTCATCCTTTGCAAAAATTTTGAGCTGTTTTAAGTTCTCTAAACAGGACAGGCCTTCTCACATCTCCTTGCCTTTCAGAATAATGCCTCCTCTTCCCTCCCTGCTCCTGATAAATTCCTGTTTGACTAAGTTTTAGCCCAAATATAACTTCCTCTGGGAATCTTTCTCTTACTGCCCCAGAAAACCTAGATTCTCTTTCCTTTATGTTCCCACCATGTGTTATACAAGATACATTATTAGAAATGCTCTCATTTTACTCATCTTACCATAATTGTGTGCATATTTTCCTCCCCACTAAGCCCTTTTTTTTGAGAGAAAGAATTATATCTGATTCAATTTTATATCCCTAACATTTTTTTTTACAGTGCCTGGCACGCTGTGGATGATCAAGACATTTTTTTAAGAATAAAATGAGAGAATTAAAATAACAAAGTTATGAATTCTGCCTGTAATTTCATAAAGAATGTTTTGAAGTGGGAAATACAAAAGTATATATAAATAGGGTTTTTATGAGTATTTCTAAGTAGGGACTTCAAAATCACAACTCTACAAACAATAAGAATTGTCCTGAGACCAAAGTCAATATAGGAAGAAGGAAAGAAGATTCAATACTGACCCATAGGAGCTCTACTTTTGCATATTTTAGAGGTAAGTAAAGAAGGAGAAAGAGTCGACCACAAAATAGGTAAGAATAAATCTAGGGATTGTCCAGGAAGCCAAGGAAAGAAAGACCCGTTCATGGGTGAAGAAATGGTCACCTCAGTGAAACATTGCTAAGAAATAGAATAAAATTAGCCCAAAAAGTGTCCCCTGGACTGGACCGTATGGAGACTTCCGGTGACTTTGACAAGAGCAATTTGTTTTCAGTGGTGGGATGAAAATTAGATTAGATTAGAGATTAAATGGAAATGCAGACAGCAGACACAATTAAATATTTTGAGAAGTTTGGTTTAGAAAGAGAAGAGAGAAATAGGAAGGCTTAGTTGAAAGAAATGTGAAGCCAAGAAAGAAGTGTTTTTAGTACAGAAGATATAAATGATCCATTAGACAGGGAAAGATTGACATCACAAGAGAGAAGAGATAACTAAAGAAACAAGGCTGGAAGCATTTGGGAGGAGATGGGATCCAGAGCCCAAGTAAAGATTTTGGCTGTTGGTCAGAGTAGGTTCACTCTACCCACAAAAGAGGGAAGAAGAAGCTGGGTACAGAAGCACAAAGGTTCCTAGAAATGGTCGCAGGAAGATGAGAGTTAATTTCATGCCAAAGCTCAGAGTCCTATTTAACCCCTGTCCTTTAGCTCATGCGGAAAGGCTGCCCTTTACATCTGTGTCAGTCAGGATCGGCCATGCAGGACTCACAGACACGTGCAAAATCTCAACAGCTAACATTAACAAAGGTATGTTTCTCATTCACACTATCATGTATATCACACATCAGCCATAACCTGGCTCCACTTTGTCTTTTATCTGGAACTTTGCTGATTGTCATGTGAAGAAAGGAGAATAGGCAAACTAAGCCCCTGGACCTTAAAGCTTCTGCCTGAAAGTGACACACTTCACTTTCGCTCTTATTCCTTTGGCCAAAACACATCAAAAGGCCATACCTGAATTACACAGGACAGAGCTATATAACCTTCCCTTAGGAAGACACTGCAGACAAAGCCACAGAACACGGGTAAAGCCGGACACAATTTCCAACAAGTCTTCTAGGTAAGATAGTTCATTCGTGGCTTTCAGCTAAAAACCCTCAGGCGGAGCTAATATCCCCACTCATGGATGTGTTATACTGTAATTACCCACTCTCCGCATCCATGCCCACTAGACTGAAGTGGCTAGAAAGACCAGTGTATTTTAGAACCTTCTGTGGTCTACTGCCACCACCTAACCCGCCAGTCCAGCTGGGTCTCAGTCGTCCCTACAGTGGCTGATCTCAGACAATTTCTGCCACTCCCTCATTCAGTCCATAGGATCCATGCCTTCCATAAAGGAAATTGTTCTTCTTCCTACACGGTAAGTGGTAAAATACACTCTTTCTAATGACATCACATGGCTAACTACCTCCCAGGTGTAAGAAAACTATAGGGAACATTACATGTGAATTCTGGGTGTAGGTTCCTAAATTAAATTATGTACCACTATATTTTATGACAATTGAAAGGATTTTGTCTTTCCTGGTAAAGGAAGAAACACTTATGAAAACATCTATCCTTTCATAGAATTGTGCCTGAATTGTGCTCTTTTTATTCAAAACAGAATAACCAGTAGGAAAAAAAAAACCAAACTATCACTTTGTTAATCAATTAGGTGATTTCACAGGAGGGACACACTGGAGAAACATTGTGAGATGAAGCCTTGTTCTGCGAAGATCCAAACAGCAGACAGATAATTTTAAGTTGTAGAATTCAATGACAGATAAGAGAAAGAAAGCAAGGTTGAACGAGTTCATCTATAAATGAAAAAATATAAGGCTTCCATAGCCTTCCATAAATTAAAACAGCCTCACTAGTAACTGACCAGCATAGCAATCAGATAGCAGCAAATTTTCCAGCGAACGTGGTTGACCATTTAAACAAAGTTCTTCGTGGTATTTTCCTATATTTAAAATGATTCCTGTCCAGGGCATATTGCTACTTTGTATTCCTCTTGATATTTTCATTTAAAAGAGAGCCGCTGTGCAAAATAATGTCCTTGTCTGTCCCTTCCTCATACAAACCTCCAATCAAATTTAATAAAGCTAGTTTGATACAATGCCAGCCTACACTTGGTTTACCCTTGGTCGACTTTAATAGGGTCAAAAATATTTTCGCATTGGCAGTGTACGCATTAATCATTTTTCCAGAGGATTTAGAAAATTGGAAGAGACAAGGCCAAGCAAAATTTTAAATTAATTGGGCCTACCCCAGCCTTCCAGGGTCACCTTGTGGCAGTTGTCCCACATTTTCCAGGTCACGGAGTTCCTGTGTTTCCTACAGCTGCCATGAGGAGAGATCCAGGCTGTGGGCACACAAAGGTGAAAGAATTTCTCTCAGAAAGTGCGAATTTTCCTACGGCAACCACAACAATTGCAGTTTCCAGATTGTCGCCAGACACCAACCACTTAAATAATGCATGCTCGGCTGACGCCTCCACTTGTGCATTTTCTAATCGAGTAGTCAGGAAAATTTGCAAACACTCTGTCATTTACCATAAATCCACTGCCTACTTATAACCACAGAGTAATTAATTTTAGTACTGCTCAGAATTATTAATTTCAGCCAGAAAAACCTGTTTTCACAATTGCTATACCCCTCATTTTTTTTCTCCACTGATACTCATCAAAAGGTTGAAGCAGTTTTCTTATGGGAGGTTTATTCAGAATAATGTTATTGAGAGTCTGTATGACAGCAAGAACAGAATCTGTATTTCTGGTTCTAACCTACTCTCTTGTGCTCCCACACGTCTGGCTGGTTCGCCATGTGAAGGTGGCAACATAAAATAAAGTTCTTTCATGACAGGAGCGATAAGAGTGGCCCTTAACCTCACTGTGTGATAAACAACCCACCTCATGGTGCAGGTCTTCTAGGAGAAGGCAGCAATGGGCTACACCCTCCATGCGGAAAATACTTTGAGCCTTTTGAGCAAATTAGCAAATATTTTTCACTTGCTTAAACGATCTTGGCATTTCACAGAAGAGAGAGTAAGAATCTTTACCAAGGATAAAAATAACTTGTGGAATACACAATTATGAATACACTGGTATGAAACCCTCAGCAATCACGTGTATATCTAACATACACAGAATGAAAATGGAGCATTAAATATGGCGCGTTTTAACTTGGTAACGCTAAATCTGGCACTCTCTCATTTGATATTAGCTCCCTGCTAAAGCAGCTGCATGATATGTCACAAGAATGTCCATATTATAAATACGTAATGAGCATGAGAAAATTGGTACAGCTTTGTTTGACTAATAACCAGAACACATCAGTAGCACAAGTATCAGGAACACATCGCTAGCACAAGTATGGGCACTTTAATTGCCATGGAAGATTTCGTTTCCGCTTTCCACTGCATGAGTGATCAAGAAAAAAATGAAGGGAAAGTAAACTAACATCCAGAGATGTAAACATGACTCACTGGGAAATCAGACATGGTTAAGTAAATTCCAGGATGTTTGCGGTTATCTGGGTCTAAACACTGCTGATAGTTCTGACTACTCTTGTTTTTAACTGTTTTTCCTCTGGGTGCTTCTTCGTCCTAGTGCTAAGACTTCAAAGACTTCAACCTCTTGATTGTGAACAGTCTGACTGCTGTGTAGCAAGGAAGAGATGTCAGTCGGTTTTAATGAAATTACCTGGTTAGCATAAAATACTTCACCAAGACCATGATCTCGCGAAAAAACTAGCGATTTAAAAGCAAGGCTGACTTTTCGTGATGCAGACCAGGTGACATATGGACGTGTTGAGTTGCTATATTGTACACGTGGAACAACGAGAATGTCATGTGCTAACTATCCCGGAATTAAAATAAATAAGTAAATAAATAAACACATAAAAGCGGAGTTGACAAAACCTGACACTGCCGCCATCTGTGTACCACACCTTTTCTTTGTAATGCAGTAGAGTGAGGGGACAGGACAGCTGCTATATTAAAATGAGAAATTCTAAAATGGTTTCAAAAGACATCAAGTTACAGATACACAGAAAAAGATCATAAACAGGAAAATTATGTCAGAAGGGAACTGTTTTAAGATAAGCTGCTTGGACTTCAGAACTACGTGGGAACCTTGAGACATTTGATACCGTTCTTGTGGAGAGCTGTGAAGAGCCTAAAACTCTAGCACTCAGTGTGTGCTCTGGGCTCAGCAAGGGATGCATCACCAGGGAATCTGTTGAAAAGGCAGATGCTCAAGCCTCACTACTGAATCAGAAATTTGTGCTAAGATCCAGAAGAGGGGTGCCTGGGTGGCTCAGTTGTTAAGTGTCTGATTCTTGATTTCAGCTCAGGTCATGAGCTCACAGTTCGTAGGAATTGTGCCTCATGTAAGGCTCTGTGTCGACAGCACTAAGATTGCTTCAGAGTCTCTCTCCCTCTCTCTCTGCCCCTTCCCTGCTCTCTCTAAATAAAAATAAATAAATGAATAAATGAATAAATAAGTATTTTTAAAAAAGAAGATCCAAGAGACTTATGTGCATAGTAATGTCTGAGAAGCACATAGCTGTTAAACGTAGCTGTGGAGGGTGCCTGGCTGTCTCTGACTTCGGCTCAGGTCAGATCTCACGTTTGTGGGTACGAGCCCCGTGTCAGGCTCTGTGCGGACAGCTCAGAGCCTGGAGCCTGCTTCCGGTTCTGTGTCTCCTTCTCTCTCTGCCCCTCCCCTGCTTATGCTCTGTCTCTGCCTGTATCAAAAATAAATTAAAAATTAAAAAAATATAGCTGTGGAAGGTAAAAAATTTCACAGATATAAAACAAATTATTGTGATGAGTCTGCTTTCCATCTTTAGTTCAAACTAACTAATTACCTTCCAGGTCAACACTTCTTTTTTTCACCCAAGTTTTCCACACACACAAAATAATGCTGTTCCAGACAAGGACACAATGAACATAACTTCAGTAAACTACCTTGCATTTCATGTCAAGGGTGGGCCCACTTGAAAAAGGGAAGTATTGTATACTTAAGAGTCAAGCAAAGAGAAAGAAAAACCTAACATCTCTAAAGTGCTACTAAAGTTTCTGATTTTATATTCTATTGGCTTTTGTCTCTTTTGATCTAGCCTCTTGTTTAGAGTGGTAGATTTGGCAAACACCCCTTTGGAGCTATAATCTTTTATCTTCTTGGTTACGAGTCAAAACTCTGAATACTCCCAAACTGATGAAACAAAATCCATCTCTTTTTTTTTTTCTCTCCAGCCCTTAAGTATTCTGGGCTATGATAAAGGTTCATGAGGAAAAAAAAACACATTTTTTTAATCACCACGATAAATAATTCAAACATTGTGTAACTAATACAGAAAAGAACAGAGTTCAACCCCATTAATTAGTCATTACAAACTACTGACTTGTACAATAATATCAGTGGTGTTTCAGGCATAAAATATTAGGGAATTATGTCCAAGACATGGAGCTAGGATACAGGACTTTTAAAAACACAGGAATTTTTTTCACTGGAAATATGTGTTACTAAATTGAGGCACCAGTGAGATATTATGTTGACCAATATTACTCTTCTCTATTAATCACAAACATTTAAACTTTAATTCATGATATGTTGTTCAAAGCAGCACTGTGCTGCTCTTCACTGTATTTTGACAGCAAACTGAATTCTTGTTCACAAGTATAGGATTTGTTTAGCTTCAGGCATCTGTGTTTGGATTACAAGAATGCTGATTGGTTCACTGCCAGGGGCACCCAAAGGTCAAGCTGTCCTTTTAAAAGTACTGTCTCTGTCTCTGTCTCTGCCTCTGTCTCTCTGTCTCATTAATCAGAGTTAAAAGAGGAAAAAGCAATGACTTCAAATCATTTAATTCTTTTTCAAGGATATCTTTAAAAGCAGAGCTCAGTATTGGTGTGAGGTCGAGTCAATGTGAGTACAGATCACACGGGCACACTTCTGACAGGTGACCTGAAACCTTTCAAACTGACATCTGTCACAGAGACAGACACAAGTTTTTTAGCTCAAGAGCTTGTTTTCCTGACATTTCATTTTTCATCAGATTTTGAGAGAAGGGAAAAAAGATGAACTTGAAAAAGTCTTGCCAGGGGCAGAAAATAAGATCAGGTTTTCTGCAGCTGCCTGACTCACCTTTAAAGGTTAGAGGTCTAGGAAAAGTGAACAAAAAAGATCTCAGTTTGATGTTATTGGATAAAAGGACATGTTATTACTTTAAATACATTTCTGGGGCTTGCATAACCATTAGGCAACATTACAGGAAAAATGGAATCAGAGTGAGATTACATATCCATTTTAAATCCCAATTTCAGAGTTTAGTCATGGAGTAAATCAAATCCAACCTCACCTATTCATCTGGCACAAAAGATGAAATCCACAGGTGCATGAATTTTCTCATGAATTGAATAATTTCCTGCTCCTATGGTATTGAAATGGCCAGTGAAATTTAGACAAGATAGAGCTACTCTTCCTCCGGACTAGAAGGACCCCTGCATTCCAATAGTTGGAGGGTTTATCTTGACTGAGAAACATTAGGAAAATTTGTCTATTGAATCATAGCAAGAAGAACTCAGAGCCCAAAAATACCTGGGTTATAATCCTGGCTTTACTATCAGTATAATCTTAGGCCAGTGACACTTTGGTTTCAGTTTTATTACCTGCAATTGGGGGAAATAATATCTATCTTGTGGGGTTCTACGAGACAATGTATTAGCATCTTGCCAAATATAAAACAGCGTATTGATAAGTGGACACTATATTATGCTTTTGTTCTTTTCTGGCGCTTAACACAGATATTCCTCAACTTACAACAGGGCTATGTCTAAAAGTATCTTAAGGTGAAGATGCATTTAATGTGCCTAACCTACTGAACGTCATAGCTTCGCCTCGCCTTCACTCAGAACACCTACATTAGCCTACAGTTGGGCAAATTCATCTAACGCAAAGCCTATTTTATAATAAATTGCTGCATAGACAACTCTACTGAGAGTGTCCGGGCTGTTTTTTCCTAAGGATTGCATGGCTGCCAGTGTGACCCCTGCCCAGCCTCACAAGTCAGGGTCCCACCACATATCACTTGCCCAGGGAAAGGCCAAAATTAAACACTTGAGGTTCCATTTCTACTGGAATGCATATTACTCTTGCACCATGGGAAAGTCAAAAAATCACAAATCAAGTATTGTAAGTCAGGGTTCGTGTGTACAGTACCAGACATGAAGTTATCATTCAGTAAGTGCCTCCTGATTTAAAATGAAAAGAAGTACTTCCATTTTATTATCAGATCACCAGTTTTTTTTTAACTGAGTCCAGGAAATTTTTCTAAAGAAACAGCATGGCCAAAGGTCAAGAGATGTATTTTTACAGATTATCTCCAAATACGGATACAGGAGCAGTAACTTTAGAATTCTCTAAGAGCCTGAGCACATATGAGACCATGATTTTCAAGCTCAAGCAATTCAAATGTATTGGAACAGAATCTTTCATATTTCCTAAAATAATAACTAGCCAGTGTTCCTTTGGATAATCAAATGAGTAGTTTTCAGCCATATTGCTCATTGTAATAAAAAACCTGAGAAAGTACTAAATGTTACTAGCTAAGTAATAGGAACTAAATATTTCTCATCTAGCCAACTAACTGTAAAATCATTCTTCTCTTGATAAGTACATCATCATCAAAACAGTCTCAAAATGCTATTCACATATCCTTTCTGATACCCCTTCTCCGCAAAGACAGATCACTGCAGAATGTCTTCTACATTTATGATACTCAGTATCTGGTGCTTTATATCAAACTGCTCAAGTTCAGTAACAAGTGTGTGGCAGATTAAGTATGTGATAGGTTAAGCCCCTCAGGCCTAGAATTTGAGGGGTGATATCTACTCCTGCAAGTACAGGGGGATGCGGAGTTCAGTGCTCTCTTGATAATCCTACTCCTACCTTATCGTAATCCTATGATAATCCAACCATATTGCAAATCTACTTTTTAGCACACTTCACATTAATAGGTACAAGCAAATGAAAACAACGTATGATTATTTCATGTCAGAGAAATCTAATAGTATATGTATTTCAGAACATGCAGCAATGCAACATATACTATTTGATCCTGTTCTTCTTTCAGATATTGAGTTCTGTTCTTCCTTTAAGTAGAATCATAATCATCATACTACATGTTTCAATTCCTGCTTTTGAAAAGAGACTCTACAAAAGTAGTGAAAAGAACTTGGATCAATCCTTAAATCTATTTTTTAACCTCCTTAGGGTGTCCTATGTTGCTATTTTGGAGAAGTTGCCTAGTTTTAGAGAAGTTGCCTAGTTTTTATAGTTCACAGTCATTCTGTATTATTTCCCTGACAAGCCTGAGAAAAACTTTTTTATACAAATTTAGTTTAGTTTATGAGATTAGTTCTGCATACTTTGAATACTCAGTAGTTGTTATGATAATAGTTATTTTAGTACTGATCACAGAAGAAGACTTCATGAAAATATTAATCTATACTACCAGAAACCATAGGATTATAGGATTATCTAAAGACCAAGTATAGAAAACTTTCTGGCAGTAATTCTGCAGTACTTCTGAGATCCCATCAACACTACCTGACATTCTAGTTTACTTTTTTAGGTGAGTATATTGGCCTGAATCATAATCTGTGTTTTTTAATATCTTTTTTTGCAATTCTCTCTCTCTCTTTTCTCTTCACAATTCTTGACTTCCAATAATAGGGTTTTAAAAAAACAAATATATTTTTTATTACTTTTGAGATGTATAATTCTGTATATTTCTGCTACCTTAATATTTATTTATTCACAATATATAATCTGAGATGTATAATCTGTACATTTCTGCTTTCTTAATATTTATTTATTCACAATTATACAGTACATTTACGGAGTGGAGTTTACAAGTGCTTCTTGATTTCCAAGAACAGGCAAGACCCATTTATGAGACTTTAAAGGTCATTCTTTTTCAAAACAAAAAGTTACATTGTTCTAACGTCATGTGAACTAAAGTGCCAGAGTTCAATTTCAGTTCAGAAGAACAAACCCAGAAGATATGACAGGGTTTCCAATTTGGTGAAATATTTTAGATTTAGTGTCTGTACTGTAGAAGAAAAATGATACAAAGTAACACTTCAGAGCCTATGAACAAACAGACATTTCATCCACTGGGTGGCTTTCAACAAGAAGAAAGGGCTGTAAATTACCGCTTTCACTTATTTCCTCTGCACCCTACTCCTTGAGTCATGAAAAGGGGCTCTATGGACCTGAGCAGGGTCTACATCTTTTTTTTTTAAGTGTATTTATTTTTTTGAGACAGAGAGAAAGTGTGCAACAGACATATGGAGGAAGGTTCAGAGCAAGATGGAGAGAGAGTAGGAGAAAGAGAATCCCAAGCAGGCTCTGCACTGTCAGCGCAGAGTCCCACATGGGGCTTGAACTCACTAACCATGAGATCATGACCTGCGCCAAAATCAAGAGTCAGATGCTTAACCGACTGAGCCATTCAGGTCCCAAGCAGGATCTATATCGGATCAGGAAAACAGACTGTGGCACAGTCATTAGACTCTATCCACATCAGCCAGCCCCCCAGGGTGCACTGCTCCTGTGAAGG
The DNA here is from genome assembly GCF_006229205.1 of Suricata suricatta. NCBI lineage: Eukaryota > Metazoa > Chordata > Mammalia > Carnivora > Herpestidae > Suricata > Suricata suricatta. The sequence goes on from NC_043705.1 coordinate 67,630,554, forward strand.
CAGTCTTCATCCACTGGTAATACCTGCAAAGGAGGAAACTATCACCTCTACCTTCTTATTTAAGACAAAGCTGCACACAACCTGTCTTCAGCCTTCCTTGCTCCTTGTACTCTGTCCCAATTTCGGGGTTGGCCAAGGAAGTATCCTATGTCAGGCATTGTCTTCTTTAAAATTGGGCTTCCCCTCCTCTAATTACATCAGCAATGCAAACATGTTCACTGGACATAAAGTAAGAGGCAGAGCATATGGGCTTTTAGTCATTTTTTCCCTAAGTTTTGTTTTAAACACTTGAGATCATACAAAAAGCACAGTTATGTATTCAGCTTGTTTCACCGTACCATAAATGTTTCCCCATTGCTATAAAACATTATGTTTAAAGATAATATTACTGGCTGCATGACATCCTCTCAATATAATCTCAATGGTGTATTTTATGTCCTTTCATCCATTTATCACTTAATGAGTTTTCTTGTCATTTTTAAATTTTATGCCTTCATAGATTAAAAATTAATCATTTGTTCTATTCAAAAATATCACCTGATTGTTACTTGTCTTTTAAGTTACTTAAGATTTTTTGATCAGTAGAGGTTTTAATATTTATCTTAAAAATTATATTGACCTTTGATTTTTTCAGTTGTTTGTTCATTCTATTTTTTTTTTTTTTTTTTTTGCTATTGGTTTTTCCCATTGCTTTTTAAGCTTGGAAGTTCTTCCTCACATAGTAAAAATTTTCACCTGTACTTTTTAAAAAAATATTAATATTGATTATTGCTGAAATCGAAAATTTATTATATTGTTCAATCTACATTTGTATATGTTTAAATGTTTTTGAATTTAAAGAAAAAGAACCTTTCTGCCTTCTTTTCATCCTATAGATACTTGCTTTTCCTAAATTATATCTTCTCAGGGCTCTGATGGACACAGTGTTGATTTAAAGTGTTAATGAATAATAATGGCATCGTGCCAGTTTCTCCTTGGCATCCACAAGAATCACGTAAGGTATCTGTCATAAGACAAATAAGATTTTAACTCAGTAGGGCTAAGTAGAGACCTAGGAATTTGCATTTTTAACAAGTACTAGGAGTGATTATGCTGCAATACTCCATGGACTCCAGTGGAACTATGTGCTCCATATTTTAAAATTAGATAAGCAACTTCAACACATGGTGCTGGAACACTTGGATATCCATATGCAAAAAAAATGAATTTCAATCCATATCTTTCACCATATATAAAAATTAACTGAAAATAAATCACATAAAAAATCAAAAAATAAGTGGATAGAGATCTAAATGTAAAACCAAAAACTATAAAACTTCTAGAAGAAAACATAGAACAAAATCTTAGTGGTCTTAGGCTATGCAAAATTTTCTTAGTTATGACAAGAAATGCATGATCCATAAAGTTAACAAAAATTGATAAGTAGGACCTGATCAAAATTTAAAACTTCTGCTCTTTGAAAGACACTATGATGAGAGGAGAATGAAAAGACAAGCCATGGACTGGAAGAAAATATTTTCACGGCACATATCTAATAAAGTACTTTTATATAGAATGTGTTATATTTTAAAAACTCTTAAAACAATAAAAATTTTCAAAACCCAATTCAATAATGAACAAAATATCTGAACAGATACTTCACCAAGGAAAACCCACGGATGGCAAGTAATCACATGAAAAGATGTTCAATATCACTGGTCATTAGGGAAATGCAAATTAAAATCCACAATGAGATACTACTACACACTTATTGTGTGGCTAAAATTTTAAAAGACAGACAAAGATTGGCAAGGATTGAAGGAACTGGAACTCTCATACGCTACTGGTGGGGATGTAAAATGACACACCACTTGGGAAAGCAAGTTAGCAGTTTCTTAACAGTTAAACATACACCTACCATATAATCCAGCCATTCCATTCCTAGGTATTTAGCCAAAAGAAATGAAAGCATATGTCTATACAAAGACTTGTACCTAAATGCTCATAGTAGCTTTAATTACAATAGCCAAAAACTAAAAACGATCCAAGTGTCTATCAACAGTGAATGAATAAACAAGTTATTATATATGCATACAATGAAAAATTACCCATCAACAAAAAGGAATAAACTTTTGATGTACACAAGATGCATGAATCTCAAAATAACTATTTTGAGTAAAATAAGGCAATCCAAAGGAGTGCATACTTTATGATTCCATTTATATAAAATTCTAAGCAATGCAAATGAATCTATAGTGAAAAAAAGCAAATCAATGATTCCATGGGGAAAGAAAAGGGATGGAAGGGAGGAATTATAAAGGACCAAGAGGAAACTTTGGGAGATAAAAGATATTTTTATTATCTTGATCTTGCTGATAGTTTCATGAGTATACAAATATGTCAAAAAATAAACCATAAATTTGATTAGATTTTCTGAAAGATAGTGGTCTACCAGATTTCCTTTCCCTCCTACCCCCTTCTTGGATAATTCAACCACCTAGGTAGGTTACGGGATCTTGGAGCAAAATGTAACATAAATTCCCAAAACAACTGTGAGAAAGCGAAGTATAGCAAATCAGTTATATTCTGTTTTATTTTGTTCTTTTTGTTAGCCATGGAAAATCCATCTGCATAGAAGGAGATATGCCTGTTACATTTGGGGTTCCCCAGGATGAATACTATGAAAAGGGATTTCCTGTACAGGATTTTTATTAGGGAGGGTTCTTGGGATCAATCCCTGTGAAAAAGAAAAAGCAGGATTGGGTAAATGGAGAAGTCAAGCTATAAGGCAGGCCTAGAAGCTTCAGCTAACCCCATAGATTCTCTGGAGCTAAAGAGACAGTGCTATTTAGAAGGAAGTCCAAATAGATGATAACCATGTGACTAAAAGTTATAACATGCATACTAGATAGCAATGGGTTCAGGTGAGGCTTGATGCAGTGTTCAAAGAATGTCAAGGGCCCAGGTTCTTGCTCTCTGTTCTGCCTTCCGCACATTAAGCTCCATACTCTGGCTCTATTCAGTGGTTTCCTCAGTTCCAGATTGTGAAGAACAGTGACAGATAGTGAAGTCTTAGTCACATACCTCACATCCTCCAATCAACAACCCCAGTGGAAAATAAATCAAACGGCTAGGACCTCTGACAGAAAACAAAAATCTTCTCAAAAAAAAAGAAAGTAAAAAGTAAATCTAGCAAAACTCTTTATATCTCTTCATTAGGGAATGTGCCCATACTTGAACCAATTTCCCTGGTCAGGAAACTGGACTGGACTTGGCACATTCCTGAAGCTCAGACAGAATCCACTCTTCCAAAATGGAGGAGGAAAGAATTTCATAGAGAATCTGGGGGTGCTATAACAAGAAGTAGATGGAATAGACGCTAAGTGACAAACAAGACTAACACTCAAGCAGAACTACAACGATTTAAAGCAAAGACACACGCAATGGGGCAATTTTAGGGACTGAGTCATTTAAAAAGGTACTTCTGGAGAGTATGTAGGCCATGTGTTGGCTACTCCAACACCACCACAGTTGGTGACCAGTGACCCCGCTCACTCATACACAATCTGTTGTTACTTTTCCCATAAGTAAACATATCTTCATCCTTTCAAATTAAAAACTATAAGAAATGTCAAGAATGAAAAGAAAAACACTTTTAAATTAAACTCTATTAAAGAAATGCTAGTTCAAAAAAGACATAATTGGGCTCTCTAAAACCTGGCAGCTCCCAAACGCCAACAAGTTTTTCTCTTCGCAAGTCTGTTCTCAGCCATTCCAAGAACGGAACGGAGAAGAACAGAGCTACATCGTTTTGATGACAACCCACTTCTAATCCACAGGATCATATGCCTTTGCACCCTGCTCAAAGGAAACTTGGCCTAGAAAAAAAATTAGTTTCATAACAAACCAGCCACTCTGAGAATAGAGGTGAGAAGAGATCGGGTGGAAGAATGTGAGACGTGCAGAGGAGTTGGCGAGCTTTAACTGCCAGTTCATATGCAGCCTCAGGATTGTGCACGATGACCGGAGGGACTTGGCTTCTGGTTCTCAGCCAAACTCTTAATTCAGGAGTAGAAAGGAACAAAGTCTGGAAGGTGTGGGGGTTTTTTTCAGTCACTGAGGCAAATACAATTATTTCAAGGAAAAGAGATTACAATGAAAGGTTAGCATCTGAAGCATCACCATCATCCTCATCTAACATTTTGAGGAGCATGGTTTGCAAGACGTGCCAAAATCTGTCTTTTTACAAAGCTTACAACCCAGACTCAAATGCATGGTTGTATTGGCTAATGAAGTTCAGAGAGATACAGGACCCAGGGAGGCTGTAAAACTGGGAAGTCTTGTTTTGTGTCACTCATCCCCCTCCCCACCTCCCCTCTGGTAACCATTCATTTCTTCTCTAGAGTTAAGAGTCTGGTTTTTTTTTTTTTTTTTTTTTGGTTTGTCTTTTTTTTCTTTGTTCATTTCACAAAACACATGTTTACATCAATAAAATCTCCACCTAAGGCATGATGAAAATATATGTGTAGGATAGCTAATTATAAGAGATTTAAAGATTATGCTTTAAGAAATAGGATTTAAGACAAATGCCAAAAAACTGGAAGGAGAAAACTATGTTAGATGGCCAGAGATCATCCGGTGGATTCTCTTTCCCAGGAACGTATCTCAGTGACACTATTCTTAAAGCCTCTTCTTTTATTTCTCCTTCTCCCCCCACTTTCTCTCAGTAGTTACCATTTCAAGGAAGCTTCACACCCAAGAACTTACTGCTGTTAATGAAGCAAAAGATAGTAATGAAACTCAAGCTGGAAAAAAAAAAACTGCTTTAACTAAGTTCTAATAAAGCTTCTTACAGATTAAAGCCATACAGGTGAAATGTGCATAAAGCTTACTTTCTCATGGTGCTCTGATGAAATAAGCAAAAGGATATGAAAAATTAGCTGCATTCAACCAAACCTTTCCCCTCATCACCCTGTCACCCAACAGGCCACTAAATACACTGGAGAATGATTCTGAGAAACGGAAGACATGCTCCTTTGGTTCCCTTGATTTTCTCTCATTTCTGTGAATTTAATTTTCTGTGTGAGCATGTGTCTGAGTGGGGCAGACAGATTGGTGCAGGGTTTCTTAAAAACAATTTTTTGCTCCATCAGACACAATATATTCTGCTGAAGGAGAAGAGAACACTATACCCCAGGGAAAAGAAAGTTTCCCCAAAAGTTTGTTCCCTCAAAACTTTACAAAGGAAGAAGGCGTCCCTCTTGGGTGATTTAATTTAATTGTTATGTTTTTTAACTTTGTTCTGGGGAAAATTAAGCAACCATCAGCTGCACTTCATAGACAAATACCACTCTTTGGTAGATAGAACACAAAACTAGGAATCGGAAAACCAAAAAAAGAATCCTGGCACAGCGCTGGGTGATTTCATCTCCACATGCCTGAATTTCCTGTTTGCAAAATGAGATAGAGCTTCCCACTCGTCACTTCTTTCTTGGAGATGCTGTGAAGACTAATAGTCTTCACTCTGGTTTTTTTTCTTCCAAGAAACAGAGATTTTTAATGGTACGAAAGACGCATCTTGATTAGTATGGAGAGGGCAACAGAGACATGACTGGGCGCTACATTTGCCAGTAACAATGGAAGTAAGGCATGATCTGGGCTCTTGAGATGCTCACAACTTAGATGGGCATCAGACATTGAAATAGATAATCAAACAGGGCAAATGTCAAGATATCCATGGGAACAGGCCAATCTGAGCTGAGTCTTAAGAGGTAGGAGATCCTGGAGGTTAAATTCACAGACTCTAAATTCCAGTTCTGAAACCAGACTTCGAACTGAGTGAACGTGGACAAGTTACTTAACTTCACAGTGTCCCAGTTTCCTTATCTGTGAGGAGATAATAATAGTACCACCCTCATAAGGATAGTGTTTAAAACAGTCAGTGCTGACATATAATAAGTGGTATTGTTAATGTCATTGATTGTTAGGATGAGTAAGATCATCTAGACAAGGAAAGGAGGAGGGTAGCAGCATGAACCACAGAGGCCAGTCAGAAACAGCACACTTGATTAGTCAAAATTATAAGAAATGCTCTGTCCCTAAAGCATAAAAGATTGGGCAGATAAGGCCAGCATGGGAAGTTCACAGAGGTCTTTGTTATGAGCTTGACTTTATTTTATGGCAATGCAGAACCACTAAATGATTACAAATACAAAAGTAACGTACTCAAATTTGTGATTTAGCTAAATAATCAAATGAAGATGCTGACAGAATATGGTCAATTGTTTGCAAAAAGGCTACAACTATTTCTGTCCCTGTGTCCATGCCTCTTTATGTCTTCGAAAGTGTTCCCACAAGAGATTAAATATGTCCCTATCTATTCAATGGGGGTTGGCTTGGGACTTGCCGGATCTAATAAAACGCAACCAGGTTGTATTGTGCCAATTCCAAGACTAAACTTCAAGAGCGCCTCCGTTCTTCTGTGGACTCTCACGGAACCCTGCCTCTCTACCATGTGAACAAGCCAAGCTAACCTACCTAACTACCTAAATTACCTAAACTACCAATCTACAGAATCAGGAGCTAAATAAGTAGTTGTTATTTAAATTCATGTTATTTTTGTAGAGCGATACTATGCGCAACAGCTAACTGATACACCCAGTAAAGAATTTTTTAAAGGACTAAATTCAAATATTAGGTTTAAAATGGTTAATATACACAGGTGCCACTGAAAACATGATGGGTGTCATAATAATGATTTTTTATTATTTTAATGTTTATATATTTTTGAGAGAGAGACAGAGTGTAAGAAGGGGAGGTGTGGAGAAAGAGGGAGACACAGAACCTGAAGCAGGCTCCAGGCTCTGAGCTGCCAGCACAGAGCCTGATATGGAGCTCAAACTCACAAACCAGAACCACAAGATCACACTGGACACTTAACTAACTGAGCCACCCAGGTACCCAGTAATGATATATTTTTATTTGGAGGAAATTGTACATTTTACAGTGAGCTTTCATGTGAATTCTCACTACTATAAACATTCTTGAAATAACTTGACAGGTAGCATTATTCCCTTTCATGTTTTGTTACATCTGTAATCAAGCAATGGGATGTAGAACTGAATTACGGAACTTTGATATCTGGTGGAATTTTTTTTAACCATATTAGGCTGCTTTCCCAAGAAAATAAACAAAGATGTCATTTATTTTATTCATCCATCTATATAGCAATTACTTAAGAGTTTTCTGTGTGTGGGACACTGGGCTAATAAGCCAAGCTAACCTACCTAACTACCTAAATTACCTAAACTACCAATCTACAGAATCAGGAGCTAAATAAGTAGTTGTTATTTAAATTCATGTTATGTACCGGGAACAGAGTAGTGAATAACTCAGTCAGAATCCTGTTTTGTGGAGTGTTAGTGAGGGACATAGGCGGGTAAACGGACCAGTACTAAAAATGTGGTAAGTGTTATGACAGCAGAAGTATACAGGGTATTCTCAGAACTTAAGGACTCAGGGGAAGCTTTCCAAAAGAAGCAACATCTAAACTGAAATCCAAGGAATGACTGGGAATTGGCCAAGCAAAGAGAGAGAGAAGGCAATTCACATCATGAGGAATAGCATATGCAAAGTCATGAAGACACTCATGGCACGTTCTGGGTCCTGAAAGTAATTACTCAAGTTTATAAGCTCTTCATACATAGGATGAGTGAGGAGAGGGAAGCAGGAGACAATAGCAGAAATTTGACCTTAACAGGATTCATAGAATTCGGCCAACATCTTGAAGGCAATTGGAAGTCACTGAAAATATTTTAAGGAAGGTCATGATACGGTCAGCTTTGCATTTTAGAATAACTCTGCTAAAATTTAGGACTATACTTGAGAGAGGTGAGGAATGAATAGAGGTAGGGGGCAATTTATGAAGCTGTGGCAGTAGTTCAGGTAAAGCATGATGATGTCCTAGGATGGGATAGGTGGCCATGAAGATGAACAAAAATGAATAGAATTAGACTTTGTGTAGGAGATAGACACAAGAGGCTTTGCTGTTTAACTGGATATTAGTGAGACGGAGGCCAGCCCCAGATTGCTGCCTTGGCCAAGTAAGTGAGCGGTAGTGTTGATCACTGGTTCACTCAAACGGTGGACACTGGAGAGGAACCATGTGGGGGAAGGAAATACTAAGCCCAGTTTTAGGTATATCAAGTATGATGTTCCTGTGGGGTGTCCAAAAGCACATGTCCACTAGGCAGTTGAGGAAAACAGTGATGTGAAGAAGGGAGAATTTAATCTCCATGGCCTCTTGAACAATTATGGATACTTTGACACAACTAGATTCACCTGCAGACTTAGCAGCAATGGTCTGAACGGGATGTGCCTTTTCCTGTGGTGCACAATGGCAAGCAATTTGATGAGCATCTTCTGGAGGGCTTACCCCTTAGGATCAGAGCAGGGTATCTGCAGTAAGTGATAGCAAGATAGCCATCCTAAACCTTTTAATTTGGCAAAGCATGGGTGTGGATGGTGTGCAGAGAGCAGCAGCATTATGTTCCAGTCCCCGAAAGAAGACAGCAATTTTATTAGGTTACCCCTGTCTCTCTCTACTGAATAAACTAGGATAATCTACACTAACCCATTTCATCAGGAAAACACCTCTGTGATGTCAGCAAAACAGACAGTAGTATCCCCATCTCACAGATAAAGGCACTAAAACTCTCAGTATCTTGTCGGGTCCCATTAGTAAGTGGCAGAGCAGGGACACTACAATTTCAGGTACCTTCCACAGTGCTCTTTTTATTTAAAAGATGGGGGGGTGATCAATAGGACATAACATATTAACTAAAAGATATTAGAAGAATTAAGATAACTTTATAGTTTATGGTCTGGGAAACTTGAATATTGGCGATGTCTCCAGTCAAAATTGAGAACTTTAGGATGGAAAAAGTTTGGCTAAGAACAGCACTTCAGTTATGAGCTGAAACTGTTAGGCAAAAAGAGAGCAGGCCATCTCTAACTAGGATAGCTCCTGTCTCTCTGTAGCTTCACTCAAGGCCCATTCCTTGGATAAACAGGATGGAAGCTAGAGCTTTCCAGGAAACCATCTCTTCAAACACTTCGATATGCACCATCTCTTTATTAAAAGGACAATTTAAAATGGACCACGGTTGGGATGCTGGGTGGCTCAGTCGGTTAAGCCTCCCACTTCAGCTCAGGTCATGAGCTGTGCTGACAGCTCAGAGCCTGGAGCCTGCTTCAGATTCTGAATCTCTCTGTCTCTCTGGCCCTCCCCCTCTCATGCTTGTCTCTCTCTGTCTCAAAAATAAATAAAACATTTAAAAAATTAAAATACATTAAAAATAAAATAAAATGGACCACAGTATGTTGTAAAGGCAAATCAGGTTGATAAAGTTAATAAAAAGGAAGGATATTACCTAAGACAGTTAACCCCGGCTCTAATACAGCTCTGAAATACAACTTTAAATACATTTATTGTATTTCCAGGTTTCCCACAAGGAAACGGGCAGCATTTCTACTCACTTACTGAGAAGTATATGTGTCTTAACTGATAAATGTGTTTAGATGAAAGAAGCCAAAAAGGGTTTTATTTATTAGAAAATACCATAACTAGAGCATTTCAGGCTATATTTTTTCTTACTCCCTTTCTGACATTTTCTTTGAAGGTCATGGAGATGACCGAGTGCAAAGAGGTTCACAGTATTTGGGGTTATTTATGCAACTTGTTGTGGACATACAATTTAAGCTTGACCAGTCTGATCACTGTGGAATGAGCCCTGGCTAAGTGGTAGGGATTAATCTGCCAGGAGACAGTCTTCGATAAATTATTTGGTAGGGTTTTTTTTTCCTTTTCCTGATTTAAAACATTTTCTTCCAATAAATAATCGAGTTGTATACTGGAAAACGAAAATGACTGACCTCCTCAGAAAGTAAAAGAAAGTCTGAAAATGGAAACTGGAGAGTTTTCCCTTCTAGTGTCCACTGAGTGAGAAAATATACTTATTTATTTGAAATACCAGCAAATGGGCTCTGATGTAATGAAATATTTATTGAAATTGCCACTTTGGCCCACTACAGTTGCTGATAGGGTTTAACAAGAGTCAGGTAAGGAAGCCAGAGTGAAGGTATGTCTATTTATTTATTTATGGTCCAAGCAGCTTCGACCATAAGGCTTACATTGGGAAATCATACAAGCAAAGCCATACATGACTGACAATAATAGTTATTTTCCATTTTCATTGAATCGTTTGCCACAGCTCAGGAAACTCAATCTTAAAGGATTTCTACATTTACTCAATTCAGTATTTAACCCTTTATTCTATTAACATATATTTATGTTGGTGCTAAAGTGCACAATATCGAGTAGTTATTCAATATTTTTTTAAATTTTATCATGAATATCTTGTGTTTTTTGTTACTAGTTTTTCTTTGTTTACCTATGTGTTTCTCTGGCCTATCTATACTTTGTGAATTGGTTTTATTTCACCAACTCAAGCTAAGGCTATTTTCCTTTCCTTCTTGCTTTGGTGAAGATATATCTATCCAAATTAAGACCATGTCTGTTAAAATTGTAACAATTACTCTGTGAAAGCAATTTCAAAACAATTCTTAAAATAAAACATCTGTATGAGCTATGCTCAGAAAGAATAAGAAGGGTCTAGCACTCTAAAATCTTATATATACCAAATAAAGCCAGTCTGAGGAGATGGGGGGGGCATCTCTGCCCTTCAGAGAACACTGAGAGACACAGGGGCTGTGGGACTGTTCATGAAGTTCATCATGATTTATTAAGAGAGCTTGAGAAAGTCACTAACTGGACATTGTAGGAAATAGTCTCCAGCACTACTTAAAAGCATTCCAACATGTTTACTTTTGCTATTTCTGGGTTTTAGAAAGCTAATAAATTAATAGAATCATAGAACTTTACAGTGTAAGTAGACTTAGAGACAATCTAATCAAAGTTCCTTAATTTATGAATAAGGAAATTGCGATCCAGAGGCATTAACTGAATTGAACAAAGGCGTATAGATAGCAGCAGAGCAGTAACTAGAAACCAGGTCTCTTGACTCCTACTTAGTGTTTTTTCAACAATTTCAAATAATTACACCATAATCATACACACACACATACACATATGTTAGGAAAACCAGCTATATACATGAGTCTAATAAAGTTTTCAAAGATCACAAATGATTTGAACAAGCTGCCAACTCATGACCTCCATATGTGTTTCGAAGAATGTAGTGGATGCCATGGTATGTTGCCCAGATCCATCTCCAAGACTAGTCCCTAATTCCCTCAGCTTCTGGAAATGTTGGCAGTCAATATTCTCAACAGAGTCTCCTTCTAGACTTTCTTTGGCTGAAGAGGGCCCAAGGTTAGGCTTTGCACTGAATGACTAGGCAGTGCCAGATATGAAAGCCCAGCCCCTTTATACCAATTTGGGAGCCTTCCCAGCTCCCAAGCTCCTCTCAGGCTCAGCTTCTTCTTTTGTTGTCCCTGTATTATGGTTCCACTCCTTCTCCCCAACCCTGCTTCCTTTACTCCCTTCCTACCAGTGTTTATCCTGAGAGCTGTATGCCCCAAAATTCTGCCTTCCTGCAAATCTTCCTCAGAGTCTACATCCCAGAGAACCTGACCAAAGACACACAGGGCACGGTTAAGAGGGTGGGCTCTAGAATCAGACTGCCGGGGTTTGAAAACTGGCCATACTACTTCCAAGCTGTGTTGCCTCAAGCAAGTAACTCCTTAAATCTTTTTGATCATTTTTTTAAAATATTAAGGCCTACCACATAGAGAGAGTACGTATTATATGAGTTAATCCATGTTGAAGTCGTAGTGTAGTGCTTGGCACAGACTAATTGGCAGTATCAGTCAGGATGCTAAAGGAAACAGATGGCACATTCAAAATAAAGGACTATTTACAGGGGTGTGGGCAGAGCTAAAAGAACCAATAAGGAATGGCAAAGCATCCAGGGACTAGCAACAGTGGGAAGCCAGTACCAGCCCTAGGCCTGACAAGGGCAAGGAGTGAAAGTAATGTTGCAGATGCACAATGTGATGTACACTGCCTGGAGAGGCCTGGGGCTCTGAATGAGGCAACCCTTCAACAGATGCAAAGCAGGAGAAGAGCTCATCCTTGCCAGACCATGGCAAGGGAGCCGGAGGATGAGAATATATACAATGGGTACTTTTACCTCCCACCCTCTGATTTCCTGTTGGCCCACTACTGGTCAAACACAACCAGAAGACGGCAGCAAGAGATACGAGAAGAATCAGCACTCTAACCCTCTCCCTGCCCCCATGCACTCCAGAGAGCAGGGCAGGGCAAAGAAGGGCAGAAATGGATCTAGAGAACAAACTGATAACAGCCAGCATGGTTGTCCTCAAATATTAGCTATTATTTTTCCAATTTCTTCAATTCCTAGAATATCTGGCATTTGGTGTCTTGCTGTTTATAAATATTCAAGCCAATAGAAATTTGATTATAAGATAGATTTGGATTCTTAAAAAAAAAAACCTCCAACCAGTCCAACCAGCATGTTACTACAACATCTGACACACAGTAAGTACTCAATATATATGTTAATTGATCAACTGCCTAACTGATTTAACATAAATTAAATAAAATTTTCTTTAATAGGAAAAGTAAGGAAAACCCTTTGGAGATATGATTTGACTTTAACATTCTTAACATATTTTCAAGTTACTGAAGAATTTTAGAATTGTCAAGGGTTACTTACATTCACTGCATACCTAAAAAGAAAGTTAACAAATAAATGCAAGTTTGGATTACTATTATTTCTCAATAAGAGAAAGATTGCAAGAATTAAATTCCACATACAAGAGAGAGAGAAGACAATAATCCCTCACAACAAAAGGTTTTATTAAAGGTAATAAAATAAATTCCAATGATGGGAAGTCCTTTTTTCATGTAGGTTTAGATCTTCGAAGGATATTTCAAGGAACAGATAAGAGAATTACTCTTCCTCTTATGTAGGAAGAAGAGCGAGTAAGGCACTTGAGTGAGTGTATAACTTTTGATAGCCCATCTACCCTTTCTGAGTTTCAACTTACTCCTCTGCAAGAAAGAAAGGGAGGGAGGGAGGAAAGGTGGGAAGAAAGAAGAAAGGAAGGAAGGAAAGAGGAAAGAAGGAAGGCAGGAAGGAAGGAGGAAGGAAGGAAAAAGGAAGGGAGGAAGGAAGAATTTCTACTCCAAAGGACAAAATGATATAACTCAGGTCATATCAAATACACAGAAGTGGTGGTGTAGTTTCCCATCTCGATACATACATGTTTATGTGCACACACTCAACTGTCAGGGACCTACTGTTCACCATCAAGGAAGCTTGCGTGTTGCTGTTCAAGACTGACTTGCCCCACTTCCACCGGGATAATGAGAAAAATTAAAGATATCCCAGAAGGGTCCAACCTCCTGATTCCAGACTCTGAACTCTTCCAAAGCATGGAGCCCTTTCTCCAAAGAATTCAACCAGGAGTTCTCAACCTGAAATGTGTGCAGTCTTTGAAACACCCTAACAAAAAAAGGATGAAAAAAATATATATCATTCAGGAGAGATAATCCACTGATTATAGAAGATCCTCAAAGAAGTACGTGACCCAAAAAAAGACTAGGACCCCTGCCCTAGGAATCATACCTACGCAGCCTCCCTGACCACACCCCAGGGGCAGGCCAGTCCTTGCCTGGCCACAGAGGGAATTCAAGTTCCCTCAATTAACCTACATTCTACACTCCATTCACAAGGGGAAAGAACAGAGCTTTTGTCCATGAATATTGTGGCTTTACTTTCTGAAGCTTGAATATCAATTTACATAATTCAGTTTTCAGCATATGTAGTCAGTTCTCACAGTTCAATGTCCCTTTTATTATTATTTTAGATTTTGCTGAGGCAAATCTTTTGATTGCCCAAAAGTTTGCCTGCAAGCTTTATGCAGTGAAAGTTTTAAGGCATTGGTAAATATTTATGAAAATCTCACTTCTAGGAATTAAATGCACGATTTTCATGTTTTGAAAACATAAAATGCTTCATTCACAGACTAATTCTAAGATTTGTAAACTATCTAGCCTGGGTTTTTTTTTAATTCAAAAATAGTTAACTGAATGTTCCCATGATCTTGAATAGCATAGTTCTTTAGAACTTCAATTCCTGGTTTGGGACTTTTCAGGTAAATAACAGGAAAATTTCTCTTTAACTTGATTAATGTAATGATAATAATGTTATTTGATTATTTAACAGGCACTTATATAGACCTTTTTTTGAGCCAGACACTCTTCCAAGCCCTTTACAGCTATTAAGCTTCTTTAAGCCTCATTATAATCCAACAAGACATGTAATATTATCCCCACTTTACAGATGAGAAAACTGAAGCAAAGAGGTAGTGGCTAAGCACCATGCCCAGAGTCACATGGCTATTAAGTAGCAGAGCCAGCATGCAAATCCAGACAAAAACAATAACAGCAGCCACAATAAAATTAAGAACATCTAATAGTTACTGAATATGGTACTCTATGCCAAATGTTGGGTTTGGTGTTTTCCCTGAATTGCCTGATTTAATCCTCCCTGTAACAATATTACGTAGGTATTCCTTTTAGCCCGCTTTACAAATGATGGGGCCCAGAGATGCTGAGTAAATTGCCCAGGACCACACAGCTGGTAAGGGGCAGAGATAAGACTCAATCCAAGTCAGCTGACTCCACACTTGTAATTACAATGTTACAGAGATCCCAGTAAAGGGTGTTGTCAGGGGCTGTCAGACAAAACAGCACAGAAGTTTGCTAAGAGAATAATCACCCCCTTCACTCTGTAGGTTTCAGTAACTTTTCATAATATGTAACTGAAAAGGCTGATGGCCCTTGATTCTCTTGCACCATCCTGGTGGCCGGCTTCCCTCTCCTCCCACAGTCTCTCAAGCATGCGATTGTCTTCTAGCTGCTCTCCCAGAAACGGTTCCAACTTCTCTCAGACGGACTTCAGAATGAGGGTTTGGAGGAAACTAATGTGCTGTGTTTATATGTCCTGTCCATGGGCTGTGGAACCAGAGGTGACAAGAGGTTACAGACACAACCTTTCAGCTCCTGCACAGCACTGACACCCTCCACCCCCACCTACAGAACCCCCTTAGGTCCTCCCCACTGGAGACTGTTAGTCTGGTGTCCTGGGCCTGGTTCAAAGTAATATTTAGTTGATAGTGGCCACCAGAGGATGGCTCCGGTGGTGGAGGGGAGAATAATGCCCTTTGCTTAAAACCTCCACTCTGAAGCTGAGTGAGGTCACATGTGACCAATAGAAGGTGGGCTTGTGGAGAGGAGGTCACCTCTATGGTTGAAGAAGAAGGAGATCCAAATTTGCTTTCGACAAATTGGCCTTTCATGCCCTTATTGTGACTCGGTCACTGGAGTCCATGGTTAGTGTGGGAGAGCAGAACAAAGGCCAAGGGCTCTAGCAAGCTTGATCTCAGTCTACTGCGCCCCTCAGTGAGTGATATGGCTCAGTGCTAGAACAATTATCAGTGCTAGAAAAGACAGAGAACACACCTCCATAAGCAGTTCCAAGAGAAATATTTCTGCAGAGCCACAGAAAATAATGGAAGGGAAACTTGCAAAGAACAAAACAGAAATTTTACTCAATAATTTTGGTGTTACAGTGCTTAAACAGTGAGATTTTTAAGAGCACTGTTAGATCTCCCAAAGCGTTTTACAAAGTTAGAGATATTCACTTCAAATTTTCTATATTAGCCAAGGCTGAGCAAGAAAAGTGATGGTTCCAGCAAGAAAAGGCTACAAAGAAAACTTATGATGCCTGTACTAACTCAGCCAACTTTAATAGGGGCAGATCTAATTCCCATCTTCAAATTTATGAAGGATTTCCTACACTTCATCTTTCAAAACTACTTTTTTATATTTTATCTTAAAGTTTAATAACACAAATATCAATTCTGTTTCTATCCTAGAACTCAAATTTCCAAGACAAATACAGCCTATAGAATCCATCAAAGCTAAGGAAACTCACAGAATTGCTGATCTTTACTGCTGCTAAATAAAACGGATTGGGAAGTCAGCAGACTGTTAGAAGACTTCAGATTTTCTGCAGAATTAGTCATTGCCATTGAGTCAAAGTGAAAACTCACACCAATATTTCCCTTTTTTTTTTTTTTTTGCTTCTGTATTTCGTAAATTCTCAGCATTCAGCAGTGATGTTTCTAGGTGATAAAATAGACATAGATTTCTAACTCCATGGGCTCAATGGATAATTTTCTAAATTCCCATGTGTGTTGATATTTTTATTTTGAGTTAAAATAAGTAATGCAAAAGACATGTGGCATTCCTGAACTTTAAAAAATGGAATTTGGCTTATGTCATAGTTTTGGAGCTATTTACTCAAAGAAAGACCTGGGCCTTTCTTCCTGAAAAAACTTTTTTATCAAGCCAGGTGGAGTATGATAAATCAGTGCCAAACTGCGAAACCTTTTCAATAACACTTGCCTAATGCTTACTATGTACAAGACATTGGTCTAAATGTTGTGTATTACAGGTTGATAATCCCTTAATCATAATTCTAAAATTCAAAAGCCTTTGAAAACCAGATATTTTTGGCAGCAAAACTTGACCAAACTCATTTGGCAGCAAAATACGACCTGATTTTTAGCTGCAGAAGATGTTAATGTTTATTACTAATTGGTGCCCCAGATTCCACTGGGTACATTATGTAATATATGGCATATTATATAACATATAAATAGAAACATAAATTGGATCTAAAGGCACGTGATTAAATTACTATCCCATGAGATAGGGAGTAAAAACATTGAAAAAACAGATGAACGGTCAATCTGAAAAAGACAAACTATAATTGCAAAGTCAAAATTTAACAGAATGAATTTTCCACATTTAGTTACTAAGCAAGTATTTATTATAGACCTTCTATGTGCCAAGTAAGACCAATAGGGAATGTAAGCATACAGAGGACAGGGAGTATGTTTTGCTTTATTTATTTTGCTTTATCATTTCCTTAAAAAAATAAAATTTAAGCAATATAAATAAAAGGCTTTACCTTTGAGTACAAAGACTGTGCATGAGGTGGGAAGAGGGCTGGCTTCATGGCCGGTGCACCTAAGGACTCAGAGGCTTTAGTTAACAGCAAGTTCCAGGAGTCAACAAGACGAGGTGACTTGCAGAAAAGGCTAATTGAATCTTGGGTGGCATAAACCTTACTGATCAGCTCAGGATGTTTCTTAAACTTTCAGCCATCACTTTCAGGGGGGGTGTAAATCAATTACATTATGTACAGAAGAGGGATAAAGCAGTAAAGACACTCAATATTATGACCTGTAAGCAACAATCGAAAAGCCTGGGAATCTTTAACCTGGAGAATAAAAGGTAAGAATGCATATGAACCCACACTTCAAATAATTTAAGAAATGCCTAAAGAGCTGTCAACGGTGGGCTTCCAGCCACTCCACTCTAAAGAGGTAGTGCCTCTACCACAGTCCGGCATCCTTTACCTATGAGATGGCCATGCTTTGTATCACACACCCATT
Organism: Suricata suricatta; assembly: GCF_006229205.1. Classification (NCBI taxonomy): domain Eukaryota; kingdom Metazoa; phylum Chordata; class Mammalia; order Carnivora; family Herpestidae; genus Suricata; species Suricata suricatta. The sequence continues at coordinate 67,648,107 of NC_043705.1, forward strand.
CTCATAGGGGTGACTGGACTAGTAGTTGACATATGACTGTGACTAAAAAAGTCAGTCCATAGCCAGCACACCTGTAGCAGAATTTGAAGTAAAAGGTCAGTTGGACTTGACTTTCCCTTCATGGAATTTGTATTGGAAAACACAGAATGAGTGAACCAACTAGAATGGAAGCAGAAGCTGAAAGGAAGCCAGCAGACAGAGCTGGCCCACAGTAAACTAAAACCATGTATAAACTTAAATGATGACAGAACAAAACACTTTGTAAGCTGAGAAACTTCAGCAGTGAGAGAAGAAAACAGAGCAAACTTCAGAGGACAGCCAAGGTGCTAAGAGGGAAACAGGGAGAACAGGAAAAGGGAAAATCTGGTCCTTGGGAACTGGTTCAATGCCTGCTTACTTTTCTCTCTCTCTTCTCCCTCTTGTTTCCTCTTGCTTCCTTTCTCTCTCTCTCTCTCTCTCTCTCTCTCTCTCTCTCTCTCTCTCTCTCCCTTTTTCCATTCCATTTGAATCCTCTTAATAAACTCCCTTTTTTTGCTAACACTTGTAAGTTTCTGCTCTTACAAATAAAGTAAAAACTGAATTGTTCTGAGAAAAAATGAATTAAGCAAATTTTCTGGATTCTTGAGGGGTAAACACAAATTGGCAGAAGCTTCAGAGAGATTGGTTTCTTTCTAGTAGTCCATAAATGTGAAATGGCTGCCTCAAGAAAAAGAGATTTGTCTGCCACAGAGAAGTCCAAGTACAAGCAGCTAGCCACACGATAGGGACCCAAGCCCAGTATGAAGTGGGTGACTGAACAAACTTCGAGCCCCTTCCAGTCCTGAAAATACATTCTCTGATACTAGGTGAAAAATTCTCCCTCTTAAGATGACAGAGATGGCCTTCATAATCTAAGAAAAGCATAGCCTTCTAAAATAGAATTTTGCCTTTTGGATTTTGGTTAGAATATTTTTTTCCATTCAGTACTTTGCCATCTTGAACTTCTTTTCTTTCCAATAGGAAATGACAAGCCCAACTACAATTTTAAGTTCAGTAAATAATGTCTTAAGTGTTTTTGGTTTTGAGAAAAGAAACAGGTCATTTTGGCGCTGATTTTTTTCCACTCATTTGTAAATTCACGTGTATTTTTCAGTAAATTTGGTTCATATGATTTTGATTTATTTACACGGAGCTCCCTAAAATGTGTGGTTAGCAATTTGATGACTATGCACCTTTTAATTAGTCTGTCTCAGAACCAGAAAGTCATGTGTTGCCAACACGACCAAAGTGAAATCCAGATGACACAAATTTGGATACAAATCGCAAGAGCCATAAAATTTAAGACCATTCTAAACTTGGCGATACAAGTTCTCTTGTTCCCAAAAGTTACAGACAAAACAAGTTCCAAGTATAAAGTACTTAAAAAATTTTTCACGCAAACATGTGGTGCACAGATAAATGGCAGTGCAACAGCTGCCCGTCTCACTGCACTGCTACCATGATTACTTCATGGCCGACTTGGGATCTAGGGGGCTGTTGCTTTGCATGAGCTTGTGTCTGCATCCCCAAAGAATCTGGAACCTAGTCAAGAAAGCCAGTCAACCAGTTGCTTAGCAAAGTGTAAACCAAACCACTTGCAGGAGATAGAATGTGTCTCGTTCATAGAATCAGATAATGTTAAGTGTGGTAGGAACCTTAGAAATAATCTTGGCCAATCCTTCAGTTTAGTAATGTGTTTTAAATGGTTGTTTTGACATTCTATGTACATAACCTTTAAAATTCAAATGACATTGGTCCAAGCATGAGTTTAATTTAGTTAAAACTCAAAGCACATATGGAGCAGAGAGAACATTTTCTAGGGAAACCTAGAGAATTGTTTTATGTATCTTTTTTTTTTTTTTTTACTATTTATCCTTGAGACCCACAAAGTGAAAATAGGTGTCCTCCTTTAAATGTTTTAGAAAGACTGATAAGACTACAAGGGCATATAAAATGCATATTTTATATAAAATTTGTGTTGATAAAAATTCTAAACCTGCTTCAACATATCTATATGTGCCAATTTTCTGCAAGCCAACATTTCATAAATCATATTCAAAACAAATACCAAAAATACATAACTTACATAATTAAACACTGATGTATTAAATTTACACGTGGGCATAACCTTTCAAATTTAAAGATATTTATCCATGCCAAGGTCTATGTATTCAGCAAGGGGTGGGGGGAAAAATAAATCCTTAACCAGAAGTCCTTTCCTTAATGAGTTCATTGGTTAAAGTTTGAGGTCACTGCCCTCACGTCACCTAGGGCATCCTTGCAAGTCAGAGACATGAGCCTGAGGTAGTTCTCCTTGTTGATGTTTTTCTCTCAGAAGTCTCTGATTATCTCTCCCCCATTTATAAGCTTTAGTTTTTGCTGAGTTTCTTCTAACTATTGAGATTAAAGATGGCCCATCAGGATTGAACCCAACCACCCACTCACCAAAGAATCTCTTTCATTATCTGTCACTCATCATCCTTCTAAGAAATATGGTTGATCCTCATTATATAATAAAGAGGAAGCACAATCTCCTAAGATTTAGTGGGTCTTGAGACATCTTCCGTCTTTTCTCTAATTTAAAATTTTGTTTCCTAAAATCCCCTTCCTTAGGAAATTCCTCATTCTCCCAAAACCACTAGTCTTTTCCTCCATCTTCCAAAACCTTGCCCCACACTTCAGGACCCTATTCAAGTCTCACCTCCTCCAGGAACCCTTCCCTGATCCTCCAGTCCTCTGTGCCCTGCCCCTACTTTGAACCTCTAATGTGCAACCTCTAAGGTTGTACATAAGCTTCGATTTACTTGCTTGTTTCACGTATTAGTCTTCTCTTCCTAACTAGAGACTCCTGTGAGGAAAGAATTATGCTTTATACTATTTTTACATTCCTGCAGTGATCAGTAGATTGCAGCAGCCAAAGTAGGTGTCAAATACATATGAGTTAATAGATTGATAAATATTACAGTTCATTTCCACCTCGCAAATGATAATAAAGCAATATTTCTGCAACTGGCTAGAGCAGATTCATTTCCTCTAAAATTACCATTTATAAAATGTTATAAATAAACTTTGCAATAAAAATCATCTCTTCTAATACATTGGTTTAGCTCACAAGCATATGAGGTGCGGATCTCTGCCTTCCAGGAACTCACATTCACATGAGAGAAAGGCATGTCAATAAATTAAGATGCAATGTGAAAAACGCTCTCAAAGAGGCAAGGTCTATCACATGAAAGGCCAGAGAGAAAGGAGCACTCTCAGAGGTCTCCAATCAGACTCTAAAACCTGATAATTAACATCCCACACAACTTTCTGGATACACATTTGGAACTTTTTTTTCCCAAAGTGTCCTTACTATATAAATAACCAGAGTACTTTAAGACAGTAAGATTTATTGTTTGTATTAAAGTTCACAGTAAAACAGAAATGGAGATTAGAAATAACTTAGAAAAAATCATAATATAAATTATATTTGGGGAATGTAAATTTGGAAAAATACATAATATGAAGTCATATTAATGAAAGTATAGTTAGTATTTTATTCAAAATAAAAGGCATACTCACCTATAGCATCTACCTCAGTTGTGTTGTTTACTATGGTTTTGCTTTGTAATGCCTGTAAAATTCCTTGTACATATGCCTGAGGACTGGCATAGGTTCAACTGGCTTTTATTCAGGCCTATCTTTTGGTAAAAATTAGTGTAAGATAAAAACACTGTCTTTACCTATTTTGTAATCTTAATGTTAAGTGACAATGTCAAACTCTTGCTGCAGATCAGTGTACACATCAAATGCATGTCTCAAAATATTTTGAGGTTATTGTGAATGTTCTTTCTCACATCTCCTCTTACATTTCAGGATTTTATTATCCTTGTTAGCTTTGTATGAAAATATTATAATTAGATTTAATTTTCTTTCAGAAGCAAGTGGAATATAGCTTTGACATAACTTGACTCATATATATTCTCTATTATTTACACCATAGCTAAATGTGAAATTTATTTACCCTAAGCTTGTATTTTTTTATTTATGTTACCATTTATAGAGTCATTTTGGAACCATCTTAAATATAGCAATGATTATTTTAAAGGTACTATTAAATATGTGAATGTTTACATTAAAAATAAAAACAAGTTAGGCTGATAAGTAGTGGCTGGTAGCAGGGACATGGTTAATACTTACAGATCTGGAAAAGAAATGTGAATAGTAACTTCAATAAAGACTAGTCCAAAGTAGAAGTAAAGACAAGCATGAGATCTAGAGAGGGCAAAAAAAGTAAATGGGTAGCATCTTTTCTTGAGTTTTCTCAATTATGTTTGATAGTTAAAGCAAAAAATTAGAACACTGTACAACGTGGTTCTAAATGTTTATAGAGGAAATATTTAAGACAATTACATTACAGAGAAAAAACAGGAATGGCTACTTAACATTAAACAAAGTAGTCTTAACAGCAAAGAGAATTATCAGAAACAATGAGGAACATTATGTAATAATATAACAATATACCAAAATTTTTTAATGATACTAAATGTGCATTCAACAAACAACAGAGCTACAAAAAACGTAAAACAAAAATTAGTGAAACTAAATGGAGAAGCAGACAAATCCACAAGTGTAATTGGCTAGTGAAATATCTTTCTTGAATAATTGATTGAACTAAACAGAAAAGCAACAAGGTTTAGAAGAACTCAATACGATCAACCAACAGGATCTAATTGACATCTGTTGGACACTTCATGCAATAACAGCTGAACATACATGTTTTTCAAGTGATTATGAATTATATGCTAAGATAGGCCATATTGTGTCCTGTAAAACAGACTTCAACAAACTGAAAACAAATGAAATCATTTATAGTGTGTTCTCTCACCATAATAGACTCAAACTAGAAATCAGTAACAGGAATATAGTGGGGAAAATCTCCAAACACTTTGAAGCTAAACAATGTACTTTTAAATAATCATGGATCAAAAAGGAAGTTTCAAGGTAAATAAAAAATTGTAATGAACTGAATGCCAATGAAAATACAACATATCAACATTTGTGGGACACAGCTAAAGCAGTGCTGAGGGAAACCTATGCACAAAGTTCACATATCAGAAAAGAGTAAAAATTTCAAATAATTGTTTTAAGAACCTAGAAAAAGAAGAGAAAACCAAACCCAAACCAAGCAGAATGACATACTAAAGATAAGAGTAGATGAATGAAATTGAAAAAGCAATAAACAATAAAGAAAATCAATGAAACAAAGAGCTGCTTCTTAGAAAACAGCTATAAAATTGACAAGCCTCTAGCAAGAACGATAAAAAAGAAGTAAATTACCGATATTAGGAATGAAACAGGAGATACCACTATAGACTTTGAAGATATTAAAAGGATAATAAGGGAATACTAGGAACAACTTAACACACACACATTTGACAACTGATGAAACAGACCAGTTCCTCAAAAGACAAACTATCTCAGCTCATCTTACATGAAACAGATGGTTTGAATAGTCCTGTATCTATTAAGGAAACTGAATTTATAATTTAAAATCTACCTTGCCGAATTCTCCAGGCCCAGACAGAGAACTAGAGGAGTCTACCAAACCTTTAAGAAAGAATTAGCACCAGATTTCTTCCAAAAAATATAAGAGGAAGGAACACTTACTGATTGACTATAGAGAGTTAGTTTTACTCTGATATCAAAGCCAGACAAAGAAACTAAAAACCAAAGAAAACAACAGGTCAACATCCCTTGTATATATAGATATAAAAATCCTTCACAGAATTTTAGCAAATACAATTTAACAATACATAAAAATAATTGTATACCATGACCAAGTAGGTTTATTCCAGAGGCACAGTGCTAGTTCAGTATTTGAAAAGCAATTAATGCAACCCTCCATATTAGCAAGCTATAGAAAAATTCACGAAAAATTTAAATGAGGCAGAAAATCATTTGACAATATTCAACACCCACTTATATTAAAAACTGCCCCCCCAAAAAATGGAAATAGAGGTAATCTCCCTCAACTTGATAGAAGCAGCTACAAAAAAACTACAACATACTTTTTAAAAAGCTGAATAGTGCCTCCTAAAATTGGGAACAAGGCAAGGAAGGTCTCCTCTCACCATCCTTATTCAACATAGTGCTGGAAATTCTACCCACAGCAGTAAGGCATGAAAAGACAATAAAAAGCATAGAGATAAAAAAAAAAAAAGAAAGAAAAACGTCTTTATTTGCAGATGACATGATTGTCTACATAGAAAATCCCAAAGAATATTTAAAAACAGTAACACCAACAACAAACTCCTATAAGTAATAAGTGAATTTAGGAAGATTACAGGACACAAATTAAGATGAAAAAACTCTCATATTACTATATGCTAGTAATTAACACATGGACAGTGAAATTCGAATATTGGGGCACTTGGGTGGCTCAGTTGGTCAAGTGTCTGACTTCAGCTCAGGTCATTATCTCGCGGTTCATGAGTGCAAGCCCTGCATTGGACTCTGTGCTGACAGCTCACAGTGTGGAGCCTGTTTCAGATTCTGTGTCTCCCTCTCCCTCTGCCCCTCCCCCACTAGTGCTCTGTCTCTCACTCTCTCTCGCTTTCAAAAATAAACATTTAAAAACGTGTTTAAAATACAAAACAAAAAAACTATGACATTAACCCAACACCTTACACAAAATTTAACACAAAATGTGTCACAGACTTATATGTAAAACTTTTACATATAAAACTTTAAGAAAAAACACAGAAGGAAATCTTCTCTAGATAGGACTCAGCAAAGACTTCTTTGACTTGATACAAAAAGCAGTGATCCATAAAATTAAAATTGGTAAATGGGACTTCATCAACTTCTAAAACTTTTGTTTTACCCAAGATCTTCTTAAGACAAAGCTACAAAATGAAAGAAAAGATTTGGAAACCACATATCCAACAAAGGAATCATATTTAGAATACTATAAAGAAGTCTCAAAACTCAGTAGTAAAAATCCAATTATAAAGTGGGTAAAAGACAAGAAACAGTTCACCAAAGATAATATATATGTGGTAGATAAGCACATAAAAAATGCTGGACATCACTAGCCATTATGGAAGTATACATTAAAACCACTATCATGTTACTATATGCCTATCAGATGGTAAAGATAAAAACTTAGTGATAATGCCAAATGCCAGCAAGGATGCAGAGAACCAATCATGCATATACTGCTGGTGTAATTTAAACTAGTACAATCACTCTAGAGAAGTTTAGCAGCTTCTAAAAGAAAACGTACAATCGCCTTACTACCCAGCAAGAGCACTCTTCAGCACTTATGACAGAGACATGAAGACATGTTCACAGAAAAATCTGTATATGAATATTTATAGCAACCTTATAACATCTAAAAACTGAAAACAACCCAGATCTTCAATAGGTGAATGTTTAAACAAGCTGTGGCATACTCATGCTTTAGAATATTATTATTCAGGAAAAAAAGGAATAATGTTTTGAAACAAGCAACGAGTTGAGTGACTCTCCAGAAAATTATACTAAGTGAAAAAAGCCAATCCCAAAAGGTTATATACTATAGGATTCTATTTATGTAGCATTCTTGAAATGATAAAATTATAGTAATGTTCCCCATAGGAAGAAGACAGAAGAAAAGTAGGTGTGGCCATAAAACTACAATATGAGGAATCCTCGTGGTGATGAAAGTATCCTAAATCTTGCCTCTATCAATGTAAATATCCTGGTTGTGATACCCTACTATAGCATTACAAAATGTTACCACTGAAAAAAACAGATAAAGAATACATGGATCTGTGGTATTTCTTACAGCTGCATTCCACAATTATCTAAAAATAAAAAGTTTAATTTTAAAATAGTTCAGTATCATGGCTACTATCTTTTCAAAAATTCAACCCAGAGGGGTGCCTGGGCGGTTCAGTCAGTTAAGCGTCCAACTTTGGCTCAGGTCATGCTCAGGTTCATGAGTTAGAGGCCCACTTTGGGCTCTGTGCCGACAGCTCAGAGCCTGGAGCCTGCTTTGGATTCTGTGTCTCGCTCAATCTCTGCCCCTCACTCACTCATACTCTGTCTCTGTCTCTCAAAAATAAATATACATTTAAAAAAATTTTTTAAATTAAAGAAAAAGTTCAACCCAGAGACAAGATATGTCAAAAACCATGAAGCTGGGGCACCTGGGTGGCTCAGTCAATTGAGCATTCGACTTCAGCTCAAGTCATGATCTCATGGTTCATGGGTTCAGGCCAGAGTCGGGCTCTGTGCTGGCAACTTGCTCAGCACCTGGAGCCTGCTTCTCCTTTTCTTTCTGCCCCTCCCCTGTTTGTGCTCTGTCTCTGTCTCTCAATAATCAATAAATGTAAAAATATATATTTTAAAAAATCATAAGCAGAAAACTATGCTTCTCTCTTCCAAATTACCTGCCTAGCAATATAAAATGAGAAAGGAATTGGGAGTGTAATCTCAATCGTTGTATTTTGCTGTACATTTAATAAATTTTAAAGATAGTTTAATTTTATAAAAATAGTAATTTCGGGGAGCTTGAATTGCTCAGTTGGTTAAGCGTCCAATTCTTGATTTCAGCTCAGGTCATGATCTCTTGGTTCATGAGATGAGCCTCACATTTGGCTCGGCACTGCCAGTGCAGGGCCTGCCTGAGATTCTCTTTTTCTTTCTGCCCCTCCCCCCCAAAATAAATAAACATTTAAAAAATATTAATGTGATAAATCACTAATATAAATGGTAAAGAATAGAATTATTAGATACAGTTATATTGAAAAGCATATAGAAATAAAAGGAATAAATTTTGAATTTTCTTTAGCTCCACATTAAGGATTCATTCAGATAGTCACTGTTTAAGTAGATTTATGTACTTTGTTTCATGAAAATATGCACCAATTTAAATTGGAGGACCATATTCCCTGTTCATGGATCGGAAGAATAAACATTGTGAAAATGTCATTACCAAAGCAATATACCCATTCAATGCAATCCCCATCAAAACTGCACCAACATTCTTCTCAAAGCTAGAACAAACTATC